>NC_079514.1:10595211-10953489 GCF_000801105.2 Raphanus sativus
GTCCCGCGAGGCCCGCAATTTTGCGGGCCTATCAAATGGAGGCTCAATTCCGCCCCGCAGCAAGCCTTTACGGGCCAGGCCCGCGGTCCAGGTCCTTGATTGCCATCCCTATAAACCACATACTGTATCATTATTATTAATACCGGCCCAATCAACCCAACCAGCCAAACCCATATTCACAACATGTGTATAATACTCTTTTCATTTCAAATTAACTATCGTTATAAACTAAATAATTTTATTTCAATGTTATTTTACAATTCTAATACAATTTTTCTTGATTTATCTTTTTTTTTACTTTTAATTAGATTAATAACAATGATAAAAGCTACATATTTTTATACTCAAACAAAGTATATAATTAATCATTTGACTCATGTGAAACAATTTTAAACGAGATATAATTTAAAACAGAGGAAATGCAAAACAATGCACTATACATAGTTTGCAGAACAAGACCAAAATTTTCATTTTTGTGGTATGGTTTTTGCAAATTGGATTTTTTTTATCTGTAAAAAAATGTACAATGAAATGAATCGTTTGGGATCACAGAACTAACTAAACAGAAATCTGAAAAACCCGGTTAAACCAAACCGAATGAAGAATCATATGAAACATATCATACTTCTCAGGCTTAACATGCCACAGGAAATGCTTCTGCACCCTCTTAACCCTCATCTGCATCTGCCTGTACCTACGCTCCGACACCGACATCAGAATCTTCTTCAAGTTAGGTATATCTCTCTCCGCCACAAAAAGCGCGAACGACTCCCAGTTCAAAACCTCGAAAAACGGCGGCACGAAGTTATCGGATATAATCACCGGAACACAGTCGTAGAATATAGCCTCCACCACTCTAGGACTATTCACTTCGAACCCTTTGGCGCAGATGCAGTACTTGCTAGTCTTCATGAACTGAAGGTAGTTCTTGTTCCCTTTGGTCCTCGGAAGCTTCCCGAATATTTTTAGGTCAGGGTCTTTGTCGTTACCCCAGTAAGAGAGTAGGATCGGTCTTAGGTAGCCGTGGTCAGGCTTGCCAGCGAAGAATGCTAGCGTTGGCCTCTGGGATGCAGATTTGCCACCGATGTTGCTTAACGGTTTCTTGGGATCTCTAACGAACGTCTCTGGTAATGACGTGTCCTTACCAAAGACAAAACCTTCTTTAACGTCAGAGTTGCATAACGCCCTTATGCTCTTTGCGAAGTGCTTGCGTGTCTCCGAAGGCGCCTGAAAATGTCAGCATAACTAATTAGAAAATTATTATTATTATATAGAAAACGTGACAAATATTCTTATATATATATTACCCAGTCATGGCAA
This sequence comes from Raphanus sativus, assembly GCF_000801105.2. Classification (NCBI taxonomy): domain Eukaryota; kingdom Viridiplantae; phylum Streptophyta; class Magnoliopsida; order Brassicales; family Brassicaceae; genus Raphanus; species Raphanus sativus. The sequence continues at coordinate 10,596,532 of NC_079514.1, forward strand.
GCTGCAAGGAAGTGATCAGCACCGGAGGTTCTATTCCAAAAAGGGTACTTAACCGAGATGAAGTCTATGTAGTCTTTAAGATACTGAATGAGGTTACGGTGACTGTGAGAGTCCTGTACGTATAGAGTCACCTCCAGCATCCGAGAACTAAAGGGTAAGTAGAAAAGATGAGCTTTAGAAGCGTCCTTTGTGACAAACTTGTTGTTGTTTGATTCGATGAGTTTCATGAACCAGCCTTCCGATGCGTATATCCCTCTGAGTATAGGACTGTGCATGATAGGTTTGTCTCCTTCTTTGTAAACATAAACCTTCAACATCTTCTCCATCAGCTCATAGCTCCTAAGGAAGGAACTCAATATACCCCACACTATGATCAGAATATGAGCTTTTGATGCATGCAGCGAAGAAAGAAAGACTCTCACCGTTTGAAGATGGAGACGTTGCGGTAAAGAGGAGCGTAGAGGAGAGGGTCTTTCTCATCTATAGGAGCATTCTCGATCTCGTGCTTTGCTTGTAGAAGCTCCAAGTCAGGCTTAGTAACCCATTTTGGTTTCTGCAAAAGATGAAAGAAACAAGTCATGCTATTTGTTACTTGTTATGTAAGAATGTGTTTAAAAAATAAAGATTATGATGAACCTTTGCTAGACGGTTATGAGAGATACGGTTGCGACGCAGCTGCTTGCTCATCTCTGATATTGACATCACTCCTGAATCAGGCATTTTTGAGTTCTCTTTGACGTCAGGAACAAATCTCACCACAGGAGAAACACTACCAGCATCTGTTTTAGTTGACTTCTTGTCCTCCTCTACTTGGCTAGTTGTTGCGTTTTCCTTAACCGGAGACCGGTTTAAAGCAGGCAAAGCAGCAGGGGGCTCTGCACTAGCTGCAGGTGCGGTTGCGTTTTCCTTTACCTCAGAAGGAGAAACGGTGGGAGCGGTTGCGTTGACCTTTACTAGAGGTAATGCGGCAGGAGGATTAGCACTAGCCACAGGTGCGGTTGCGTTTTCTTTTACATGAGAAGGCGAAACGGTGGGAGCGGTTGCTTCGACCTTTACTAGAGGTAATGCGGCAGGGGGCTCTGCACTAGCCACATGTGAGGTTGCGTTTGCGGGAGCGGTTGCGTTTCCACTGGTGTCAAAGATCTTATCAACCTCAACTTCCTCATCACCATCTCCTCCACCAGAATCATCCACCAGAGTAGCGTTCTTTTGGGGAAAGCTCGGTGGCATAGCTGGAGACAAGTTACTACTATGACTCTGATGCTGGCTGTCTCTTGTGAGTGAAGTCGAGTTTCTTGAAGAGGGAAACTTGGTGGAAGAGAAGAGGGAGGAGATAGTGTTTGGAAGCTCGATGTATTGAAAAGTGACGATGAGAGCAAATGTGAGTCCCACTAGCCATAGAAGACGTCTGCTTTCTACTACCTTCCATAGCCCTGGAAACTCAGGCCTCATCTTCAGAGCCCTGATGTTATAACCCTGATCAACAGTGGGGAAGTGTCAATCTGTATGATCAAGATTCAAGAAAATCATATATGAAACGAACCTAATATAGTCAACGCCTCAACACAATTATGATCCTGTTCAGATTAAAATTACTTAGAAAAATCCTATGAAATATGTGTGATCATTACTCAAGAACTATCATCTGAATCATTTGTTTTGACTTTTCATCTTCTCTCTTAAAGAAAACATCATTGCATGCAATATGTCAAAAGTCGTAAAAGATGATCACATATTGAGTTATCAAAATTATTCAACACTCTGTAAAATGAACAGAGAGATATTATATAAGAGAGAGAGAGAGAGAGGGAGAATCTGGAAAGCTTACAAGTCGATTGGGAAGTCAAACAAAAGATCAAAGTGTAGTTCAGATGATTGAAAACGGATCGGCTTCTTATCGAAATACTCTGCTCTGAACAAACAAACAGTAAACCCTTTAAACGAAGACGCAAAGAGATTAAAGAAAGAAAGAAAAGTTTTATAATCTGTCAGATCTTTTTTCCTTACGTGTCTGCGTAACTAAAAGCTGGTTGGCTCTTTACGAGAAACTCAAAACGGAATCAAGAACCTCATTATTAGAGAAAGAGAGGGTATTTTCGGAATTTGGTAGGTGGAGTTTGAGTTTGAGCCGCCACACTTTGCTTCTCTCTTGGTTTCTTCTTCCTTTTGTTTCTAACTTTTGTCCGGGTCAGGTTCATGAGTTTCTTAGCAATCCACCAAAGATACATCCAAAACGAGATTAAAGAGAGTGAGTATACATGGTTCAATTCCGTTACCCTAATTAATATCGAAACTGGTAACAGTCGACTAGTCATACACCGAATCCTATTAATGTTGTTTTTGACTCGGTTTGGTTCTCTCAATTATCTCAAACCTGTAACTAAACCGAACCACCCAATAAGAAAAAAGTTCACATCTCTCATCTTCTTTACAATCTTGTAGAGATTTCAAGTGATACGTTGCACACTATACCAAAATTACGTTATGGATTGAATGAGAAAAATCAAACCATTAACTATTCAATCAAAATATGAGGAAAGATCTGATCAAATTTTAATTTAAGCAGACCAAACCGAACGAACCGTTATATGGTCTTCGTACTAATAATAAACAGCTAATGTTGGGAATATATTTATTGGACAAAGGTATCCTTAATATCTTTGTACTATTATACGCATTCATTGAGATCGTTGACATTTTTCTAATGACCTTTGCAGTGTGCATGTTACGGCAGCAGTTAATATTTACTTTACATTCAACTATTTTGTTTTCGAGATACGGAAATAGTGAATTGATTGTATCGAAAACGCAATAAATTTTACAAATTCACTTTTGATTAAAATGAAAATAAATGGAACTTTGGATATGAGATATCCCCCCCCCCTTCCTCCCACAAAAAAAGCATAGTTAACGAATTGATACTTCAGACGGTTGTTGTAACACCAACTCTGTATGATACAACAAAACTGATAATTGAAGGAATATGCCACGACTGACTGCTGTTTAAAATTTTAAATATAGTTATCGTCCACTAGCCTAGTCTTGTTAAAAAGGCGTACATGGATGATCAAAGGTGTTATACAAACTCATGCCTCTATGGGAACATTGCACAATTTATAATGCTCCATCAATCATTATTGTTGTCGAACTAAGGCGTTTTAATTTATAATAATGCGTTTTAATTTCGAAAATAAAAACTGGAAGGGGGAGAGAAAAAAGGTAAAAATAACCCAAAATGTTCGTTGAAGTAAAGTTTGATAGGAATTCTTGATTGGTGTGTACAAAAGCCCAAAAACCGAGTTCTATGTAGGTTTGAGATTAAAGCCCATATATGTTTTATTCTACATTGTATAAGCCCAAACAAATAATACGAAAGCCCTTTTAAAATAAATTTCTTGCTTGGTTTATGGAATTGAGTTTTATACGAGCCCTATTGTTGTGATCTTAAAGTTTCTCAGAATTTGGCAGTTACTGAAGCAGTTTCCTCTGTTCTTCAACAGAGAGAGGCATAGTAGCTAGCTGATAATGGAGTTCATGTCATTTATAGACCGGATAGTTTCAACTAGAAAGTGTAGCTCTGCGAGTTCAGAGACAGAACTTACGTCGAGCTGTTGAAACAATCAAACAAAGGTTAATGAAATCGTGCCATTCTTGATTGGTTTAGGAAACACCGAAACAGTCGTTACTAATTCCAAATCTTATCAGCAGCTTATGTGGGAAAAAAGTTGCATCTTTTTAGTATTGAGACTAGCATTGGATAAATTTTATTTTTAGGTATCTTAATACAAATTTAGATTTGGTGAATCAATTGTACAGTTAATAAAGATTTCATTGACATTATTAAAAGAGAAGTATAAATATAGATTTCCTCTTAGTTTTATCACTTATTTACAGTGACATGCCATTAAGAAATTAATTAAACTAACTAATTTAATGTTTGTTTTTTTGTTTTTTTCGGATGGATTAATACTGTCCTAAAATAAATTTTTACAACATCGACCAATTGAAATAATATTGCCAAGCACACTATTAATTATAGAATAATTAATAAATTTATAATTAATCAAAAAATGTTTCATGATTACTTCAAAAATAACAAACACGTGAGAGCTCAATCCTAAGAGTTGTTACAACACAAGAATAGCGTGAAAGAGATCTTTCATTTTGTGTGTAGATGAAATAGTGTATCCTCTTCTACTATAAATAATAGCAACACTCCCTCTCTTTTCTAACACATCTAAGAAATAATAACTAATAGTATAATAATGTCGGGAATGAAGATCTGTGTCGTGTGTGTTGAGGAAAACAAAGAGTGTTAGATGTCACCAAGAAAAACAGGAGTTGGATTTGGACTTTGAAGCGTCTCAGAATACTTCCTTTTTTTCACTCGGTAATCAACATGGTTGGTATGCTCATTGGTACGTCTGTAGTATAACACCATTTGGTATGAACAAATATTTAACTATAGATATTAAGAATTACGAGAATGTAGTAGCAAGTATTTCTCTAATACGTAGTCCACATTTATGTTTTAAACATATAAACACAGTATTGAAATATGTAAATATAATTTTTTTTAATAGTTATTTTTTTCTCTCAAAATAGATATCATTGCAAAGTTGTTTTACATACCGGAATTCAATTTTGGCTAAACATACATAATAAATATGATATCAAGACTATTATTAAAAGAGAAGTACAAATATAGATTTTCCCCAAGTTTTATCACTTATTTACAGTGACATGCCATTGAAAAATTAATTAAACTAACTAATATAATGTTTGTCTTTTTGTTTTTTCGGATGGATTAATACTGTCCTAAAATAGATTTTTACAACGTCGACCAATTGAAATAATATTGCCAAGCACACTGTTAATGCAATAAAATCCCAAAAGGTATCGTATGTTGTTTTGCCTTGGTTTGGGTCATGCCTCACTTCACTTTAATTTCACTTCTATATTAAATCAAAACCTTCACTTCATCCCTCATTGAATCACATTGATCTGTTCGTATGGATATTTAGGCCATGAAGATGTACCTCTCCAAAAATCATTGCATGTCATTAATGTAAAAATCTACATATATACTTTTTATGTATAAACTTCGAATAAACTTAACAAAATCGATAACAAACTTCAAATCAAACCTAAGCTTTCTCAACAAACCAAATCAATTCTTATTTAAAATTAAAAAAATATCTTTAATGGTCTTTTCTAATCTACTCCCTCTGTTTCTTAATAAGTGTCGTTTTAGAGTTGTGCACACGGATTAAGAAATCATTAAATTTTGCATATTTTCCATACAAAACATCATTACCCATACATCTCAACCAATAGAAAAATAAAATGCAGAATAAAATTAATAAATTTTGCATTGAAATGCTAAAACGACACTTATTTTGCAACGAAAAAAAATTTCTACAACGACACTTAGGGGGGTTATTGGGAGATGAATTTTCATGAATTTTGGAAATTTTGAGATTCCTTTGTTATTGGTTCTTGTATTTCATAAATCTTAATAGAATCCATTGTTATTGGTTTAAGAATTTTCAAAATCCATTCAAATCCATTGCTATTCAAAAAGTTTTGTTATTATAGATTCTCTAATTCTAACTAAATCTATTGTTATTGGGACATGAATTCTATTCATTTTTATTCATGAGACTCAACTTTTAAAATATCATATGTATCCATGTGATTTTCAAAATCCATGTGCAACTTTTACCAAATTATGTCCAAATCTATAATTCATTACATTTTGTATACCATTACACTTTTGAAAACATAATTTATATTTATAATTTTATCATTTTCAATATATAATTAAATTTATATATAAAAACTTTAAATAAAAAGTTTATAATAGTTTGGAAAATCATTTTCAATTTTCAAAAAGAAAATTAAAAAACAAAATTTTATAAAAATGTTTGAATTTGAAAACTATAATTTGAAATATTTTTTTAAAAAAAATTATCTTTTATTATTCTTTATATATAACAAGTGTGTTTCTTTAATGAAACCTCTTTTGGTAATCCAAGTTAATGAAAAGCTAGACAAATCTAAGAAAATCATGATCAAATTCTATAAGTCAATGTATATACATTTTCACAATCCACATAACTTTTAAAATCAATCAACTCTTAAAATTCACAAATTCTATACAAATTCTTCTCCCAATAACCCCCCTTAATATGAAACGGAGGGAGTATAAACGAATATTAACTACCTAAAATATAGTAGCTTAAATATCCCAAACTTTCTATATTTAAGTACATAATAAATTAGTCAAATTTTGACCAGAATAAAATCTTAACTACCAAACTTACGGAATACTAAACATTAAATAGAAGATTCTTACAAATAGCTCTATGTGATTGAAGTTTTATGTTACAAAATTAATTTCACTTCATCTATCTTAAAGATATACCTTAACAAAAATCAATGGAGGTCATTCGTATCAAAATACCACATTTTTTAAAAGTATCACCGAAACGTGAATATATTTGAACCGAATCCGAATATGTACCAAAATTTTCATTCCTAACTTAATAAATGTAAAACGGTCAAATATTACAAATAGATCATTTAGTATAAATAAATAATAAATATTTTTTTTTAAAAAAACTAAAAGCAAAAGTAATACCCATACAGTCGCACGGATCAAAGTCTAGTTTTATATTATTTTATCTAACATCTTATTAAAAACCACTCATTCGAAACAAATTTAACGCACATTACTTATTTTATAGTATTGTTATAAGATTAAGACTTACACCTTGAATTTACTTTTATTGTATTTGAATGAACTGTTGTGTCTTGATGAAAGAGTTGCCATAGTCGTCCTTGCAAAGTGTTATTGACTTATCGTCAAACTCAATCGCGGTTATCACTGCTAAAAAAATCATTGTTTCAAGTTTCAACAAAGGAAAGATTAATCAATAAATCAAAAATTGGGAAAGAAACGTAGTAAAAAGTGGAAAACATAAATTGAAAAAAAAGTGGAAAACATGCAAACCTTATTTATTCGCCAGGCTAAAGCTTGAGGCTCCACCCCATATCTCCAAACCACGACCTTCGTGAATTACTATAGTGATCTAAAATTCAGTATTTTAAAATCTCCCTATCAGTATCAGTTTCTTCAAAATCACCATACCAGTATCAATCTTTTTCCAATGTGATTTAAAACTCCACTGCCACAATCCACTTTATGCTTTGTAAGAAGTTGTAAGACAACTGTTACCAATCGTTGCGATCAAAAATCTTGTCATGATGAACTTACTAATCCATGAAATGAATAGCAAAAGTTTTGAATAGGTGTGGAGAAAAGAAGAAAGAGGATAGGAAAATGGTTATAAAGAAAACTGAAAATTTATTAGAGAAAAAAATAATGTGTTGCGATGAAGCAGGTTTAAAATATTTAGAAGAAAAAAAAATAGTTTATAATTGTGGTAACTGCTTTGAACGTAGATGAGATTTATTTAAAAAAAAATTGTACGTAGTTGCTTAAAATTCGGGATAGAAAAACTTTTCTTTTAATCAAATGTCTTTTTATTTTATTTAACAATTTACACATATCAAATTTTGATTTGTTAAGTGACTTGTGCTTTAATATATAAGAGATTTTGTTTATGTTAGCAAAATCTTAATAGATATTAAAATATTTTTGTTATAAATATTAATCAATTAGAAAATAATTAAATATTGAACAGATAATTATAGAATAATTAATAAATTTATAATTAATCAAAAAATATTTCAAGATTACGTTAAAAATAACAAACACGTGAGAGCTCAATCCTAAGAGTTGTTACAACACAAGAATAGCGTGAAAGAGATCTTTCATTTTGTGTGTAAATGAAATAGTGTATCATCTTCTACTATAAATAATAGCAACACTCCCTCTCTTTTCTAACACATCTAAGAAACAATAACTAATAGTAGAATAATGTCGGGAATGAAGGTCTGTGTCGTGTGTGTTGAGGAAAACAAAGAGTGTTAGATGTCACCAAGAAAAACAGGAGTTGGATTTGGACCTTGAAGCGTCTCAGAATAGTTCATTTTTTTTCACTCGGTAATCAACATGGTTGGTATGCTCATTGGTACGTCCGTAGTATAACACCATTTGGTATGAACAAATATTTAACTATAGATATTGAGAGTTACGAGAGTGTAGTAGCAAGTATTTCTCTAATACGTAGTCCACATTTATGTTTTAAACATATAAATACAGTATTGAAAAATGTAAATATAATTTTTTTTAATAGTTATTTTTTTTCTCTCAAAATAGATAACATTACAAAGTTGTTTTACATACCGAAATTCAATTTTGGCTAAACATACATAATAAATATGATATCAAGACTAGAGAAACTTTTGTGAAGCGGTAGAGAGAAGGCTGTAGAAATTCCTCAGATGTGATCATATACCGGAATCAATTACATTTTTTGTTAGCAAAAGAGAGATAGTTTAATTTTCACACTAAAAAAGAGTTTCCACAATATATATACGCCAACAGCTCTGACGTAATCTTTCCGGTGACATAGGACTCAGCCAACTGTCAATGCCATACGTCGTGGAAAGTGGCGGATGGATCTCAATTTTTTCCTTATAATCCTCGGAGTTCTCACCACTTACACTTCCCACATCCTTGGAAACTGTCTCCGCCGCAACACCAAGTTCAAATCCTACTCCTACATTGGCTACTCCGCCTTTGGCCACCATAGCCGCCTCCTCGCCTCACTCTTCATATACCTAGCAATCTTCATGGCTTTAGTCTCTCATACCATCTCTCTCCACGACAACATCGTCGCAGCTTTTCCAGTCACCTTCACAAACTTCCACAATGGTTCTTTGCCGCCCGGAAAGAACCGTTGTGGCGGTTTGTGAAGGTGACTGGAAAAGCTGCGGCGATGTTGTCATGGAGGGAGATGGTATAAGAGACTAAAGCCATGAAGATTGCTAGGTAGATAAAGAGTGAGGCGAGGAGGCGGCTATGGTGGCCAAAGGCAGAGTAGCTGATGTCGGAGTAGGATTTGGACTTGGTGTTGCGGCGGAGACAGTTTCCAAGGATGTGGGAAGTGTAAGTGGTGAGAACTCCGAGGATTATAAGGAAAAAATTGAGATCCATCTGCCACTTTCCATGGCGTATGGCATTGACAGTTGGCTGAGTCCTATGTCACCGGAAAGATTACGTGAGAGCTGTTGGCGTATATATATTGTGGAAACTCTTTTTTAGTGTGAAAAATTAAACTACCTCTCTTTAGCTAATAAAAAAAGGTAATTGATTCCAGTATATGATCACATCTGAGGAATTTCTACAGCCTTCTCTCTTCCTCTTCACAAAAGTTTCTCTAGTCTTGATATCATATTTATTATGTATGTTTAGCCAAAATTGAATTCCGGTATGTAAAACAACTTTGTAATGGTATCTATTTTGAGAGAAAAAAAATTCTATTAAAAAAAATTATATTTACATATTTCAATACGGTGTTTATATGTTTAAAACATAAATGTGGACTACGTATTAGAGAAATACTTGCTACTACACTCTCGTAACTCTCAATATCTATAGTTAAATATTCGTTCATACCAAATGGTGTTATACTACGGACGTACCAATGAGCATACCAACCATGTTGATTACCGAGTGAAGAAAGGAACTATTCTGAGACGCTTCAAGGTCCAAATCCAACTCCTGTTTTTCTTCGTGACATCTACACTTTTTGTTTTCCTCAACACACACGACACATACGTTCGTTCCCGATATTATTCTACTATTAGTTATTGTTTCTTAGATGTGTTAGAAAAGAGAGGGAGTGTTGCTATTATTTATAGTAGAAGATGATACACTATTTCATTTACACACAAAATGAAAGATCTCTTTCATGCTATTCTTTTGGAATCTTCTGTTGTAACAACTCCTAGGATTGAGCTCTCACGTGTTTGTTATTTTTAACGTAATCTTGAAACATTTTTTGATTAATTATAAATTTATTAATTATTCTATAATTATCTGTTCAATATTTAATTATTTTCTTATTGATTAATATTTATAACAAAATTATTTTAATATCTATTAAGATTTTGCTAACATATACAAAATCTTTTATATACTAAAGCACAAGTCACTTAATAAATCAAAGTTTGAGTGTAAAATGTTAAATAAAATAAAAAACATTTGATTAAAAGAAAAGTCTTTCTATCCCTAATTTTAAGCAACTACATACAATTTTTTTAAAATAAATCTCATCTACGTTCAAAGCAGTTACCACAATTATAAACTGTTTTTTTTTTCTAAATATTTTAAACCCGCTTCATCGCAACACATTCTTTTTTTTCTCTAATAAATTTTCAATCTTACAATTGGATCAGAGAGGGGCTATGGTGGAAACAGAGATTTGATGAGCTTGAGTTTACTTGGACAAGAAGAGAAGAAAATAAAATTGCTGACACTTTAGCAAAACAGAACATTCCGTTTAATAACTTGTATTGGTTTCATTATTTGATTCCAAGGTCTATTGTTAATGACCTTCACCGTGACTTTGTAATTTCAAGTTAAATCAATAAAGCAGTCGTTATAAAAAAAAAACTAGACCTTGACCCGCCCGACCGGGCGGGTATTTATTTTCTATTTTTAAATTTTGTGTTTATATTAAATGATGAATTTGTAATATTTGCACATAAATTCCGATTGAAAATTAATTTTTTCAGTTATAATAAAACTTAAAATTAAAAGCTTAATAAAATATTTTGATACATAATTTAAATTTCTTAATAAAAATAATATAGAGGTGGGTTATATTTTTTTCCAATTTCAAAATCTTAGCATCCCAATAAAATAAATTTATAAATACATAAAATATATAAACCATATTTGGAACAATATTTCTATCAAAATAAATTTGTTAAAGAAAAATAATTTAGCGATGTTGTTGTTTATTTCTAGAGTTTGACCCGTGACCGTATAAATATTTGCTTTCATTTTAAATTTTTATTTGTACTAATGGTATAATATATATATTAAAATGTATTACATAATTATTAATTAAACATTATAAAACATAACAATTTTATTTATTACGTTGAATAATTATATTTTGTGATTTTGATCATCTATTATATCACCGTGTATCATATAAACAAATCCAACATTTATAACTTATTATATTTATATTATGTAACCATTATACTAATAATATATGAATAAATTATTTTATATTTATTATATATTATATAAATTGATTATGATGTGTGATTTTTATTTTATTAATACCAATAAATTATTAAAATATTTAACATGTTAAAACAAAGTATATTGGGAAATCTATTTTCGTAAATATTTGATTAAGAAAATCTATTATTTAAATTAAGAAAATACATTAAATGGTTAAATCTATTATTTAAATTAGAAAAAGATAAGCATACTTAAATATAGGTTCAATAAAGACAAGTATACTTAAATATAGGAAAAGACAAGCATACTTAAATATAGGTTCAATAAAGACAACTATAATTAAGGAAAATGCATTTATAAATCAGAAAAGACAACTATAATTAAAGAAAATTAATTTATTACTTCAGTGGCATTCAAATGTAAATAACTACAAAAACTTAGGGGTATTTTCAAAGTGTACTTCTATTTTAATAATATAGATTTCAGTTTTGTTTAGAACCATTTTCGTATCCTCTTTCTTCTTTTCTCTACACCAATTCAAAACTTTTGCTATTCATTCCCTGGATTATTAAGTTCATCACGACAAGATTTTTGATCGCAACGATTGATAACAGTTGTCTTACAACTTCTTACAAAGCATAAAGTGGATTGTGGCAGTGGAGTTTTAAATCACATTGGAAAAAGATTGATACTGGTATGGTGATTTTGAAGAAACTGATACTGATAGGGAGATTTTAAAATACTGAGTTTTAGATCACTATAGTAATTCACGAAGGTCGTGGTTTGGAGAGATGGGGTGGAGCCTCAAGCTTTAGCCTGACGAATAAATAAGATTTGCATGTTTTCCACTTTTTTCAATTTATGTTTTCCACTTTTTACTATGTTTCCTTTCCAATTTTTGATTTATTGATTGATTTTTCCTTTGTTGAAACTTGAAACAATGATTTTTTTAGCAGTGATAACCGCGATTAAGTTTGACAATAAGTCAATAACACTTTGCAGGGACGACTATGGCAACTTTTTCATCAAGACACAACAGTTCATTATAATACAGTAAAAGCAAATTCAAGGTGTAAGTTTTAATCTTATAACAATACTATAAAATAAGTAATGTGCGTTAAATTTGTTTCGAATGAGTGGTTTTAAAAAGATGTTAGATAAAATAATATAAAATGTCAATGAAATCCTTATTAACTGTACAATTGATTCCACTTTGAGAGTTTCTCTGGTAGAAGATATAATTAAACTTATACAGTTAATGTGATTTTCATCCTGCTGTAGAGTTTTTTTTTTTCAATTTTTCTTTTTTGGAAAAAAAACTAAACTTTTGATATGAATTGTATGAACTTATATAGCTTCACAAGTAAATGTACTTTTGTTGTTGTCGGATACATTTTTTTTTTTTTTTGAAACTGAAGTTGTCGGATACATGTGCGTAAGATACAAGGGCGTTCATGAAAATGACTCTCTCTATGTGCATGAGGCATGTGACCACCGCAAACTAAGCCTCCACTGATATTTTTTTCTTAATTATCATGATTCCGTATACATTAGTCCAAACAACACTGGTTATAAGAAATGATTCACGTTAGCGTTTGGCAGTGTTTACAATAATATAAAATAAATATCGACACTTTCCAAATAATCCATAGTTCTGCAGTGTTTACAATAATATAAAATAAATATCGACACTTGCCAAATTTCTATTTGCAAAACCGAATAGAATTTATGCATGTCTCCAATTTTAGTTATATTGTAAGAATAATAATTTAAGTATACAATTTTTTATTAACAAAAAAATTAAAGAATTTCTTAACTTATAATCAGTAAACTTGATAAACAAAATTATTATAAACCAAAAGGAACAGCAGAACTATAGATTAGTGTTGCATTGGATCGTGAGAGCAGATAAAAACAGTCAGATATTTTATCTCTAGATGTTTTATTTATCAATTATCTAGTAGTTGTAAACCATCCATGTATTACAAGAACGGCATGAAACAAACCTTGGTAGTACTACTAAGTCATCAGACAGAAGAGGCTAACAAAGTAGCTTACAAAATACCGTTGTCTCTTTAATTCATTGGTACTATTATTTTTCTTAAAAGATTGTTAACTTTTTAAAGACTAATCACAATACTTGCGAGGCAGAAACTTTGAAATGACTATACTACAAAAGAGTGAGGGACCTTGATCCGTGAGGTGACATATTACCAACACTTGGACACTCTCCCACCAATATTTCATCATTATGAATTTTCACCTCTACCTTGTTGTATATATATGTATTTATGATAGTCTAGTTTGATATAAATCTTTTTTCCTTTATAATCTCTATGATTAGCGTTATAATAGTGATTAGTAAGGTATAAAAATAGTTTCTTACAGTATCCCACTATCCCATATTGTAGTGGCAAAACTAGACGGCATAAGAAGTAGATTTAACCAAACAAAACTATATTAAATTTCATTTCATATGTCATGGAAAAAACAAGAAAAGCTTCTAACAAATTCCCAAAATAACGCAAGAAAGAGAGAGTGAATTGTCATCATCATAATCAAGATTAGCAAAACTTTGATCTAATAAGATATCCCTAATTATTGGAAGTAAACAAAAAAAAGGACAAGGGATCGATCAGATAAGCTGTCCGAAATCTGGGCCAACGTGGTGGTGGATCAAGTAATCATCACCGTCCGACGAGACGTCGAAAATCATGGCAGTCTCCGTACCCTGATGGTGATGTATGAACTCATGGTGGGCCTTCGTCATCTCCTTCTGCCGCCTCAGCTCCATAACCTTCCGGTGAGAATTCGAATGTTTAGCCAACACGAACGTCGGACTCGCCGCCGGCCGGTACTCCGGCACCAGACGCCCCGACTTGTACCTCACGCCGCAAGCGTTGCACAGCGTCTTCGGGCCCATTGGGCCGGTCCGCCACTGCGGCGTCTTGTCGGTGGCGCAGTGGAGACACCGCCGCTCCTCCGCGCCGGAGTCCAGCAAAGAATCTTTCTTTCGCCGGAACCCTCCGTCGAGGGCTTGCTTTTTCACGGGATGGGTCATGGACGTCGGCGAGGTCGGAGGAGAGAGGTGGTGGCGGGAGAGAATGGTTTCTCCGGTGAAGGGGTTGTCGTAAACGGCTTCCATGAGAAGCCCACGTGAGGCCCAGTTACATGCTGCGGCGCGTGAGCGTTTGCTCCTGGCTTTGGCCGGCACTGAGACGTCAGTGGTGAAAATCGGACTGCTGCTATTCGGGTTTTCCGGTTCGGGTTTCGGGTCGGGTCGGGCTTTGTAACCGGATATTAGCTGTAGCTTCTGTACATCGTCGGTCGAGAACGAGTCATCCACGAAGTTAGACAGCCACTCCAGCTCAGCCAGCTCATCACTCTGTCCGAACGAAATAAACACATAATTCAAATCAATTAAAATCGACTAACCAACAAAACTTTCCTTAAAATATATGAAATTTAATATCACAATTACATAGTACTATTTATCTAATCACAATTACATACGGACTATCATTTATTTTCTTCCCTAAAATCCAATATTTACCAAACAAAAATATATATTTTTTTGGTTAATTCCATATTTACTGAAGTTGATTTTTAACATTACCGGTACGCAAAGTTCGCCGGAGAAGCTGGTACCGTCTTGAACATCACCTTGGAAATTAGGGAGACATGCGGGGGATAACGAGGAGGAGTTAGAGCTGTCGGTTACGGCGGTGGCTGTGTTGGTGCCGTCGGAATCAACAGTGATATCATTTTCCTCGTCGTCATCGTTAGAGAAATCCACCAAGAGGTCATCTACGGCGAAATGATCCGCTGTGTGTAAGAATTCATGAGCTTCTTCTTCTTCCATGAAATGAAAAAGGTTGGTTTCTCCGGTGGGATTGTTACGGTGAACTCTCGCCGGAGCTCTTGTTGAGAGAGGAGAGGAGAGAGTGGAGTGAGGGGAAATGTGAGTTTAAAAAGGAGTAAAGTTAGCGAAAGTTATGGTTTCTGTAGAAAGATAAAAAAATTATTTTTATTTTTGTTAATTTTATTATATTTTTATAGCGTTTGAAGGGGACAAGAGATAAATCATCATACATGTAAATCGGAAGGTTTGACGAGGACAAAGGAGATTTTATTGGCAAATTTACACTAATCAATTAATCCTCTTATTTTAGTTTTTTTCTTTAATAGATTTTGATTATAATTGATACAATTTCCCAGCTGGTTTTTACCATATTTTATTTTGTTTACATACTTGTACAAACATATGATTAGCCACGTTTTCCATAGGACATATCTTATTTTTACCTTAATCAACACAACACTACTATCTATTAATTGGCGAAAATATTGTTTGTATGGATATTTTGATTTTACATTTACAAATGTGATATTTGTACAATTGTACTGGTAAACTTTTGCACGTAATACTTCTAAAACAAAACAAAACTTATCAAACTAGAATATTGCTTTTATTTGAGATTTATGGAAGATAGTTAATGCATAAGATATTCAAGAGATAATTCAAAGATTAATGAATCAAACATGTGCAATTGTGGTATTAGTGGTGGGGACAACTTTAATAGAAGGGTCATAACGTTGCTTCCAAATTACAAAAGGTACCCCTCACGTGCATGTGCTGGATGATGATCACGCCGTTGATTATCAATACTCGTTAAGCGACAACACCATTAGGGGAAAGTTGAAACCGGTCCAGTTTTGTCCACATTGTATGTAAATCTATTCAAAACCGGACTGAGTTACCGCTTTTGGTAAGTCTATATACGGTACAGTTATCAAATCATGTACATTCGAGGATTATAGCATCTTCCAGCAAAAAAACTCTCCCCAAACTTACAGTTAATCAGTTATCATACTCAGCGATACAAACATTTTCTCAATTAGTAATCATATAAACTAACAGATCATTCCACCAATGCTAAATGCAAATATAATTAAAAGAAATGCGGTATACATTGAATAATCTCATCATGGTATATATGCAATAATCAACTATTTGTATTATATATAAATTTCCCTTAAGTCATTAATAAGTTTGGTAGTCAGATTTTGTCGTGGTCTAGTGGTGGATTGCCTTGCTAAACGTGTATAAATCATTTGCTCTGAGTTAATTTCTTTTTAGAATTTAGAAACAAAGTCATGACATTATTTAAGCCGTTTTGTGTGTGCGCAGATTATGTGACTTTTTATGCTAGTCACAAGTGAAATCGGAACTTGAATCATATATTTGCTTCGTATATAGTTTTAGCCTTTACGCTATCTCAAATGGGATTTAAACCCTTTGTTTATCTGTAATCACGTATATCTCCGTTGTTTTTAAGTTAACTTGTATTGGTTAAGTTAAAATAAAAGATTTGTGAAATCAAAACATTCTATAAGTCGATTCGATTATCTAACCCCATTGAACAATGTTTCTCGGGACTTGTATAAGAATACTTTTAAGAGTTAAAAAATCTTTAGCTAGCTATTGTTATCTTACACGTTCTTCTTAATCACATGTTAATTCTCTTTATTCCTTTATCCTACCCCACTTTTAGGCACGACAATTTCCAGCTCAGGCAATCAGAAAGAGTGTTGCCTGGTCTTAAACCCTCTTGTTCTCATCCCCTAGTTTTAAGTTCTGCAGTATTAACCTAACACCTACTATTACAAATGTGGTAGTCAGAACTAGAATTAGCCTAACTAGAATCCAAGTCTGTTTCCTGAAAATCAGACATTCTAACCACTTCAAAAAGAGAGAATTACCATGGTATTATTGTAAATAAATCACTTTGGCTATAATAAGTCCATCTAATTAATTGACCAAAACCCATAGATATGTAAACAAGTCCCATACGTAAAGTACTTAAAACGAGAAGCATGCTATACAATGAGCACAATGGTCTATTATAAGAGGTTTTTATATGGAAGAAATGTAATATAAGAGAAATAAAATTAAATGGTTAAGTTTATAATGGGTTGGTATTGTCAATGGAGCTCCTTATATATATACTTAGACTAGTCGATCTACAAGACCGTTTATAAGTCCTCAAAAGTGCATATCAAAGTTAATGAAACTCGATTACGTACAACAACAAAAAATAAGAGGAAGATGAGAATGTTTTTAGTTTAACGAAGTAAGAAATAATATATTATTTTCTAAATAAACGTTTGGAATTTATATGTGCGTATATTTAATAAAACAGTACAGCTCTATGCGTGAAAATATTTGGGTATACTAGATCTATATATTATATCTTAATTATAAATGTATATGTATGTGTAAGGTGTTCATGTATAACACATAGCTTAGATATGTTAATAGGATTCAAATTTTAAGTTCTTTTTCTTTTTTTTTGAACTGATTCTTGCATTGAACAAATTTTAATAGGGTTCAAAATTTTTCTTTTTGAATTGATTTTAAGTTCTTATTTTTATCGTTTAGAATAGTTTGCGCCTCACCAAAGTCACAATTCACGAACGACCTCTACATATGCTTGCAATCAAAGTGTTAGAGTTTTGAGAGAAGCATTCACTTAAGTTTCCGTAGCTTCACATGAGTGTCTACTTACTTCAGACACGTGTCTAGAGAAGACCCTAGTTCCATGGGACCCAGCTTTTAGTCTTATATACGCCAGCCCGTACGCGAGCGTCCTTCCAAACAACGGATCGGATAAGGTTTATTAGGTTTCTTATATCATCATCGCTTGAACCAGACTCTTGCTTTTGAATATTACATCATTCATTTATTATACTTAGTTTATGTTATCTTCATATATATGGTAATTATGACAACGGATCCTGAGAAGTAAGAAGTGCGTGAGCGTGGCCAAAGAAGTAGTAGTGCATAGGAGTGCCCCTCACGTGTCAAAAGCGAAAAACCAGTGGTGCAACTCCATTCAAAATTAGCTGGGCCTAAATCGAATCTTCTCATGGCTCATGCTTCTTTGAAAGTAAACGAGAAGCCCAAAGCATCTGCTAGCTCTAGTGAACCGTGAGCCTTAATTTAACAGCAACCTGCAGTCGGATTTGCTGGATTTGCTTTCAGTTTGTTTGTTTTTGCTCTGTGCCAATTGAGGTGGTTGTAGGTCAACTTTAAAACATGGTTTAGTTTGATCTTTATATCATTTACTTCGATTCTAGTGGAATGGACTGCTTAAAGATCCGTAGTTCATTTTTAGCCCAATCAATGGTGTCTATGTTTGCTGAATTTTAGAGTGGAATTCATGTTGTTTAGGATTTATGTTATCATCTATTTTTGGGTGCAGTTCTCAAATATTTGAGATTCCCACCTAATTAATTATAAGGGAATTATGTTACTTAGGGTTCTTACCGGTAGTATATAGTTCTTTACAAAATATCCTTTCTGTACATAATTGATCCGAAAATATATAAAAGTGAGAAACAAAAGTTTTAATTAATTATACATCACACAATAGCCGTTTGCCGCCAAAAAAAAATTAATTATACATCACACGAGGGGAAACAATAATATACATTACACGGAGTACTTCCATTTCTTCACTACGTACGTATAACTACGTTAACATCCTTCTCCCTCTCTACATGTAACTTTGTATCTTTATATGAACATAGTAACATATACGTAAACGGCTTTATCGAAAAACATACATAACTAACATGCGTATATTAGTATACTAATTAACCACAGCACGATCTTTTAGCTCCTTAGCCAAAGCAGGCATGCAGCTAGAGCTTCTAGCGAGACCACCTTTTTCAGACTTGGTAGGCCTAACCATCGTTTTAGACCTCTTTTTGAGAATTTCCTTAACGGCCTCTGCTTGAAACAAAGCCGGATAACTCCGGCCTAGCCTGTTGAACCGGGCACATGCGCTCATGTGTGCCTTGACTGCCTCCTCACGCCGCTTCTCCACAACTAACTCACTATTGTTCATCTTCTCCATCTCTTGCTCAACCGCTTCTGCGCACAGCCCGCAAATCAGCTTCCCTGAGAATTTTGAACGCACACGGTTTATATACTCTGGTGTGCACTCTTCAGACATGCCACAACACTCGCACTTTGCATCTTCCACTTCGGATATAGCTGCCAAGGACAATAAAGTTGTCGTGGTTGCGGTTGGATTTGGTTCTTTTGTTAGAGTGTTGTCTGTGGATAATTGGTGTGAGATGTCCGAGAAAGTGCGTTGAATGGGGGCCATTGAGTATGATTGATCTTTTGGTGGTTTCGATCTTGTATGTTTGTTGTGTATAACAGTCACTTTGTAACTACGTTTTTATGTTTGTTACTTGATATGATGATGCGTATTTATAGTATTAAGAGATCGGTCTCGAGGGTTCTGTTTCCCTATCTACTTTTGTTTTTGGCCTGCCAATAAAAGCATGAACAATTTAGCTTTTATTTAATGAGCTAAAAAGGACCAAACCTCACATGTATATCTTGAGCAACACGGTAAAGCCAATAAAAAAGTTTCCCTTTTTGTCAGTGGGAAGGTTGAAGTTTATTTAGTATTGATAAAGAAACTTGTAACTTTCTTTTCTTTTTATCAAGGCTCCAACTCTTAAGATATTCAGTTTTATGGATGTGGAGAAATTGAGAGAAAGATAAATGAGATAATGGCATTTTTATAGGAAACTGTTAATTAAAAGAATAATACTATATAAGAAAAAATGGTAGTTGTCCGAAAGTATATATATAGACTTGTTAATTTAAATAAAATTAAAATTAATGATATTATATAATTTTATATGTATACAGCGCTAAAATACTGTATATTGGTCCAAAACAATTAATAAAACATATCAAAACAAAAATTTATTGATATATGGTAGGTAAAGGTAAACATGTATGCACATGTATTTATTTGTACGATTTGATTATCTCATTTAACTAAAAAGAAGACAACTGATGTAATGCGTTCGCTGAATAAAAGAGAAGCAAGTTGCTCACCTATTCATTGGCATTTAAACGACGTGCATGATACTTTAAGAAAGAAAACCCTTTTTCCTCTCCATCGACTTCCAGCAAACTCCAGCTGCGTGCGATATCGTTTTCAAACTTAACTGGTGTTTTCGTATAAAAAATATGACCCTTTCGTTTCTTAAATGTAATTTTATCTACACACATGATAACAATAAATGGATTTATATCAATTGGATTAAGTTGGTCCAAAATTCCATAAAAATTCCATTTTTTGTAGTCCAAATTGATTTGAGCACTACAAGAAAATGAGTTATTTTTAATGGTTAAACTAGATTTTGGATCTGTCATCCGCACTTTCAAAACGCGAAATTAATATTTGGTTAATATTAAAATTACAATATAAACATGATTTTATGTATTTTTATATTTATTCATGATTTATGTTTGAAATTATGTATCTAATTTTGAAATTTTTTTTTGAGATTTAGTTCGTATATTTGATAGAATCAACACAACAATAACACAAGTGAATCTTTATAGAAGATGGTACATCAGATTTTAAAATCATTTTGGAACTGACATGTCAATAGATGAAAAAGCTTCAACTTCCAATCACAACATTTTAATAACACCTAAGTTCTATTGATATTAATCGCTGGCAAAATCATCTACAGAAATGTGATCTCTTCCTATCTTTCACATTAGTTGAACTCAAGAAATCGACTGTCATTCTTCCTCTCTTCGCATTAATTTGTGATTTATATGGCAAAGATTTAGTTTTTAGATGCTTTCGAACCAACAAATATAATAAGATAATTTTTTTCTAACGATGTTTTTAAAATTTTGAATATGATTGCTGCTTTGTTTTCTTATGGTAACGTTGTCTGTTTAAAAAGATTGATACATCGAATGAGGGTGAAACGTAGGCTCAATCCAATCAATTGCTTCTGTGGAACCAGTTGGGAAGTTAAGTCATGTTATGTTTACAATAAGAAGAAACTTTGTTTTTTATATTATTTTTTGTAACTTAATTTGTTTTTGATATTGGTGTCAATGGTTATGCTTCTCATCTTTATTCTTGAACTTTGAGTTTAATAAATTTATCTTTTTGAGAAATCTTACAAGCTTACTCTTTTTTCATCGGTTCAATTCTGATTTGGTTATCTTGCTTTCTGATTGAATTTTATATGGAATCACAAAAGGTGAAATCCGGAAAGTGATGAGGCTGGATTGTTCAATCTGCTTAACGATAAAATAGAGATTCGCAAACAATGATATCATCACACCAATGGTGCATATAGTTGCTTGGGCTAATACAATTGGATGGTAAAATTTTGTGGCCAATACTAAAAGAGAAAACTGCGAGCATATACTAGCTAAGTATTATGTTCTTCTAGGAGGTACAAAGGCACGTCATGCATTAAGTTTCGTTTTTTTGGTAGGGACAAAGGGTTAAGAAATTCAAGCTTCTATAGTTATAATCTCAATTAAACTTACATTTTCGAGGGTTACTATTCAGGAAGGATATGGATTGCATTGATATGTTGTAATACAAGAGTTAAAATCATCATTTGTCAACCCTTCAAATGATGATAAATATAATAATGATTTTAATAAAATTCATCCCGCAGCATAGTGCGGAAATTAATCTAGTAACCTGTAAAAACGTCAACCTTAACCAACCTAACCAAAATATTAACTATTTTAATACTTAAATTTATATGTAAATATATGTTGATTTAATATTTATTATTCAAAATAATAATATTTTGTTTAAACTAAAATATGTTTTAAAGTTCATGACTTATGTTATTTTTTGTTAAAATTAGGAGATACTCGAAATACTTGCTGTTTTTCACCTAAATATTCAAACGGAACTAATTTTATGTTTAAATTAGGTATTTAATCATATGTTATAAAATTTATTTGTCATTTATTTTGGATTTTCAAGATTTTAAGTTATATTTTAATTTTTATATTTGTATACGATTTAGATAGGTAGTCAAACCCTAACAGATCCCACAAGAATATGAACCAAACTAAAACTTATAAATATCCAAATTAATTTTTAATTATTAACATTTTTAACTAATTTCGGATAACTTTAGATCTTAGTTTGGATTTCAGTTTGGATTATACTCATACTCCAAAGTATTAAGCTCATAAGTTTCGTTCGGATATTTTTTAATAGTGGTTCGGATGCAATTTCAATTTTTTCGGTTCGGTTTTAGGTAGATACTTTGGGTTGAGGTAAAAATGCCAATACTTAAATCCGAGTATTATGAATCAAGCCTTAATCGACTAATCATTTGGGGGTCAAACTCGACTTATAATGTGAATTAGATTTCTATGTCACTTAGCCACATAAGGTGGTAAATTTGAGTGTGGTAAGTTTCGAAGTCAAAATGCTTAACACTTTTCCAAAACAGTCGTACCATTGGGATTACTTAACATCTTTCCAAACCCACTGCACTCTGGACCATCTTTATTGCTGCATTTGTTGGAGCTACATCTACATTTACTTCAGTTTTATTTACGCGTATAGGCTGAGCCTATAATGGTAACATACTTATTGCACTTGTCCAACTACTTTCATTATTCATGGCGTTTCAAAACGCCATCACCACGTACCCATACTATTTGGTGCTTGATTCTTTTACTCTTCAGCCATCATATTTATCAACTAGTGAAAGTTGAAAGAAATATCCTTTGTAGCAATAAGATTTTCATCTTAAGATCTTTCTCTCATTCAGTGACAAAAAAAAAAAAAAGATCTTTCTCTCATATCTCACGATTGTTAGTTGTGGTTTCGTGGCCCCGGTATAATAATAATCATCCGTTAACTTCTATCTCACGCAATTCTCAAATTCCATATTTAAATTTCTTCCGTCATTTTCTTTTGATGTGTGTAGTACTTTTTGGGATTAAATAATATAGTCAATTAAATTAGCTAATTTTTTAAAAAATATAAACTCTTATTATTGTTACCCTTTAATTTTAATGCAGTAAATAATTTATTGGTAAGAAGAAAAATGTAAGAATTTCCAAAAAAGAAGGAGACCAATAGAAAGAGTGTGATAGAAACCAAACCCATTCTCCGCGTTTTTTTCAGACCTCTCAAAACCAAACCATTCTCTTCCCCTTCTTACTCTCCCATTCTCTTTTTATCTATCCTTTCCTTCCTAAAACACTTCACCTACCCATAAAAAAAAAAAGCTTTCATCTTCCTCTCTCTGTTTCAGATCGTAATCAAAAAACAAAAATGGCTCAGATCTCCGACGACTACGTCTCCGAGAACAGGTCCGGCGGCGGCGGCGGCGGCGGCGGCGGCATTTCGGATGTCTACGGTGAGGATCTCGCTACATTGGATCAGCTCGTCACCCCTTGGGTTACCTCCGTCGCCAGGTCAGACACACACACACTCACGAGTCACAACAAAAAGATCCAAAAATTTTGATACCTTTGTTTATTTATTTATTAAATAATATATTTTTAAAAAATCACTGTTGTTGCCTTGTTGTGGAAGCAAAGAGTCTATATTGTTGTTAGGGTTACAATTTTGTTGGGTGCAGTGGGTATACATTGATGCGTGACCCGAGATACAACAAGGGACTTGCATTCACTGATAAAGAGAGAGACGCTCATTACTTAACTGGTCTTCTTCCTCCTGTCATCTTATCTCAAGATGTTCAGGTAATTTATTTATTTACTCATTCAAAGATCTCATCTTTGTGCTGATTTCTCTCACTTGGTGTGGCTTATTATTAGGAGAAGAAGATGATGCATAACCTCCGTCAGTACCCTGTTCCTCTCCACCGTTACGTCGCCCTCATGGATCTTCAGGTAGATTTGCTTTTTTTTTTTTCTTTGTTGGATGCAATGGGGGAGCTGATGAAAATCTGATATCTTTGCAGGAGAGGAACGAGAGGTTGTTTTACAAGCTTCTGATTGACAATGTGGAGGAGTTGCTTCCGGTTGTGTACACCCCCACGGTGGGTGAGGCTTGTCAGAAGTATGGGAGCATTTACAGGAGGCCTCAAGGTCTTTACATCAGTTTGAAAGAGAAGTGAGCAGATCAACATTCTCTTCTACAGTACCGGTTTTGATTCAATTATTTTGTGTGTTTTATAAGTAGAGTGTGACATTTTGTTTTTAGGGGAAAGATTCTTGAAGTGTTGAAGAACTGGCCACAGAGAGGGATTCAGGTTATTGTTGTCACTGATGGTGAGCGTATACTCGGTCTTGGAGATCTTGGTTGCCAGGTAAACACCGTTTTTAACACTCCATCCCTCTTGTGATATGCCTTCTTTACCCTTTTTGTTGGTTTTGAATGCTCCTACAGGGAATGGGAATCCCCGTGGGCAAGCTTTCTCTTTACACAGCGTTGGGAGGGATCCGTCCATCGGCTGTAAGCACTGAAACAAAAAGCTGCTGAAAATAATTTTCCATTTATGCTTGATTCTGTGTAGTTCTGATGTTAATGTAACACATGCAGTGCCTTCCAATCACAATTGATGTGGGTACAAACAACGAGAAGCTCCTGAACGATGAGTTTTACATTGGACTTAAACAGAACAGGGCAACTGGCGAGGTTTACTATTATCTTTCTTAATTTTCTCTACTCTTTGACATACATATGTTTTTCAGAAACTGAAGAGTTGTAGTTGCTTTCTGTTATTCAGGAATACGCAGAGTTTCTGCACGAGTTCATGTGTGCTGTTAAACAGAACTATGGAGAAAAAGTGTTGGTGCAGGTAAATCATACCATTCATACTTCTAAACTTGTTTTTTTTTTTTCTAATCTTGTGTTGATATAAACATTACACTCACTCTTGGTTTCAGTTTGAAGATTTCGCAAACCACCACGCGTTTGAGCTTCTCTCCAAGTATTGCTCCAGTCATCTCGTTTTCAATGATGATATCCAAGTAATATCTTGTCTTCAGTTCAGCATATCACTTTTTGAGTTTTACGCGATGTAAAAACTTGTTTTGTCTGTGCAACATTGCAGGGTACTGCATCCGTTGTTCTTGCTGGGCTTATTGCGGCTCAGAAAGTGCTTGGTAAAAGCCTAGCTGACCATACCTTCTTGTTCTTGGGTGCCGGAGAGGTGAGACCTGAAAAAATATATACCAAATAAGTTTACTGTCTACTATTTGTTTTGCTGGTAAAGCTTTTTTTTTATATCTTTGAAGGCTGGAACCGGAATCGCTGAGCTAATTGCTCTTAAGATTTCCAAAGAGGTTAGATAAGAGTAGTCTTTTGACTTCATGCTATTTCTTTGATACCTTTGCTCCTTCTTGTCAAGAATCTTTAACTGCATTGTGTTGTAGACTGGAACACCAATCGACGAGACTAGGAAGAAGATTTGGCTTGTGGACTCCAAGGTATTGTTGATTACATCGTTGATAACTATTGCTTTTTTTTGGTTCACTTATGAAACATGCTATAAATGATCTTGCAGGGACTGATTGTTAGCTCACGCATGGAATCTCTTCAGCATTTCAAGAAGCCATGGGCACATGACCACGAGCCTGTCAAGGAGCTCTTGGGAGCTGTTAATGTACTTTAAACAACTCATCTCAAAATCTCTTCATGCGTAGATGACATATCTAAGTATTCATAACATTCTCTCAAATCAGGCAATCAAGCCAACCGTGCTCATTGGAACCTCTGGTGTGGGGAAGACTTTCACAAAGGAAGTAGTGGAGGCTATGGCCACCTTCAACGAGGTTTTGTTTCTTTTCTGCTTTCTCGGTATCTATGCTTCTTGTTTCTGATGCTCTATTTTTCTGTGGTGGGGGTTACAGACACCCTTGATTCTTGCTCTCTCAAACCCAACTTCTCAAGCCGAATGCACGGCTGAACAAGCTTACACATGGACCGAGGTAACAATCTAAAGCTTATTGATTGACACCACCTCAACAAGTAAATTTTCATTTTGATGCAACTAAAAAATAAGATGTGTTTTGATTATTATAGGGCCGTGCAATCTTTGCAAGTGGAAGCCCGTTTGCCCCTGTTGAGTATGAAGGCAAAACATTCTTCCCTGGCCAGGTTCGTTTGTTGTTTACTGTAACATTTTTATTAACGATCCACGGTTAATGTTCCCTTCGATAACACCCTTCTTTTTGCAGGCAAACAACTGCTACATTTTCCCAGGTCTCGGTCTTGGTTTGATCATGTCCGGTGCCATTCGTGTCCGTGATGACATGCTTCTAGCAGCTTGTAAGTACACAATAAAACTGTTTCAAGAAACTGATGTTATAGTTAAAACTCGCCAGGAATGACCATAAGTTTATAACATCAAATTACAGACCATTTATTGAGTGTTATTTTGTAATCCAATTTGTTTTTTTTTTAATCAGCGGAAGCTCTGGCCTCGCAAGTGACTGAGGAGAACTTTGCGGACGGGTTGATCTATCCGCCTTTTACAAACATCAGAAAGATCTCTGCTAACATTGCAGCCAGTGTGGGAGCCAAAACTTATGAACTTGGTAATTAATTAGTTTACTTTATTCTCCCATATGTACAAAATTATTATGATGTCAGAAAATAGTTACTTTTTTGCTTAAAATGTCTGATATCATGTTGTTTGTTGTTGCAGGACTGGCATCGAACCTGCCTCGTCCTAAGGACCTGGTCAAGATGGCAGAGAGCTGCATGTACAGCCCTGTCTACAGAAACTTCCGTTAAAGATTCTTTTCCACCATCCATTTTGTCTCCCCCCTCCCCAGCTTTTCTTCTTTTCTTTTTACTTTTTGCTTCTTCGGTTTTGCTGGTACACTGGACACAAACTTTTTTTTACTGTTTGATCGTTTTTTAAAATATAATTTCAACTTGAAGTACTGAAATATAATACTTTTTCTCTTTTATGAATAGTAAAATATACATGACTCATTTTGTCGTATGCCTTAGGTTACGACTATGTTCAAAAAATTTGTTAGCTGATAATCTTGCACTTTGACAAGGTCTAGTGTCTAGCCAACTTTTTTTTCCTTTCCCAAATGAAACTCATTTGTAAAGATTGACTGTAAGTCTGTAATCAACTTGGTAAACTATACGATATAAAAGTGTCACTACGTAGTGATATGTGTGTATTAGATTATTTATTATACGTTAATTTATTGTATAATTTTTTGAATGAATAGAAATTTAGATATCAGTTCTGATGCAGTTAATCTATTCAGAATTTTAGAATTATAAATTTAAATATGATTCGAAATTTTACAAAATTTGGTTTGAATTTGGTTTTGATTTGGTTCAGATTATTATAGTTCTATTTGGATTTGGGTATCCATTTTAATTTCGTAATTTTTAACAAAAATCTAGTCTTTAAAATCCAAAATAATATAAAATAATAATAAATGTAAAAATAAATATTCTACACTTATTTACATACATAATTATTAGACCACACTTTAAAAATACTAATAAAAATGGTTGGATGTCATGTCAATATTGTTGGGTATATTGCAAAATTGATGTAGCCTATAACAAAATAACGTGTAGTTTCTTAAAAATTATTGGTAAATATAATAAAAACACGATACAATCAAATAAAAAGGGTTAGAGATGCGTCAGAAATAATGTGATCTATATACTAAGTATCTGAACTCTGTTTTCAATCAATTTCGCGATTTTTTTTCTTTCAAAGTTTTTTTGATTTCTAATTTGTTTCTAGTAGTCTGATTGTGTTTCCAATTATTTGTCTTATATGAAAACTCTGTAAAGAAAAACAATATTTAGTTGATTAAACTAAAGATCTAACTTTGTATGGTGTTTTTCACTTCTGTTTCTTTAATTTATAATTAATCGCAATTATTTGTTGTTTTCGTTTATATAAGCTTCAACTATAGCTAAGTTTGGGAAAATACAAAATTTTCAATTTCTAAAGCATTCTCATTCCTGCATATTAGTTGATGCGAATCTTAATAATTTTATAATTTATTTATTTTAACAATTATAATATTAAGTACTGAACTTTAATTCACTAATACAAAAACTAAAAAAATACAGAAATTAAAAATGAGCTGATTAAAAATTTAGTGTATGAATACATTAAATTATCTGCAATGGAACTAAAAAAATTAGTGTGCAAATACATTAATTATAAATTGATTGTGAAGTTCATAAGCATTCTAAAAATTGAAATAACTATAAGGCTGTCATGTGTCAATTTATATGTGAACATATTTATTGACAAATGTTTCTCTTTTAGTATATGGGGATGTCTTTGTAAAAAAAACACAAATTTGTTTAATGGGGCAGTTTTCCATATTATTATTTTCATCAAAATTTAGTTAATGTAAGATTAAAATAATTTATCTAAACTACCATGTTTATGTCCTGTTTAACATTTTTTTAAAGATACATATTTAGAAAAAAATTATTTTTAGAAAATATATTTTTGTATTTTCACACGTTTTATCAATTAATAATAGCTAAATTTTAACTTCAAAGTTAATTATATTTACTAATTTTTATTGATTTAAAATTATAAAAATAGCAGAAAAGTTTATACATTTTTAATAAAATTTAATATATTTTTAATATGTGTGAAAAATTAAAATATATATTATTTTTAAACAGAGATATTATAATAATGACCTTTCAAAAGAAAAATTACTGCAGAAGATGTTTGCAAATTGATCTTTGGTACTAAGGTCATCATTTTTACTGGCACAGAATGCAATGATTATAAAACATATTTAAAAGAGAAGAATAAATAAAAAGAAGTGTTTAAAAGCGAACACTTGAAGTGATTTTGGGCCTGAAATTATAATCATTGCAAAGTCAATGATCCCATCCATCATATCTCAAAACTCAAAAGTCAAGAAAAGATATATAAATCAAATTAAGGGACAGATAAAAAGCGAGAAAGAGATTAAAAATGCAAGTGGTGGCCCTCCATTAGTGCCATTGTTATTTATGATAATGATGGTATCTTTGATTTATTTTTCCTTTTAAGAATGGGTTGTACATTCATTGAACACAATTGTATAATTGTTCTTAGCCTTTTTGCCTGATAATGTCTTTAAAAATGATAGGCATGCCTAAATGTGTATCGACCATTGATATCAAGATTTTCATCATAACTTCTTCTTTGGAACGCATTATTTTCCCGTATTTCTTTCTATTGTTTTCTCCTCTGGATGCTCAATTACAATAGCTGGACGGACTTACTTGAATTGATTCGATTAAAGAGTTTTGTAATCTCGAGCTGAATATAATCCAAATCTTTATGACATACAAAATTTCATAATTCTTACTGTATACTAAGATAGATACATCATTGCTACCTGCATTTGTTAAAAATATATATTGCTTCGTGTATATACTTTATAATGATCTTATGATTCAGGATTGGACAGACATAGAATCGGCTTATCTTTTTGGCAATACACTTGCCTATTCGTTGGTCTTCTATAAAGGACGCAAATTTCAAAATTTAAATTGTGACAACAACAGAACGAACCCAAAACACTATTACAACCTTTGATATCATTAGTTATAGGGGTAATTAGTCATGGTGTATTTAACAACTGTACGTATGAGTAATCCCAAATCACGGTCAATGGCCCAAAACTAGCTGCAAAATGAGAGTTAAGCATGCATGAGTTTTTTTCTTCTCAACATGTTAATTTCAGAAAATGAAGTGGTTAGGTTACAATGTTGCTTCTTATACAAATGTTTCTTGGCAAAAAAGTAAAAACAAGAAGACATTAAGCTTAAGCGAGAGATGGCAAGCATGGTTGGCTTCATTCAACCATTTTCCCAACAGATTTTGAAATCAACCCAGCATGCATGAGTTTCTCTTCATACCCTAACTAGCCCATTTTAGTTGATTTTTGCACCCATCAAATTACAGCTTCTTTGATTAAATGCCATAGCTATTAATTTTCTTATTGAGTTGAAAGATCCTTAAACCGCTCGTTATAGTTCTAAAGTTACACTTGATTGTCTTATCGGTATCATTAGCTTAAATGTAAGATATCATTTCATGAGTTGATATTTCCCCTAAACCAAACAATTATTCAACTGGAAGAAAGGAAAATGCAGGCCAAATTGCAGCAAACAAAAAAATAAACAGAAAACAATAAGCTAGTAGTGGAATTGTTGTGAAAAATAAAGAGGGTTAATGGTAGTGGAAATCTATGTATGCATACAATTATTTTTTAGCATTAAAATAAGAAATAAAAATATTTTATTGTGAAAATAAACAGAGAAGAAACGAAGACCTACTACTTTTCTCCTTTTATTGGTAGGCGATCATTTAAGCATGCCTAGGAATCTCTTTCCACTTTCTTCTTTCATTTAGTTTGTCGGCCTCCATTCTCCAATTTTTCGTAAAATGTTAAGTTGCTTTTAGAAAATGCTTTTAAAAATGGAGATAATGGAGATGATGATGGTGACGATCCTGATAATCACATGATGTAACAATCATGCATGCATTATATACTTCTTTCTCATGAGTAAATATAAACACGGCTATATATGTACATATCAGATATACAATTTCAAATCCTAATTGTCAAATTAAATATGAATTTTCTAGACTAATCTTTCAGGTTTTTTTAAACAAAAACCGAAACACACATGTCAATATGCAGAAGAGAAGCAAATGTAATTGCAATTAGGTTATTACAACCTCGATCTAGGAAGAAAAAAACAAGTTTCTTGCTTCAATACGAGAGATCTTTTGTAAACTTTTTTTCATTAATTCTCATAAATTCTATATTTTCTTGGATTCGAAATTCAGATCTCATGATCTAAAACAAACAATTAATGAATCATTAATTAAACCATTGAACTAAGGAAACTTCCAAGACGGTTCTCTTTATGTTAACTAATACTAATTACTAGTAAAGTCTTATGTCTAAGGATAGAAATGTTAAGTTCAAATTTTAGTAGTTATTTGAGGAAATAATTTAACAATGGACTCTAGTCTCTTGCCTAAAAAAGATTACGGGTTTCAGTCCAAAATGCTTTAAAAAAAATCCAATAGTTTGATAAAATCGTTGTGATGAATTATGTTTAATTTTACTATGGGCTTCTTAAATACTCCCTCCGTTTCAAATTATATATCGTTCTAGAGGAAATTTTTTGTTTTAAAATAAGTGTCGTTTTCGATTTTCAATGCAAAATTTATTGATAATATTCTCTTTTGTATTTTTCTATTGGTTAATACATGGTTAGGTGTATTGGTAATAGTGTTTTTATTTTGGAAATATGTAAAATTAAATGTTTTCTTAATCTGTGTGCACAAGGTTAGAACGACATGTAATATAAAACGGAGGGAATATATAATAGCTCTAAATTTGTATATTCAACTTTTTTTTTGTTTTATCATCTGGTACAATAATAAAATAAATACTATTTGTACTCTTGTGCATATATAGTAATCGTTATATGTATGTACCCTGTCATATTCATACACGTATGTAAGGCATCTTGACATTCTGAATCCTTTCATGTAAGAGATCTTTGTTAGGTGGTTATTTATGCAAAATAACATGTCTTTTTTTATAAGAAAATAAAAGGTACTTTTGTAAAGATTGAGATTGTAGTTCCTTGCCAACCAACCATCCATATAATGCTCCCCAACACCAAAATATTACAACACAAACCAAGAAATGGAAGAAGAGAAGAGACTGGAACTTAGGCTGGCTCCTCCTTGTCACCAACTCACTTCCAACAACATCAATGGACCTAAACAAAGAAACCTCGCCAAAGAAACACCTTTTGTTTCCAGTAACAGGTTCTCTTAGTTTAATCGTTCTAACAATCTGTCTAATAGTAACATGATTATCAATAGATTCCAGACATGGCTATCTCAGATATCTTGATTGGTCTGGTTTCGGTTCAAGATTCATCCAACTACATAAAAAAAAAACTGTTATCAGTTTATAATAAGATATGGCTAAAGCAGGGTGGAGGCAGCTCCTGTGGTGGGATGGCCGCCGGTAAGATCTTCCCGGCGATACCTAACGGCACAGCTAAAGGAAGAGATAAAGAAGATTGAGAGTGATGAAGAAAGAGAGTTGTACGTTAAGATCAACATGGAAGGAGTTCCCATCGGAAGAAAAGTCAACCTCTCGGCTTATAACAACTACCAACAGCTTTCACATGCCGTTGACCAACTCTTCTCTAAGAAAGATTCGTCGGATCTAAACAGACAATACACTTTGGTCTACGAAGACACTGAAGGAGATAAAGTTCTGGTCGGAGATGTTCCTTGGGAGTAAGTTGATGAATCAAACAAAATCAAATACTTTTTTTTTTTTTTTGCTATAAGATTCAAACAGATTCAAACAAAATCAAATATTGACATTATAATAAGTCTCCGAAAGTTAATTTAATTATATCTACCTACCTTTTGAGCTAAAATTTAGAAAAATCATATATATATTAAACAATGAGTTCTCCTAAAAAGAGTTTTGGTCATTTCTTTTCATATGATACCATTTTAAAAGGTTTAGATATATGTATTTGGAATTTTTTCATCTATTTGTTAGACAAACTAATGACATAATTAAGCATATTTGTTAGGATGTTTGTATCAACTGTCAAGAGGCTGCATGTTTTAAAGAGCTCCCACGTTTCCATGCTCTCACGTAAGATTACTTTTCTCAGTGAACTTTACTAAGGTTATACATATATCAATCTACTACTGCCTTCTTTTTTCTTACAGCTTAAGTTAATTTCTATGCATAATTTCTGTTTTCTTTTTCCAGCTAGGAAACACGGCAAGGAATAGAGTGAGGTTCGCCACAATCATCAGTTCGATGATTTGTTTTAAAAATGTAATTTATGGAAACCATGGGGCTTTGCTTGATTTACCGAGTTTTTTTTTGTTCGTTAGAATTTGTTTTTCAACTTATATTCTAGATTCACTACAAGAAAAAGTGGTATTAATAGCAGAATATGATAGCACGATTTTCGTAAGTGCCATGAAAGACCAAAAAAAGAATCTGGTTAACATTAATAGCATTTTATTAATGTTGTTGTGAAAAACTTTGAGAGTGGGAAGGGAAAATCAATAATACCGCTATACTTGAATGAAAATTACACGAGCGCCAAATATATTCCCTCGTTAAGATAATAATTTCTTTACTTAGGTTAAATGGAAAAAAAAAATCAGTATCACCACGAGACTTGAAAAAAAAAGAGACAACCAAGACCAATACACTTTTACCTTCAAACATCTGGGAAAAAAGCTCTCGATAGAAACCAAACCCTAAGTACGACGGATCTCCCCCGGTGCCGGTAGCCGTAACCGGTCTCGGAGGCCTCTCTTCCCCCTCCTCCCTCCACCGTCTCTACTTCTCTCTCAAACCCACTCCTCCCTCCACCGTCTCCTTCGCTTCCCCTCACTCCGCCGCTCTCTCCTCTACCGCCATCAACCTCCTCGACTTCCTCCGTAGCCATCCCGACGACTCCTCCGCCCTCCGCCTCTTCAATTCCGCCTCCAAGCACCCCAACTTCTCCCCTGACCCTGCTCTCTACGACGAGATCCTTCTCCGGCTAGGCCGCTCCGGCTCCTTCGATTCGATGAAGAAGATCCTATCCGACATGAAGAAGACCTCCTCCTGCGAAATGGGTACTTCTCAATTCTTGATTTTGCTAGAGAGTTACGCTCAAATTCGACTCGCACGACGAGATTCTCGTCACTGTTCACTGGATGATTGATGAGTTTGGGTTAAAACCCGATACACATTTCTACAACCGGATCCTGAACGTCCTCGTCGACGGCAACAATCTGAGACTCGTTGAGAGTGCTCACGACCAGATGAGCGTCTGGGGGATTAAACCAGATGTCTCCACGTTTAACGTTCTCATCAAAGCCTTGTGTAAAGCCACGTTTATGATCCTGATGCTATCTTGTCGCTGCATTCTAGTATACTCTTCTCTTTTACTCATGAGTTGAGTATTAAAATTGTGTGAAATTTTTCAAAGACAGAAGATGTCTGCCTGCATGAGTGTTATACTCTCGGTTCTGAGGCTAAACCTGTCTAACTATATATTGTCTCTACTTTTGGTCCCAAGAGGAATAGTTTGTTGGTTAATGGTATGGTTCTGTTTGATAGATTTGCAAAGAGGAAGTTAGATGACTCAGTTTTCTTGGGAAATCGGCTCCAGATTTCATATGCTCCCGAGTTCGAGAGCCTCAGTGACACCAAGGATAAGTTGGAAACAAGGAGGAAAGAAGTGCTTTCAATATCCAACCGTAAGCTTTTTTGCTTTCCCACCTCAGGTAGTCTTCTTACAAAAAAAACAGAAAGAAAGGTTTTTTATCAATCATTAGTTAGGAATTGTACTAGTAAAGTGTGTTTTGTGGTATACTAAACTTTTTAGACGATTGACAACTCTATATGTTTTATCTTGTGAACAGCTCAGAAAGCCAAGAGCAGCGTCTCACAAGTCACAAAACCAGCTTTGACCCAAAAGGATAATTTCTCACCACAAACGGTTAAAACTGTGAGGGAGAAACTCAACAAGGTAAACAAATCTTCCCCAAGTTTGTAACATAGAGTTTAAGCATTAGCTTGCTCGAAAATAAAAAGAGACCATTGTTGTGTTTGCTGAATTGTTTGGACTGTTTCCTTTTAATTGTTTTACTCTCCAACTCTAGTTTCTTCCTTGATTTAATTGATATTTATACTTTACACTTCTACAGTGCAATGAATAAACAGTTCGTCGCAGTTTGTGCAACACCATCAGGTTCAAACTTTAAATTTATTTTCTCTCCTTCTTCTTCTTGTTTTAGCTTCTTTTTTCTTTTCATGTAAATGTGTGTTCTCTTTCGCAGATGTCGAGACTTCTTCCAAGGATGAATCACTTTTGATTACGACTGTGGAAACCAGAAACAGCAACGAAGTCCTCGTTGATATATTAATCTTTAGTGTTCGTCTTGCTTTCTTGTTTGCGGTTTATGTAGGTTTCTAACTTGCTACAAATTCACTAAGTCCTCGTGTTCAGGGGCTAGATTCTGAGCTTAGTGCTGACGGTGTTCTCTCATATGTTACGAAGTAAGAATGCCTGCTGCTACGGGTGGGGTGGAGTACTGTCGGTGTCTACAGAAATCTTGCTGCAACGTAAGAAAGGGTGCTAAGAACGGATCATTTGATGTGGAGTAAGAACTGTATCATCTTCTCTTTTTTTTCTTTGCAAATGAGACTTGTGTTCTTCTTTTGAGATTTGTAACTTTAAATTGTATCTCCTTTGGAATTATGACAAAAATGTTGTGTGGGATATTATATTTTTTATTATGGAATACAATTTCATCTTCATTACAGGTTACTATTTTGCAATTGCAGTGGTTCATATGATCAGCATATGGTATAATTTTAAGTTATAGAAGACTCACTGAACGCGAATAATATAAGCTACAACTCAATATATACAACTCAATATCAGTGCTATAAAACATAAAATAAAGCGCACCAAAAATGAGCTAGTATAACATGAATCATAGCAATGACATATAGCTACAAATGAATTATTTATAGCAAAGTATATCTACTATTATATAGTTTAATATAGCATGGTTCATGTGTCATTAATAAATATAAAACAGCATTTAACAATACGCTATTATATGTTATCCTATTATAGCGTCTGGTAAAAACGCTATCATATCCTACCATCCTATTATAGCGTCGGCTGTAATAGCATTTATGAAAACGCTATAAAAATACTAACATAGCGCTAATCGTCTGCTATCAATGCCCATATTTGTTGTAGTGATTTTTTTTTTTTTTGCTTATGGAAGATGATTTTGTGTAAATATGTTGTTTGCTTAAGTAAGCTGTGTGGTGTGGTATTATGTATTAATCGTGTGTATAAACTATAAAGATATTGTAAACAAAAGTTGAGTATTGCTTCTAGTAACGTTGTTGTTCTTCAACATTCACCATTGTCTCACTCTCATGACTATGATCACAGTCGCATCATGTCATTTCAATAAATTTATATAATGAGAAACGAACTGGTTTCCACTTAGCAAACACCATATATCTCAAATACTTTTTGCTTTTTTTTTTTCTTTTGGCAGACAAACTGTCTAAGATAGAAAGTAATTTTAAGAGAAATTGGCACAGATACACCTGAACATACTACTAATTTGCGACATGCCCTTCCATAGAAATCACTTTTTAGTTTGACGATTTTGTCCTTATAAATGCACAACCTTTCGATTCCCAGACGCGCTTCGCACAGAGAAAGGTGTCAGAAAACTCCTTCTCACCTATTGAATAATTCGAAGTACTCTGTCGCTTCTATTTACCAAACAGTTGCATTTATTTTCATATTTCCAACCCAATATTCTTCTCCTTTTTACAGTCTCTCTCTCTTCCTACACCGTAGAGAAACCCCCTTTTCTTTTCCAGAAACCTTAATTTCGTAATCGGTGAGATGGATGAGATTCTGCTACCTCCCAGAATGCTCACTGCAGGAGATGAACCGGTTGGTGAGCGTGTCAACTCGTATCACAAAATCAAAACCACCAGAGCCATTATCGCCGCACTCGAACCAGAAGAGTTGGAGTTTCTTTAGAACTCAACTTTTGGCAAAATACTTTCGATTGACGACAACCCTCTTTTCTCGGGTGCTTTTGGACATTACGTTATAGTTATGATTCTCAAGATCAACAAAAAGTATGAGTTGCCAGGTACCCGACTCTGTTAACATTTTTATTACCCGATAACTTTTGTCCTGTTAAAGACAGTATTATCTCGTTAACAATGTCATTGGAGAGTTAAACAACGCTTAAGCTGACTATTTTGTTTAGGATGGACTCTTAGCACCTCAGATAAGCTAGGTCGCAGAAAGCTCGAGAAATATTTAGCAGCCTGCCTAAGTACTACATCACTGCTAAGAGATTGTTGACAACTAACTTAGTTAGAGGAAGCGTTAATGAATTGTATTAACATAGGGTTTCTATAGTAAAACCACATTGCAGGAGTTTATGGTTATATTTGATGCTAACCGACACAGATACCGCTGATAAAGTGTTTACTAGTTAATCTAGGAATTGCAAACGTTAACTATTGTTGCTTGGATGCGATATCAAAATAGGTAGCCGTTAATATTTATATTTAACCGTTAAATGATGATTTACATGGTAACCTAATTCAGGCGCATGTGTATTTTTAGGTTCCAGTGAAGTCTATTCTCGATGATCCGTACGAAGAATGGTCTGATGGCTTATATTTCCAATGGGTTGATGAGTCTGTCCAACCATGATGTTATCGGTTATGTCTAATACTTATCGCTATGATCAAAGATTTTGTCTGTTTCGTCTATGTTTTCCTCCCCCAAGATTTATTTCTCATACTTCTCTCACAATGCAATTTCTGTTTTATTATATTTTTCGTATCAGATAACTTTCCAGGGCAAATGCAACCACTAATCTTTCCAATCTAAAGTTATCTGTTAATTTCCTTATTTTCTTTGGTTAACTGGCATGATACTGATGACCATTAGGTTGTAAGTTACACTCATGTTAGCTGTTAACCATCATGTTACTCTTATCCGTGTTAGCTGTTAACCCATATATTACTCTGTTATGTAAATCAATTAACACATAATAAATTTTTCATACTGTTTGTATTCAACTAATGTTATCTTCCAACTGCTTTGCTGCCTGTTAACACTCTTCGCAATTGATATTCAGCATAACATGTTATCAGATAATCTAATTAGTTACCGTCAATGTGCATGTTAACTGTTAACTCTGACTATAAACGTTAACTTACCAATTTATATTCTTACAGCACTAATTTTCTTATTTTTTGGGGTTAACTGTTATGGTATTAATAACCATCAGGTTGTAAGTTACACTCATGTTAGCTGTTAACTATCATGTTACTCTTATGCTCGTGTTGGCTGTTAACCCCTAAGTTACTCTGTTATGTAAATTAATTAGCACACAATAACTTTTTCATACTGTTGTATTCAACTAATGTTATCTGCCGACTGCTTTGCTTCCTGTTAACACTCATCGTAGTTGATATTCAGCATAACTAGCACGAAAATTTTTTTTTCATACTGTGGCATTCAACTAGGGCTTCTAATCATACAAACCCCCTTATACTCTCACCATGAAAACAGAAATTAGTTAAATGTATTTGTCTCATGTTATGAGATAATCTTCAACAAATGCTACTAAGGATACAAAATCTCTTATACTATTGCCATACAAATGAAATCATCATTCTATTCAAAGTCTCATGGCATCTGATAACATATCTGATTCCCGCTAACACTCAACACACCCTGATAACCCCTGTTGTTAGCGACAACCCACATGACACATCTAAACTCACTACATTTTTATGTCACGAAAAGTTTCTAATAACCCTTGTTTGTATTCAACATGATACTATTGTATTCAAC
The DNA here is from genome assembly GCF_000801105.2 of Raphanus sativus. Lineage (NCBI taxonomy): Eukaryota > Viridiplantae > Streptophyta > Magnoliopsida > Brassicales > Brassicaceae > Raphanus > Raphanus sativus. The sequence continues at coordinate 10,635,001 of NC_079514.1, forward strand.
TAGGGCTTCTAATCATACAAATCCCCTTATACTCTCACCACGGAAACATAATTTAATTAGATATTTCTATCTCAAGTTATCAGATAATCTAATTAGTTACCGGCAATGTGCATGTTAACTGCTAAGGATACATAATCGCTTATACTTTCGCCATACCAATGAAATCATTTATTCTATTCAAAGTGTCATGGTATCTGATAACCTATCTGATCCCCGCTAACACTCTACACACCTTGTCATCATATCGAGGAAGATTCTCGGTTTTATCCAGCGGTTCATCGTCGCTGTTGCGCCCCCCTATGCCAGTCACGCTTCTCTGTACACGTCTGACACAAATCCCAGATTATCTGTTCTCTGACACTCACTCGCGCGTAAGAACGCCGTTTCTACGACATCTAAAGCAGGGGCAAATCCGTCAAACACTATCAAAAATGTTATCAGTTTCTTGGGTTTTTTTACCCATGGGCAATTAGCAAATATGGGTCTCAGTTGGGGATATTTCGCCCATTCACTCTAATTTTAATCATGCTTGATGTCTTCTCACCATTAACCTCACAATAGTACACAGTATCAAGCAACTAGCAAGTGACATATATGTTGTAACAAATTGCTACATTTTTAAGACTTGTATGGAAAAAGGTTATACGAACATGCTAATAAGGCTTGTAAGGTCTACAACAAAGCCTCAGATGGGCTTTCATAAAACCCAGACTCTCAAAAGGCCCAAACAAGGAGGCAACTGCTCACATGTGTCACAAGATTACCTAGAACGGATGGACATAACATATGATGGACTCATTGAAATCCGAAATGAGTACTGTATAATTTAACACACAAAAGATAAACTTCCAAACAAGACAGTGCCAATAAGAGAAAAACTCCAAACATTCCATTCTATTTTCATTCTAGAAAAATGAATGTATATATTCATCAGTTTCTTCTCTTTCATATCAATCACACTACTTCTTCCATGCCCTCCATGATCTCTCTTCTCCTTGGCTTTGTTGTCTCTTCCTTCCTCTTCATCTTCTTATTCAAGAAACTACTGTCCAGACACAACATGTCTGAAGTTTCTAGGCTCCCCTCTGTCCCAGGTTAGTTATTTCTTTTCCTTTTACAGTTTTAACCATCTGGGTTTATCTAGTTAGTTGTTTTATGATCTAGGGAACTAGTTTAGTTTTAGCTTTGACGTTTCATCACTAATCATTGTAAAAAGGATTGAAACTTTGAAAACTCTGAGCTCTCAAGTGTGTGTGTGTGTTTGATGGCAGTGGTGCCAGGGCTTCCGTTGATTGGGAACTTGCTGCAACTAAAAGAGAAGAAACCACACAAGACTTTCACTAGATGGTCTGAGCTTTATGGTCCTATTTACTCTATCAAGATGGGCTCTTCCTCCCTTGTTGTCCTTAATTCAACCGAAACCGCCAAAGAGGTTAAGTTTCCTGTCTGACTGTACTGTAGTTTCATTAACAAGAGACTTTGGCTAGTAAAGAAAAGTGTTAATAATTGCTTCCTTTATCAATCTTGAAGTGTTGATTACAGTCAAGAACACATGAGCAGACCTTAGAAAGGAACTCAATGTATCTCAGAAGATTTTTTTTTTTTTTGGAGTACACTTGATCATACTCTTGTTATATGATTCTACTCTCAGCTTATTTGCTCATGTGGATACATTCTCTTAATAATTTGTTTTTTTTGTTTGGCAGGCGATGGTGACTAGGTTTCCATCAATCTCAACAAGAAAGCTATCAAACGCCTTAACAGTCCTCACTTGCAACAAATCTATGGTTGCTACAAGTGATTATGATGACTTCCATAAATTAGTGAAACGCTGCATCTTAAATGGCCTATTAGGTGCAAATGCACAGGTGAGAGTTCACAGCTTCTTTACTCTGCAGCTTCGCTTCAATATACTTTTTGTGGTAAAAAGCTGAATCAAGTTCTATGTTGTGTGAACTTCTTCTTCTTTTTTTTTCTTTCAAGAAACGAAAGAGGCACTACAGAGATGCTCTCATTGAAAACGTGACTTCCAAGCTCCACGCACACACGAGAGACCACCCACAAGAGCCTGTAAACTTCAGAGCTATCTTCGAACATGAGCTTTTTGGAGTAGCCTTGAAGCAAGTGAGTATCTTCATTTCACCCTCAAGAAAGACACACTTCTGTTTAATATGTTTTTTTTTTCTTCCCTTCTTTCTCAAAGGCTTTTGGGAAAGATGTTGAATCCATTCACGTGGATGAACTCGGTGAGACTTTGTCTAGAGAAGAGATCTTCAAAGTTTTGGTACACGACATGATGGAAGGTGCAATTGATGTTGATTGGAGAGACTTTTTCCCATACTTGAAATGGATTCCTAACAATAGTTTTGAAGCAAGAATCCAGCAGAAGCATAAACGCAGACTCGCCGTAATGAACGCTCTCATTCAAGATAGATTAAAGCAGAATGATTCAGACATCTCTAAAACTTTCAAACAGGACGATGATTGCTATCTCAACTATTTGATGTCTGAAGGGAAGACGCTAACAAAGGAGCAGATTGCAATCTTGGTTTGGGAGACGATTATCGAAACGGCCGACACTACTCTGGTCACAACCGAATGGGCTATCTACGAACTTGCAAAGCATCAGAGTGTTCAAGATCGTCTGTGTGAAGAAATCAAAAGCGTCTGTGGAGGAGAAAAGATCAGTGAAGAGAAGCTGCCTCTGCTTCCTTATGTCAATGCAATCTTCCATGAAACGCTTAGGAAGTACAGTCCTGCTCCTCTAGTTCCCATTCGCTATGCTCATGAAGATACCGAGATAGGAGGCTATTATATCCCTGCGGGAAGTGAGATAGCAATAAATATCTATGGATGCAACATGGATAAGAAGCGTTGGGGGAGGGCAGAGGAGTGGTGGCCTGAGAGGTTCTTGGATGACAGATACGAGTTGTCTGATCTTCACAAGACGATGGCGTTTGGAGCGGGGAAGAGGGTTTGCGCTGGTGCACTTCAAGCGTCTCTCATGGCAGGGATTGCTATTGGGAGATTAGTTCAAGAGTTTGAATGGAAGCTTAGAGATGGTGAAGAAGAGAATGTTGATACCTATGGTTTGACCTCTCAGAAGCTATATCCTCTCATGGCTATTATCAATCCAAGGTCTTCCTCTTCTTAAGCTGAGACATCTTCCTTTGAGTTTTTTTTTTTTAGTTTTGAGTTCTGTCTGAATATTATGCAATCCTATGTTTGGTTCGGTTGTTTGTTATATTCAAGTTTAAACGTTTTCTAGAATATTATATTTGCTTATACAAACACCTAATCTAATACTATAAAAGAACTAAAAACAGAATTTCACAAGAATACAATATTTGATAGACTTTACCAACAGTGCCGTCCCAAATATTTTAGTGGCCTAAAGCATATTTTCATATGTGGCCCTATATTTAAAATATATAAGGTTACATATTCTATCATCTTACTTTATAAATATTTTGAAGTTTTGAAAAAAAAATATAAAATATATAAATCATCACTAAAATTCTGATTTTATTTAATATTTGTAAATTTAGTAGTTTGGTTATGTTCAAATTTTTCGTTTATATCTTTTCAAGCATGAACCGTTTTTTTTAAACGTTGACTTTATTTGGTTTTACAGTGTATTAAGTATAATCTAATAATATACTGGTGGATTTTTTTTGTATGGAAAAGATAGTTTTAAAAACTAAAAACCATATAGGTTGAAAACCATTTGTCTAAAATGAGACAAATAAACAAAGCAAAATTGGAGTAGAAGAAGAGAAAAAATTATTTGGTTAAATAGCTTTAAAGGTGAGGAGAAATTGTATAATAAAAAAAGTTAATAAACCAAAACAAAGTGACAAACCTTAATAATATGATCGAACACATCTAACAAAGAAGACAATAACTAAGCAATCAAGCCATTTGAGCGATACACATAAGTGGCCCAAATTTTGTTTCATAATTAGTGGCCTAAAGCAGCTGCTTTACCAGCCTTAGGAAAGGGACGGGTCTGTTTACCAATACAATATGGTCCGATGGTGTTGGACACTGACACGTTGGAGTCGTGGAGACAACTAATATGAGAAATCAATAACACAAGGGATCCGCATCTTATCTCTTCATGAGTTTCAGACCGTAGAATTGAAGTCAATGTTCAAAATTAGACAACATGTGGAAATACTTTTTTAAATAAATAACGTATCACGGACTTTAACATCAGCCACACGTACGTTACGTTACAACGTGTGGAAATATTAAAAAAAAAAAAACAATGGCCAACGGTGTTGTTCGATTGATTGTAAATTCTACTAAGATACCCCATGTTTCTCTGTATTAGTATATCGTGTTACAAAAAGAAACCAACTTTTTTTTTTTTGAAAGAAACCAACTTTCAAAAAGAAACAAATTTTGCTTTTTGGTGAGGGAACCATAAAATTAAACAAGAATTTGTTTGTTTTTGTTTAGTTGTTGACGTTATGGATATTCATTGCAAAATTCTACAAAATCAGCTCATAATTAAAAACTAAGAATACCACAAAAGTATTAAGTAGCTATCTAGAATTTTGATAAACTCATCAGAAGTTTTCATTTTTTAGAATTTTACAATAGAAATGCTAGCTTTAACGAGCTATTCTGTAACAAAAAAAATGTGTTAGGATTACAAATTAGAAATCCTGAAAATTCTACTAGTTTTTCCTTTGTGCCACAACTTGTCAGAAATACAAAGTCTTAATGCAATCTGATCGTCAAATCCACAAAAAGTATAGTGGTAGCATTTGCATCCTATCGATTTAATTTGGTCAAAATGATAACCACTACGACCATTAATAAGTTGAATACATATGTTAATGTAAGGCAAACCATATCACAAACTAAAAAGGTTTGAGAAAATTGAGCTCGCTGCTCGTTACAATCTTAGACTCCACACACTTTCTCCAATATGGATTAGAGATGAGAAGAAAATACAAGGTGAGTAACTTCTACAATATGGAAGAATCGATTTATTACTAGAAACCGAATCATATAAAAATCATAGACATCTTTGACTTTGCTTTCTGACTTTTCAAATGGCACAAATTTCTTGGCAATACATTTCAGAGAAATTGGTGGCCAATAATTTAATTAATTACTCGCGTGTCTGAACTGAACACTCCTCCTAGATTAGCATATTAATACACCTTCTTAACTCTGCCGCCGATGTTCTAGATGGCACCGAAATGTAAATCTAGTTTGACGTAGACGCTTTGATGGTATCTGTCAAATGATCAAATGCAATATCTAACCAATAATTATATAACTGAACACACATAAATCTAGTTAAATCGATATTTGGAACATAAAGAAGTTTTAATTATTGTTTTTGTGTCCTAATAGTAGCGAAGTGTTCGTGTATCATGCTCTACTGTTTTTGTTTTGGGGTTGCAACAAAAAGAAAAGAACCGTTACAAAAAAGAAACAAAAAATAAAAGAAGAAAAGTCGCCTGATACCGATAAAAGGAGAGTCAGTCCTTCAAATAATTTTTTTGACTATTCAGCGGAATCACTCACCTCTTATATTTCTATAAAAACGTTTTTAAAACTTCACCTTACTTCAAAACTTGTATGAATCTCCCAGTCAAACACTGTCTGCCTAATTTCCCGGCAAAACCCCAACAAACCACAATTACAATATGACCCTTTTACCCTTAACCGTCCTCTTTCTCTTTCTCACCTTACTACCCTTTTCTGTAATTTCGCAGCTAAACGAACGGTCCACACTTCTTACCCTGAAACGCGGTCTCGGAGACCCACCGTCTCTCCACCTATGGAACGACACATCTTCCCCCTGCGACTGGTCCGAGATCACCTGCGTCGCCGGAAACGTCACCGGAATAAATTTTAAGAACCAGAACTTCACCGCGGTTCCGACCAATATATGCGACTTCCCAAACCTGGAAACCCTCGACTTGTCGTATAATCTCTTCCCCGGCGAGTTCCCGACCGTTCTTTACAACTGCACCAAGCTCCGACATCTCGATCTCTCCCAGAACTACTTCAACGGCTCACTCCCCGCCGACATCGACCGTCTCTCACCACAACTCGAGCTTCTCGACCTCAGTGCCAACGCCTTCTCCGGCGACATCCCGAAGAAGATAGGTGCGTTTTCTAAGCTCACGGTTTTGAATCTATACATGAGCGAATACGACGGTACGTTCCCGTCGGAGATCGGAAACCTATCGGAGCTCCAAGAGCTTCGTTTGGCGTTAAACGATAAGTTTTTACCGGCGGAGATTCCGGCGGAGTTTGGGAAGTTGACGAAACTCAAGTACTTGTGGTTCGAGGAGATGAATTTGATCGGAGAAATCCCAGCCGTTCTTTTCGAGAACATGACGGATCTCGAACACGTGGACTTTTCCGCTAACAACTTATCGGGTCGGATCCCGGAAGGCTTATTCGGGTTGAAGAACCTAACCGTTTGCTACCTCTACGTAAATAACCTAACCGGAGAGATCCCCAAATCTATTTCGGCGAAAAACATTGTTGAACTCGATCTCTCGTATAACAATTTAACCGGTTCAATTCCAGAAGCGATCGGCAATCTGACGAAATTAGAGTCTCTAATCCTGTTGGAAAACCAGTTAACCGGCGTTATACCGGCGGTTATCGCAAAATTACCGAGATTGAAGGTGCTGAGACTCTTTACCAATAAGTTAACCGGTGAGATACCGGCGGATTTCGGTTTACACTCAAACCTAGAGGCGTTCGAAGTATCCGAGAATCAGTTAACCGGGAAACTACCGGAGAATCTCTGCAAGGGAGGGAAGCTCACCGGCGTGGTAGTATTCTCGAACAATCTCACCGGCGTTATCCCGGAGTCGCTCGGGAACTGCGGGTCCCTCCTAACGGTCCAGCTATATGACAACCGTTTCTCCGGTGAGTTTCCTTCCGGGATATGGACTTCTAGAGACATGTACAGTCTCCAGGTGAGTAACAACTTGTTCACCGGGAAGTTACCGGAGAAAGTCGCTTGGAACCTTTCGAGGATCGAGATAGATAACAACCAGTTCTCCGGTGAGATTCCTCGGACGATAAGCGCTTGGTCTTCCGTCGAAGTGTTCAGCGCTCGGAACAACCGGTTCTCCGGCGAGATCCCGACGGAGTTAACGTCTCTTTCGAAACTCATATCGATCTTTCTCGACTCTAACGATCTCTCCGGAGAGTTACCTGAGGAAATCATCTCGTGGAAGTCGCTGGTTACGTTGAGTATGTCGAAGAACAAACTCTCCGGGAAGATTCCTAGGGCTCTAGGGTTGTTGCCAGCCTTGGTCGATCTCGATCTGTCGGAGAACGAACTCTCCGGCGAGATCCCGCCGGAGGTCGGGAGCCTGAAGTTCACGACGCTTAACTTGTCGTCGAACATGCTCACCGGAGAAGTACCGGACCAGCTTGATAACCTTGCGTACGAGACAAGTTTCTTGAACAACACCAATCTCTGCGCAGACACACCCGTTGTTAAGTTGCAAGATTGTCGGAAAGTGCTTCGGAGATCAAACAAGTTGCCTGGGAGAGTCCTCGCAGTGATTCTGGTCATCGCTGCTCTGCTCCTCGCCGTCACTCTGGTCGTCACGTTCTTTGTGGTTCGAGACTACACAAGGAAACCAAGAAGAAGCAGAGGCTTAGAGACGTGGAAACTAACTTCTTTCCACAGAGTAGATTTCGCGGAACGCGACATCGTTTCGAATCTGATGGAACACAATGTGATTGGAAGTGGAGGATCCGGCAAAGTTTACAAGATATACATCGGATCCTCTGGACAACACGTGGCGGTGAAGAGGATATGGGACAACAAGAAGCTTGACAAGAACCTTGAGAAGGAGTTCATCGCTGAAGTTGAGATTCTTGGAACGATCAGGCACGTGAACATAGTGAAACTACTGTGTTGTATCTCGCGGGAGGATTCAAAGCTTCTGGTGTATGAGTACTTGGAGAAACGCAGCTTGGATCAGTGGCTACATGGCAAGAAGAAAGGAGGTGATGTAGAGGCTAATACCTTGAATTGGGCACAGAGGTTGAATATTGCGGTAGGAGCAGCGCAAGGACTTTGCTATATGCATCATGATTGTACTCCTGCGATCATACATAGAGATGTCAAGTCAAGCAACATCTTGCTTGATTATGAATTCAACGCCAAGATTGCTGATTTCGGTTTGGCTAAACTCTTGGTTAAGCAAAACCAACAACCTCATACTATGTCAGCTGTTGCTGGGTCATTTGGTTACATTGCTCCAGGTAACAACACGCTTTAAATAGTTCAGTCAGGTCTCTTGTTATGTATGTATCATTGTTTGGTCTCTAACATCTTTAATGTTACAGAATACGCTTATACATCAAAGGTGGATGAAAAGATCGATGTGTATAGCTTTGGGGTAGTTTTATTAGAGCTGGTTACCGGAAGAGAAGGAAACAACGGAGATGAACATACAAACTTGGCAGATTGGTCATGGAGACATTACCAGTCTAAGAAACCGATCGGAGAGGCTTTTGATGAGGACATCAAAGATGCTTCTAACACGGAGGAGATGACAACAGTGTTCAAGCTAGGTCTAATGTGTACTAACACATTGCCTAGTCACAGGCCTTCCATGAAGGAGATCTTGTATGTCCTTCGCCAACAAGGGCTTGAGGCGACAAAAAAGACTGCCACAGAGGCACACGAGGCACCTCTACTGGTTAGTTTATCTGGTCGGAGGACAAGTAAAAGGGTAGAAGATGAAGCTTTAGGTTTTGTATAATCAATAATCACAAATTTGAGATGCTTTTAGGATTTTTAACGCATGTGTTGTGCGTAAACAAAGCACATTTTAGGCTAGTTTACTAGATAAGTCTTCCTGTTCAGAATAAATGAATGAAAATACTCTTAATAAATTTGATATTCCTTATTTCTCTTATTTTGAATCACGGCAAGATGCATACGTTCAGTTTACGATGATAAGAAGTTGCATAATGACAATAATAAGAACAAATCTGTAGATAAGAAGTTGGTCTCATATCAGTTCTGAATCCACAGTTTTATTCATTATGTTCAATTTACATCTAGATATTGAATACTGATTAAGGAGTGTAAAGCACTCGAGTATGTGAACTGATCCTTACAAAGGTTAGAGTTAAGGACAAAAACGATTCTGACCAGGTCCTCCAAAGTAGAAAACAGGCTCTGACATTATACGTTTCCCGGTTAAGGTTTGTAGAATAACGATCATACTCATCAGAGTACTCGGATAGATACGGGGGAACTATTTGCATGGAATAGTCTTTGATCCTAATGTTGGTGTGGAAACAAGCTTCGCTAAAGAGGTAAGATGGCGATCTTCCACTTCCCGTTGTAGTTTTTGTGTGGCTTCTTCCTCACCTTAGTTGTTAGGGCTATACACTTCTCCAAATGTTATGCTCAAAATTAGACACATGTTGTTTTGTGAATGATGATGTGTTTCCAAGCAAAAGACATGCTATGTATATATTGTTTCATCTGAGTGTGATAGGTTTAATAAAAAATCTTAACAGCAGAATATTCGTTTTTAATTATTTTTATATACATTTTTTTTAATGTTAAATGGTTAAAACAATATATTTTAGTTTTTTATGTAACTCAAACGTGATTTGCAAGAGATAATGTATGTCGATTAAGGGGAACCTAACCTTTAGGTAACAGTATATTCGTTTCGTATGTTAATCAAAAATGATATGCAAGTTTTGAAAACAGAATATGGAGATAGTGTTAATAAGATTGATATTGTTAGTTATGATGATTGCTTTAAAATAAGAAAAGATCTTGGAATGTTATTGATTTAACTCTGTAGGAAATTATTAGTTTAGATTTGGTACACCGGAAATTCTTTTTATACTAATTTACTGAATATTCATTTATACTAAATAACCAAATAAAGTATTATAAATATATTTTGCATATTATACAAACCATACAAGTGTTTATGAAAAATAGTTTGTAAATATTTTGAAGAACAATCGAAAATCGCACAAATATATTTTGCATATTACAGAAACCATACAATTCTATTCATTAAAAATAGTTTGTAAATATTTTGAAGAACAATCGAAAAGCACACAAATGTTACAAAAGGTACAATCTATTAAAGTGATACTTAGATGAAAAACAATATATTGGTTGAGTTATCATGATATATACTGGATCAATTTTTTTTTGTGGTAGGTGTTACATAATTGGAATATACTAGTAGTCAACTGAATTTTGATAGATTGGATTTGATTTGGTGGACAATAGTAAACTGGACAATAATTGGTTTTGAAACACGTTAGTTTTGGTTTAGTTTGTAAAAAAAAAATTTGTTAACGGTTTAGTTTGTAAATTAATTAGCTGGTTTGTTAATATTCTAAAATTTTGATATTAAAGGCCAGTGGCATTATAACATAAGGAGCTATTCTATAAATAAAAAAAGTGTAATGATTTACAAAATACGAAAGCCGGAATTTTCTACTAGTTTTCTATGTTGCAACTTGCAAGACTGCCACAAGTTGTCAAAATACAAGTCGTAATGCGATCTGATCGCCAAACCCACAATTTCTGACTATTCAGCTAATCACTCACCTCTTATTTTTTCTGTGCGTACAAAAACTGAACTCTTATCTCGTCTATAAAAATTCATTAAAAACTGCAACTAACTTCAAACTTGTCTGAATCCCTACCAGTCAAACTCTGTTTGACAAATTTCCCGACAAAACCCCAACGAACAAAAACTACAAATATGACTCTTTTACCCTTACCATTCATGCTCTTCCTTCTCACCTCACTACCCTTTTCTGTAATTTCGCAGCTCGACGAACGGTCAACACTTCTTAACCTGAAACGCAGTCTCGGAGACCCACCGTCTCTCCGCCTATGGAACAACACATCTTCCCCGTGCGACTGGTCGGAGATTACCTGCGTCGCCGGAAACGTCACCGGGATAAGTTTAAGGAACCAGACCATCGCCGCAACGGTTCCGACCAATATATGCGATTTCCCAAACCTGGAAACTCTCGACTTGTCGTCTAATCGATTCTCCGGAAACTTTCCGACCGTTCTCTACAACTGCACCAAGCTTCGAGATCTCGATCTCTCCCAGAACAACTTCAACGGCACGCTTCCCGCCGACATCGACCGTCTATCACAACAACTCGAGATTCTCGACCTCAGTTCTAACTCCTTCTCCGGCGAAATCCCACCGGAGATCGGGAACCTAAAGTTCAGAACGCTTAACTTGTCCTCAAACATGCTCATCGGAGAATTACCGGACCAACTTGATAACCTTGCGTACGAGACAAGTTTCTTGAACAACACCAATCTCTGCGCAGACAAACCCGTTGTTAAGTTGCAGGATTGTCGGAAAGGGCTCCGGAAATCAAGACGGTTGCCTGGGGCAATCTTCGCCATCATTGTAGTCATCGGTGCTCTGATCCTCGCCGTCACTCTGGTTCTGACGTTCATTGCGGTTCGGGACTACACAAGGAAACGAAGAACAAGCGGAGAACAAGAAAATAAAGAAAATAAAGGTTGTTTATCATCGTTTATTTTTAATACTTGTTTTCGGTATACACGATGATGTAAAATTATTTTGTATCATTTATATAATTGATTTTGGAAGTGGTGATGCAAATAATTTACATAAATAACCGATGCAAAAAAGATTAAATATTTACATCAATTTGTTATAAGTGATATCAATACATCAGTTGCCAAAAAATGATATTAACATTGACATCTGTTTTGTAAATGGTGTAACTTTGATATCACGATTAAAGTAACTGATTTTAGTTTTTGTATCATTTATGATAATTGAAGTAAAGTTAAAATTCATTTTTAAAATTGAACGAAAAGATCCATGTGTATAGCTTAGGTGTAGTTTTGTTAGAGCTGGTGACCGGAAGAGAAGGAAACAACGGAGATGAACATACAAACTTGGCAGATTGGTCATGGAGACATTACCAATCTAAGAAACCGATCACAGAGGCTTTTGATGAGGACATCAAAGATGCTTCTAACACGGAGGAGATGACAACAATGTTTAAGATAGGTCTAATGTGTACTACACATTGCCTAGTCACATGCCTTCCAAAAGAGATCTTTTATTCTTTTATGTTCTTCGCCAACAAGGACTTGAGGCGACAAAAAGGACTGCAACAGAGGCATCTGTGGCACTTTTACTGGTTAGTTTATCTGGTCGGAGGACAAGTAAAAGGGTAGAAGATGAAGCTTTAGGTTTTGTATAATCAATCATCACAAATTTTTAGGCTATTTTAAGAATTTTTAACGCATGTGTCGTGTGTAAACAAAGAACAGTTTAGGCTAGTTAACTATATAAGTCTTTCTGTTCAGAATAAATGAAAGGAAATTGTCTCAATAAATTTGAAATTCCTTGTTATTTCTCTTATTTTTGAATCAAGGCAAGATGCATACAGAGAAGCAGAGAGATGTGTGACTGATTTGAGTTACATAATGACAATAATAAGAACAAATCTGTAAATAAGAAGTTGGTCTCATATCAGTTGCGAATCCGTAGTTTTATTCATTACGTTTAGATAAGTTCAGTTTACATCTAGATATTGAACACACTGTATTGATTTAGGAGTTTAAATCATTATTCAGGTATTTGAATTCTGCTCTAGAAAAGTTAGAGTTAAGGACAAAAACGATTCTGACCAGGTCCTCCAAAGAAGAACATGGGCTCTGACATATACGTTTCCCGGTCAAGCTTTGTAGAATAACAATCGTACTCATCAGAGTACTCGGATAGATACTCGGGATACTTGATCTGCAAGGAATAGTCTTTGATCCTAACGTTGGTGTGGAAACAAGATTCGCCAAAGCGGTAAGATGCCCATCTTCCACTTCCCATAGTAGTTTTTGTGTGTGGGTTCTTCCTCACGTCAGCGCTATACACTTCTCCACCCCACTGCACTGCCGTGGCGCTGTGCTTTAAGTATGTGAAGAGATTTCCCGGCCAGTACCCTAACACGTTGTTTCCGCAAGTCAACCACCAGTGTTGGGTGTATGGATCCTGTAAACACGTACGGTTTTATGATCAAAATGCATACAAATAAGGCACAAAAGGATGATATGTTTCCTGGAATTCTAACTTAAAACCAATTGACGTCAATTGGATTGACTCATCTTTCTCATGTATTATGTTCAATAGAAAACTCTTGACGTGAGAGCTTTATATTCTTACAATATATATTCTTACAATATATAAAATAGAAAATTTTACCAGGAACATGCTAACAGTGATGTGATATTGATCACTCGATTGAGTTGAAACGGGTTCTACGGCTGCACCCAGGGCGAAACTAGTTGTTGTTTGGACAAAACCGGAGCACAGGAGGTTGGTGCAGCCTGTTGTAGCGTATGAGTCATTCTGCAACCCCAAATAGATTATTTAGTAGTAGTCTTTATGAAACTGTGATTTAAGAATGTACCAAAGTCCCTATATAGTCATGTAATGGTGTAACTTACAGTCCAATAGGTGAATAGGCGTGTGCGGGAGTCTCCAAAAACGTGTGGGTTCACCTGCAAATAGTTTTATGGGGGTTACTTCTAACGCAAGCTATATGATTTCTTGGGGTAGAAAAAAAACGTACCACCCAGCCAGCTTCTATGGTCTCAAATTGATCTGAGAGACCAGCAAGCAACCATATTTGAGCAGAGCTGTAGTCGTTATACTGGACTCCCGGAGGGTTCCAGACATTTATATCAGATTGAGCACCAACATAATTGTACCCAAGAGCGATAAGTATCGCTTCCTGTATCATCACCATAGAAGAACTGTTAATTTCTAACAATAATAAATAACTAAAAAGGATAACTTCTTCATTCAACACCTTTGACTTTACGTACCGATCGGTCCTTTGGGAGTGGTTGGCCTAATCTTTCAGCTGTTATATTGAAATTACCCTTGTGTTTAAGTGCATTGTCGAGAAAGTCGTATCTCCGAGGAGTTTTTCTTCCAAAATGAGAAGGTGAAGAGGCTCTGATTATGTCTTCTCTACTAACTCTACGAACCGGTATTGTCCCTTTGGGACAAGTTCCAGATTTGGACCAAATCTGAGATGTGATTGGTTTAGAAGTACCGTTGTTTGGTATAGTGGTCTTCGTTTTACCAAACTCGACACTTGGTTTCATCTGCATTGCATATATATGTATAAAGACAAAGCGGTGTGTAAGTCTCTTGTGGCATGCATGTGTAGAATTTGTTTACCTGAATCTTGTGGTTTCTTAAGGCCGGATGATCAAAAGCATGTTGTTTGTAGATATCTACACAATCTATAATGTCTCCATCTTCACTCTACAGATAGATTACAATCGACTTTGGGAACTCAGGAACCAAAAAAAAAGCTATGAATATTGAAAGTTATCTTTTGCCTTGGGATACCATACATACCTTGATAGTTTTCAAGGCTGGCTTATTAAGAGCCTTTAGTTTCATATCTATATCGATAGAAGCTTTCCCGTAGGCTTCATTGTAAAGGCCACACAAAATCACAAAGGTTAAGATAAATCTCATGGCGACCTTGCGTCTTATTCTTATTCTTCCTGTGATGAAAGAATTGATTTATGATATAGCTTTGGACCTTCTTGCTAATGATCGAGTTTATAAAACCAAATTTATTTATTTTTCTATGGAGAAGTTAAAAAGGTATTATGATAAACTGCAAAACGGAAATTTCAGTGTCAATCTGCCAGATTTGCAACGGCTTGGTCAATTCTTTCCTTCTTTCTTTCTTTGTGCTATATACTCATACTAACCATATATGAAGTTATGAATGCTTCAATACAATGGTGGGCGTTCGGAAATCCGTTCGAGTTCGGGCTGGGTATTTTGGATTTTCGGATATTTTGATATAGGGGTATAATATCCGTTCGGATATTTCTGTACTTCGGATCGGACTCGGCTATTTTTAGTTCGGGTTCGGTTATTTCGGGTCAGGTTCGGATATTTAGAGTTTAAAAGAAAATATTAATTTTTTTCATTTTAAGGTTCTTGTATTTAAAATTTTAGTTTTAGATTAACTGATTTTTTATATCTTTTAATAGATTAAATTATTAATAGATTTGAAGGTAATATTTCAAAATTAAATAAACTCTAATTTGACTACTATTTTTAGAATTTGGATGAAACTTTTGTTAATACATGAAACAAAAAGCTTAATATTTATTTTAAGTGAATGTCAAATCATTTTCTCCGTAATTTATATGTATACTATATAATCTTAAAGTATGTATGACACTAATATAACTATTTTAAATAAAATGAAAGATGAAAACTAGAATGTAAGAGTAGATATATATATATATATATTTGGTTATCTTCGGACATCCATTCGGGTTCGGATATCACATTTTCGAGTTCGGATATACAATCTTTCTTAAATCAATATCTATTTGGGTATTTTACTATTTCGGTTAGGATTTCGGTTCGAGTTTTTCGGATTGGAGGCAGGTGCGACTTCGGATATCGGTTAAAGTGTCCACCCATATTCAGTATATTTCTAAAATGTCTCTGTCCAAACATGAATGCTGAATTGATTCTCCTTTGACATTTTCTGCTAATGATTTCTCAAGTCAAATCTTTATATATAAAGTAGGCTTTTTTATCTCCTTGGAGGAAAATGTCATGTGGCATTCTCTTTTAACCATTAAAATATTTTCTCAATTTATATTTAATGGGTTTTAATTGGTGTTAATTGTGAAAGACATTGAATTTTTAAACTTTCTTTCATACTTTATATATAAAGTAGGCTTTTTTATCTCCTTGGGGGAAAAATGCCATGTGGCATTCTCTTTTAACCATTAAAATATTTTCTCAATTTATATTTAATGGGTTTTAATTGGTGTTAATTGTGAAAGACATTGAATTTTTAAACTTTCTTTCATAAATGTCCACGAGTTTATAACAGTGTTTTGAATCCGATCCGGATCTGCGGTTGAATCGGTAGATTTGGTGACCCAATGTAAATCAGATTTTTTTTTGTCAGCAAAATTTAATTCATATTAATCGGATTTAGGTTTTATAAAGATTTATTTAATTCATGCTGCCTTAGCTTCATTGCCTATGTATAGACGGTGTGAGAGCTCGGGTGGAAATCCCTTTACTTTTTCCATTTCAGATCATGTCGAAGTCCCAGTTTCATTGTTCAGAGTTAAAGACAAGCCGATATAGAGATGTTGTTAAGATTAGGATACAACAATTTTGGCAAGCCTGAAATGTTAAGAAATAGGCAAGTTGTTGGGGTTGATATGTTGTTGCTTGATGGAAAGGTAAGAAGATTTGGTGAAATGTTCCACTCCGGTTAAAACATAATTTGTCCATTAAATAGAGAAGTTTACCAAACATTTATATTTTTAGCTAAAAAAAATATATTTAAATTTATCAAGATTCGTTGATATTTGCAAATAAGGGTAGACAAACAAGAATTTCGTTAACAGACAGACATAATCTTCCATTATAACAAAATTAATATAGAAAATAAATTTATGTTTCTTATTTTAAATACATATTTTTAGAGGCCTTCAAACTAAACTAACACATACAACTCGCACCTCCATATTTAAAAAATAAACGTGGTAATCTGAAAAGTATATATTAATACTCATCAATTAGTTTACCAAAAATTGATACTTCACCCTTATTTTTTTTATAAAATTTATAAAATATGAAACTTATTCTATTTTTCTATTCTTTGAACTACATATATTAGTACAAGTTTAATAGATCATAAGTATTCTAATAATTAATAATATAAGTATGTTCTCTAAATAAAATGTCAACTTTGCTTTATTTCTAACTAAATTAACTTTGTTACGACTATAAGTTTTTTATTCTATTTTTATTAAATCAATTTGTAACAGCCACTTATGTTATTTCTCTTTGAACTAAACAATTTCAAACAAAGTAATATACTACGTTCGTTAACCACTATCAAAAATATTAGAAAAATATCATTTAATTTTAACATATTTTTATTTTCATATTTTTAACATATTTTCTTTACTAAAATCATATAATAAATTATAAATTCATGTAAGAATAAAACATACAGACCCGGCGCGTAGCGCCGGAAAACCACTAGTTAAGTATATATAACATTGATGGATTCGCTTTGAATGTGTTTGTTTTTTTACTAACAGATTTAACGTTAGTTCTTTCCCTTATCACAAAACAATCTTCCAAGTTGACTAATATTTTTTTTTTGTAATTCCAGTTTCAGTGAGTAAACGAATAAATTACCGTTACCCATTATATTTGCTTAAAATTATCTTTGTCTTTTTGGCTAAAATTTGATAAATTGAATAAAATAGTTTCAAACTCGTGAGGATGAGTGATAGGAGTTAAAGAGGAAGAAGAAACCGAAGTTCAAACAATAGCTGCAATTGGATTGTTGATTTTTGAAATGGAATGATGTATAATGGCTTATTCCATTAATTCCTTAATTGTTTCACCATTTGACATCCATCAATTCCTAAATTAAATAGAGAAAATATAAAAAGAATAATTCCATAACAAATTTGATCATGAATTGGATGAATTCCAATCCATTTTTTGCTGTATTTCGTTTCTAGTATTTGATAACAAATTTGATTATGAATGGGATGAATTTCATTCCAATTTTGTTGTATTTCATCCTAATATTCTATTTATTTTAATTCCATAAATTCAAAGAGAATCATTCTATAACAAATTTGATCATGAATGAATTGGATGAATTTCATTCCATTTTTTGTTGTATTTCATTCCTAATATTTTATTTATGTTAATTCCATAAATTCAAAGAAAATCATTTCATAACAAATTTGATCATGAATGGATGAGATGAATTTCATTCTATTTGTCGATGTATTTCATTCCTAGTATTCTATTTATTTTAATTCCATAAATTTCTTATTTTTTACTAGTTATTTATTTAGCAAAAATGTGGAAGCATCATGACCTACTAACTAAGATCTAAAGATTTTTACATTAAATCTATCGATCGATTTCTAGAGAATATTATTTCTTAGATTATAGAATATAAGATTTGATTTGGAACTTAGAAGCAGTGTCGGATCTAGAATTTTAAAGGGTATAAGCTCAAAATAAAAAATAGCCGAAAAATGTTACATGTAGGAAGATTTGAACTCTTGACTATTTAACCACTATGCTAAAGACACAGTTAAGGAATATTGCGGCTGATTATACTGATACTATCTGGTGGTCGGAAGTCGATGCTTCTTTTGCTTGGGCCCATAATAGACTCTGATTAGAAGTTTTGGAATGTTTCTAAGTAGAACTGTTTGTGTGCTCGTGTGCTAGGGAAAAAAGCATATTCATCAAAAATGTTGTATATAAAGAAACTTTTGTCGATCCGAATATCACATAAGAGCTACATCGTGAAATCGTTATTCATCAACATTAGATATATTGTAGGTAACTAATTATTCTATCTCTATAATATATTTGAATTTTTTATGTCGCTCTTATGTTAATTTTTAGAATATTTAATTACAACTAGATCATGACCCGCGCACCTGCGCGGGTTTATCTTTTGATTCACATACTTTATATACATGTTGTATATTATCTATCTTATTAAATCAGAAACATTACAACTTTTTCTAGGTGGATTTTAAAGATGGACCTCATATATTTAAATTAAATGTCTCATTCTTTATATATAATATGTACTATAGTCTAACTTTGCATTGATGTATTTCCTTAAATACAATTATTCTTTTTGTCCATATTCCATATATGATTTTCACATTTATTACATATCGATTTAAATAAGATAGATACTAAAAATATTAATCGTTTTAGAATTACCTTATACAATTTATTTTAAATTGATCAGTATACTTTCATTGGCCATATTAATTTTATTAGTACGAATAACATTAAGTAGATAAATCACAGACACATACATACTACGTTGGGCCTAATCTACTTTCTAAAACAAATAACACATAGCTTTATATATTGTATAGAATATAGTAATATTGTATAGTATTATACTTATACAATAATACTAAAAACAAACCAAACTGAAATATAATATATATCGAAAATGCTTTGAACCATTACACACAAAATATATTAGACCTCAGAGATAAACTTCACTTTGAAATTATGTAATAGTTATTTTAAAAAATTAAATTTCGTAATGTACAAAAAAACATAAGTTTTATATAAAATTTTGTGTTACAATAAAAAGACACAACTCGCGCTTGCAAAGTGTTATTTTTACATAAAGACAGATTTGATATTGTTCTTTAAACACAAAATTGAATTATACAAACTCAATACTACATAAAACTAAACAATATAGAATACATTTTAAAAATAAAACCCGTGCGGGTGCGCATGGCCTTTGCGAAAATCGTAGATATGTTTATATAATATAATTATATATTATGTTACACATATTTTCATATAAATAATACCCCAGTGTAAGTTTTATATGATAAATGTTGAAAATACAAAATATATAGCACTATATATTTTAAATAATATATATAAAAATCTACTTCACGTTATCATAAAATTTAAAAATCAAATTTAGTAATTAAACACATTACTTATTTAAACACATTAGTACACATTGTTATTTATCAAAATTTTATATTAATACACATTGCAATCATGTATAACATTTAGTAAATTTAGTAGAAACAAAGATAAAAAAAAATTGACTCCCGCTCGGTAGAGCGGGTCATGATCTAGTTTAAGATTTATAATATAAAAAAGTCAGAATGATCCGGAACCAAAAAAATCAACCCGGACAAAAAAAAATCAAATACCTACTTAGATCCAAATGTTGAGAACTCGAAGAACTCATACCTGAAATGAACAGATTTATACCCGACCCAGTGAACTAAATTTCAAACATAATATCTTTTGTTATATTTTTAATTCATTTTTTTGGGTTGGTGAGATTTACTATTTATTCGGAAGATTTTTGGCTAACTTAATGATATATATTCATAGGTTTCTTTTTTTCTGAACAGGAAAAAAATAAATTTATCTTATATAACAAATTGCTGCTATAAATAATTTTTATAAAAACTAATTTGTAACAGTAATATCATTTTTGTTATAAATTAGTATGTCATGGTTTATAGGTTCAAAGTATAGAGTTAGTCGTCTTCATAGTATTGCTAATATTGATAGATGCAAGTTAATGAATACAGATAATATACTGTATTATTAGTAATCTGTCGTATAGTATTATATGTTAGTAGATGTATTATTAATAATCTATCTTATAGTATAATATGCTAGCGGATGTATCTAGCTTATAGTAAAATATATGCAATATAAAGAAACATGCGTATTGAATATAATAATAAGGTAATAAGTGAAAAACTATGGTAATGGTTGATATTAATTATTTATAAAAAGGCATGTCTAATAATAAGTAGATTAATATAACATTAATTACATAAGGTCCAACCTTAAAATCCACCTAGAAGAAGTTGTAATGTTTCTGTTTTAATAAGATAGATGATAATTTTAATGAATTAAGTTTATTACTAAAATACCATTAATAATATCTTTTATTTAAATTTGTTTTTGTCAATATTTGTTTACAAGTTACCTTATTATCAAGAAGAAATAAAATTTTATACTTAAATCATGTAATTTAATAAAAACGTGTTTTCTTTATATAAATAAAAAAATAAATTTAAGATAAAAAACTATATATATAAATTTTTATATTTTAAGCATGTAATTTAATAAAAAACATTTTATATAAATAACAAGGAATATAATAAAAATATAAATAAATAATTTTATATAAATAAACAACTAATTGTATAAACATGTTTGAGTGTTTTAGATTGACAACTTTGATTAAAAGGGTAAATCTTTATTTCAGTTGATAACTTTTTAATGTAGTGGTATATTTTTAATAATACAATTTTAGATTGGTCTTATACTATAATTTTTCAATTCTGTAAAATGTAGTTTAAAAATTTTATAAGTGATTTGTGTATTTAAAAAAATAAAAAACCCTTATAATAGACCAAAATAAACAAAGTCTGAAATTATAATTAAAATAACCATACAACTATAAATTACACCTAATTAAAATCAAACTAACATTCTAAAAATAAATATCATGGCAAAGTTGAATATTTTTTAAAATAAAATATATTTAAAACATCTCAACTCAATAACATATAAATGACAACTTTAACTAGAAAGTATAGAATATAAAAATAAACAAAATATTAATAAATATTATTCTCTCCTTTCCTGAAAGTAAAATTTTTTAGATTTTATTTTTGTTCCATAAAAATTGATTTTATATATTTTTAAGGTACTTTGTATACTTTGAGAAATATTAATTGTGAACTCTTATCTCATCTATAAAAATACGTTAAAAACTGAACTCTTATCTCATCTATAAAAATACGTTAAAAACTGCAACTAACTTCAACTTGTATGAATCCCTACCAGTCAAACTCTGTTTGACAAATTTCCCGACAAAACCCCAACGAACAAAAACTACAAATATGACTCTTTTACCCTTTACCATTCATGCTCTTCCTTCTCACCTCACTACCCTTTTCTGTAATTTCGCAGCTCGACGAACGGTCAACACTTCTTAACCTGAAACGCAGTCTCGGAGACCCACCGTCTCTCCGCCTATGGAACAACACATCTTCCCCGTGCGACTGGTCGGAGATTACCTGCGTCGCCGGAATCGTCACCGGGATAAGTTTAAAGAACCAGACCATCGCCGCAACGGTTCCGACCAATATATGCGATTTCCCAAACCTTGAAACTCTCGACTTGTCGTCTAATCGATTCTCCGGCGAGTTCCCGACCGTTCTCTACAACTGCACCAAGCTTCGAGATCTCGATCTCTCCCAGAACTACTTCAACGGCACTCTTCCCGCCGACATCGACCGTCTCTCACCACAACTCGAGATTCTCGACCTCAGTTCTAACTCCTTCTCCGGTGAAATCCCACCGGAGATCGGGAACCTGAAGTTCAGAACGCTTAAAATTCACTTTTAAAATTGAATGAAAAGATCGATGTGTACAGCTTCGCTGTAGTTTTGTTAGAGCTGGTGAACGGAAGAGAAGGAAACAACGGAGATGAACATACAAACTTGGCAGATTGGTCATGGAGACATTACCAATCTAAGAAACCGTTTTTGGAATCCATAGTTTTATTCATTACATTCAGATAAGTTCAGTTTACGTCTAGATAACACACTGTATTGATTTAGGAGTTTAAATCATTATTCAGGTATATGAATTCTGCTCTACAAAGGTTAAAGTTTAAGGACAAAAACGATTCTGACCAGGTCCTCCAAAGAAGAACATGGGCTCTGCCCTATACGTTTCCCGGTTAAGCTTTGTAGAATAACAATCATACTCATCAGAGTACTCGGATAGATACGGGGGATACTTGATCTGCAAGGAATAGTCTTTGATCCTAACGTTGGTGTGGAAACAAGCTTCGCCATAGCGGTAAGATGGCCATCTTCCACTTCCCATTGTAGTTTTTGTGTGTGGCTTCTTCCTCACGTTAGCGCTATACACTTCTCCACCCCACTGCACTGCCGTGGCGCTGTGCTTTAAGTATGTGAAGAGATTTCCCGGCCAGTACCCTAACACGTTGTTTCCGCAAGTCAACCACCAGTTTTGGGTGTTCGGATCCTGTAAACACGTACGGTTTTATGATCAAAATGCATACAAATAAGGCACAAAAGGATGATATTTTTTCCTCGAATTCTAACTTAAAACTAATTGACGGCAATTGGATTGAATCATCTTTCTCATGTACTATGCTAAACAGAAACTCTTGATGTGAGAGCTTTATATTCTTACAATATATATTTTTTGAGCAAATTCTTACAATATATAAAATAGAAAATTTTACCAGGAACATGCTAACAGTGATGTGATATTGTTCACTCGAGGGAGTTGAAACGGGTTCTACGGCTGCACCCAGGGCGAAGCTAGTTGTTGTTTGGACAAAACCGGAGCACAAGAGGTTGGTGCAGCCTGTTGTAGCGTATGAGTCTTTCTGCAGCCCAAATAGATTAATTTATGAAACTGTGATTTGAGATGTACAAAAGTCTGTATATAGTCATGTAATGGTGTAACTTACAGTCCAATAGGTGAACAGGCGTGTGCGGGAGTCTCCAAAAACGTGTGGGTTCACCTGCAAATAGTTTTATGGGGGTTACTTCTAACGCAAGCTATATGATTTCTTGGGGTAGAAAAAAAACGTACCACCCAGCCAGCTTCTATGGTCTCAAATTGATCTGAGAGGCCAGCAATCAGCCATATCTGAGAAGAGCTGTAGTCGTGATACTGGACTCGCGGAGGGTTCCAGACATTTATATCAGATTGAGCACCAACATAATTGTACCCAACAGCGATTAGTATCGCTTCCTGTATCATCACCATAGAAGAAGTGTTTCTAAGTTCTAACAATAGTAAATAATAAAAAGGATATAACTTCTTCATTCAACACCTTTGACTTTACGTACCGATCGGTCCTTTGGGCGTGGTTGGCGTAATCTTTCAGCTGTTATATTGAAATTACCCTTGTGTTTAAGTGCATTGTCTAGAAAGTCGTATCTCCGAGGAGTTTTTCTTCCAAAATGAGACGGTGAGGAGGCTCTGATTATGTCTTCTCTACTGACTCTACGAACCGGTATTGTCCCTTTGGGACAAGTCCCAGATTTGGTCCAACTCTGAGATGTGATTGGTTTAGAAGTACCGTTGTTTGGTATAGTGGTCTTTGTTGTACCAAACTCCACGCTTGGTTTCAACTGCATGCATATATGCAGAATGGGTAAAGAAAAAGCGGTATCTAGAGTCTCTTGTGGCATGCATGTGTTGAATTAATTTGTTTACCTGGATCTTGTGGTTTCTTAAGGCCGGATGATCAAAAGCATGTTGTTTGTAGATATCTACACAATCTATAATGTCTCCATCTTCACTCTACAGATAGATTACAATTGACTTTGGGAACTCAGAAACCAAAAAAAAAAAACAGGAACATTGAAAATTATCTTTGCCTTAGGATTCATTCCATACATACCTTGATAGTTTTCAACGCTGGCTTATTAAGGGCCTTCAGTTTCATATCTATATCTATAGAAGCTTTCCCGTAGGCTTCATTGCAAAGACCAAACAAAATCGCAAAGGTTAAGATTAATCTCATGGCGACCTTGCGTCTTATTCTTATTCTTCCTGTGATGAAAGAATTGATTTGTGATATGGCTTTGGACCTTCTTACTAATGATCGAGTTTATAAAACCAAATAGGTTCAATTTTTTCTATGGAAAAGTTTTAAAAGGTATTAATATGACAAACTGCAAAACGGAAATCTCACAGTGTCAATCTGCCAGATTTGCAACGGTTTGGTCAATTCTTTCTTTCTTTCTGCTATTAAATTCATATTAACCATATATATGAAATAATGAATGCTTCAGTATATTTCTAAAAATATCTGTCCAAACATGAATGCTGAATTGATTCTCCTTTGACTTTTTATGCTAAAGATTTCTCAAGTCAAACCAAGTTTATATAACATTGATCGGTTCGCTTTGAATGTGTTTGTTTTTTTACTAACAGATTTAACGTTAGTTCTTTCCTTTATCACAAAAGAATCGTCCAAGTTGACTAATTGTTTTTTTATAATTCCAGTTTCGGTTAAATAAACGAATAAATTACGGTTACCCATTATAGTTGCTTAAAATTATCTTTGTTTTTTGGCTAAAAATTGATATAAGTTGAATAAAATAATTTCAAACTCGTGCGGATTAGTGAGAGGAGTTAAAGAGGAAGAAGAAATTGAAGTTCAAATGATGTTGTTTAACAAAAATGTGGAAGCATCGTGACCTACTAATTATGATCTAAAGATTCTACACTAAATCTATGGATCGATTTCCAGAGAATGTAAAATTTTTTGATCCTCTTTTTATTGTTTAAGGAACACTTTTAATAATTAACATTGCATTGATATGTGATTAATAAATTTGTCATTGTTGACGTGTCAGTTTCATAGTCATTGTTAGTTCACTTATTAAAATAGATATAAGTTACTAGAGTATCAATGCTATTAAAGTTGAAGTATGACCTATTTATATTAGTTGGGTCTAATTTAAATTATAACTGTATTTAAAATATAACTGTATTAAGTAAATTATAACTGCATCTAATATATAACTGTTTCTCTGATAACCTCTGAAACTCCTATTTTAATAGGACACGAACATGGCAAAAAGTGTAGATTAGTATATCATGTCCGATGAATTAAAATGAACTAAAATGTATTAATATATACATATGTTGACAAAACAAAACACATTTGTACATATACGTATATACAATGTGTATTTGATTTAGCTAATCAATTAACTAATACCTCGACTCCAGTCGTAATGATGTTCTTTATTTAATAGATGTTCTTTCCAGTTAAAATATAAAATAATAGTTTTGATATATATATTTGAGAAATTGCCAAAAATACCATTTTCATAGTACCACTTTTCATGTTTACACTAACCACTTTTACCACTACTTTTAATGAAGGGTTTAGATTTGAACGTTTAGGATTTAGGGTTTAGATTTTATGTTTTAGGGTTTAGATTTGATGTTTTAGGGTTTAGGGTATAAAGTTTAAGGTTTAGAGTTGAGGATTTAGGGTTTATAGTTGAGGTTTCAGGGTTTAGGGTTTAGGATATTAAATTTAGGGTATATAGTTTAGGGTTTAGGGTTTAGAGTTGAAGATTTAGGGTTTAGGGTTTAGAATTGGGGGTTTAGGATTTAGAATTTTGGATTAAAATTTTGAAAAGCATATAAAAACAAAGATATAAGAGTCTTTAACATTTTAATAAATAAGGTATTTTTGAAAATGTATACTTAGTGGTGGTAAAAATGAATAATGATACCTTCAAAGTGGTATTTTTGAAAATTCCCCTATATATTTTGTGTTTAAAATATTTAGAAAATACTTAATTTTTTTGTTCAACAGTAAATACTTACTTTAACTTTTGTTTCTATATTTTTATTTTCAATTGACATATAAAATATCAAAAATAATTTAAATAATTTAAATAATTTTGTAACAAGTTAATATTTTTGACATCTATCAAACAACATCAAAACTTAAAAAATTATAAATATTTATTTGTATAATGCGAATAATAAAATTAAACTTCAAATCCAAAATAAAGCAAAAGTAAAAAATTATTAATAAATTGTCGATAAAAACTGAAAGCCTAATTTTTATCAAAAATTATACAAAACACATTTTTAAAATATGATTAAAAAGTGAAAAAATTAAAATTTATCTATTGGTTCAACCAGTGATTTAACCGGTAATTGGTTTTAGTGATTTTTGCGGGTTTTATTGATTTTTGCGGGTTTTATTGGGGTTTTAAACATCAAGACTTAAAAATTAATAAATATTTATATGTAAAATGTGAATAGAAAAATTAAATTTCAAATCTAAAATAAAGCAGAAGTAAAATATTATTTGTAAATTGTGGATAACAAAACTAAAAACCTAATTTCCGTACTAAAAACTATACAAAATAGATTCTAAAAACATAATTAAAAACTAAAAACAAAAGAATAAAAAGTTATATTTTAGTTCAACCAGTCACCAATTCAACCGGTAACCGGGTTTCGGGTTTTAATGATTTTTTGCAGGTTTTATGGGGTTTTTAAATATTAGTTTGTTTATAAAACCGAAACTGTATTTACCTTGGATCACCGGATTTATCGGTTCAATCGCGAATCCGGGTCAGATTTTAAAACACTAAGTATGAGACTTTGATTTCAAAGTCGGGTTTTTCGGATATGAATATACTTGACTAATTATGTTAGGTAACTAATAAAAAATACAATAGGTTACAAACTATAGGAATAAAATTTTAAAAATAATTTCTGAAATGGATATAACACAATTATATAGTTATGCAACTTAACATATTGAATATAGTTATCAAAATTATACTCCCTCTGTTTTTAAATAATACATGTTTTGAGATTTTCACACTTTTTAATAAAACATATTAAAATTTACTTATTAGTGCATAGTTTTTTGTTATTTTATATTTCCTATATTTCTAAACCAATAAAATTTCAAGAAATGCAATTACTGTTTTTGAGATTCACAATTATTCATAATTAGTTGACAAAAATTACATTGAAAATATGAAAAATACATCTTTTTGAAACAAAAAAAAATTCCTAAAACATACATCTTTAAAAAACAGAGGGAGTATTAAATTAAATTAATATTAATTACAAATATAACTAAAACACACAAATTTAATATTTAAATATTTCAAAAAGTTAAAACAAAAATTATACCCGCCCTTCAAAAGGGCGGGTCAAAATCTAGTTTACAATAAAATGTCATTGGACATATTTATTACTTCATGAATTGTTAAAAAAACAAAGAAATATAAATTGGTTAATTTTGACGGATCAAACTAAATTTAAATATAAACCGAACTGTTATGCTATTTATTCTGCTGTCTTATATTGCTTACTGTAGTATCTTGATTGTTTTATCTATGTGTCATTAATCTATATGGTAATTTGATTGGAATAAGGAAGAAGTGAATTTAAAAATTCACCCGGTAAACCAAAGTATTGTTCTAATAATAAGATGGTTCTTATGCTAACTATGAACCATGAATTAAGGCATGTTCAAAGCCTCAAATTACAGATGAACTTTACGAATGAAAATAATAATAATAATTAGTTCTTCCAAAGAGTGGCCTGTTGAGTTTTTAGTTTAGTGGTCCAATCCTTCTAAACATCGTAGATGCCTCAGAGGTTGGTTGTGATAGGACGGCTATGGAACCTAACCTTTTTCTAACTCGTGGAGTCTTCACTTCCGATATGCCAAACTCAAATTTACCTAATGGTCACCAGTATCCGCCTTTTATAGCACTACTTCTCCATTCATCTCTCTCACAGAAGCTTAGGAGTTTTAACAGAAGCAGAGCCGTTACGCTTTTTATTCAAACTTCTATTGCAGAGATGCTGAGCAGGACCGTTCAGTTGGAAGAAGGTAAAGAACTTCTTGTTACCTGTGGCCGGACAGGGCTAAATAAGGCGTTTCCTGTCAAACTGCTTCTTCTGCTTGTATTTTTTCTAGCTTTTTCAGTTGCCTTCATCATCATTACTGTGTCCACAATCAAGTATTATGGAATCAATAGTGTGGTCACCTCAGTCACTTCTAGCTTCGTGCCTTGCGGTGAGAAACCGAATGTTTTGGATAAATGGATAAAACCTCCTCTAGCTCTCATGCATAATATGAGCGATGAAGAGCTTCTTTGGCTGGCCTCTTTCATGCCTCAGAGGAAAGACTATCCGTTTACTAGGGTCCCAAAAATCGCCTTTATGTTTTTGACGTTGGGTCCCTTGCCGTTTGCACCGCTTTGGGAGAGGCTTCTCAAGGGTCATGAAAAGCATTACTCGGTGTACATCCATTCACAAGTATCTTCTTCGGCCGAGTTTCCAGCTTCCTCTGTATTCTACCGTCGGCAGATACCAAGTCAGGTATAGCTTTTAATCTACTTTGCAAGATTTTGTTTTGGTTGGTAAATCAACTTTTGAAGTAGTTGTTTGAGCCGTTCAAAAAGAAAAATAGTAGTTGTTTGTATATGCGATGGTGATTCCAGTGGTGTCTCAAATTATTTGTAGGATCTCTTCAAACAAAATTTATATTCAGACAAATAATAACAATATTTAAATGTTAATAATATTATCAATATATATATATAACATTTTTTTGAAGTTATAAGTCCTAATTAGAAATATAATTAAAATTTTAATATTTTGAGCCCTAAATTATACATTTAATTAAAAGAAAAAAAATCTTTTAGAACCGGGTCATGTTCAATTGAATTGACTTCATCCTTGTGCAGGTTGCAGAGTGGGGAAGAATGTCAATATGTGACGCAGAGAGGCGGCTTCTTGCAAATGCATTGCTAGATATCTCAAACGAATGGTTTGTTCTCCTCTCCGAGTCATGCATCCCCCTCTACAACTTTACTACTATCTACGGTTACATAAGCAAATCAAAGCATAGCTTTATGGGTTCATTTGATGATCCTAGTCCCTATGGCCGAGGCCGTTACAATGCCAACATGTCCCCTGAGGTATCCATAGAGCAATGGAGGAAAGGGTCTCAATGGTTTGAGGTTAACCGGGAGCTTGCGGTTTCCATTGTCAAAGATACCTTGTATTACCCTAAATTCAAAGAGTTCTGTACGCCCGCATGTTACGTGGACGAGCATTACTTCCCAACAATGTTGACTATTGAGAAACCAGCGGCCTTGGCTAACCGTAGCTTGACTTGGGTAGACTGGTCGAGAGGTGGTGCCCACCCGGCTACATTTGGAGAGCCAGACATCAATGAGGACTTCTTTGCAAGGATCATGAAAGGTTACAACTGCACTTACAATGGGGAAAACACATCCATGTGTTGTCTCTTTGCTAGAAAGTTTTCGCCTAGTGCTTTGGAGCCTTTGATTCAGATTGCTCCTAAGGTTCTGAGCTTTTGAGTAGTTACATTTTTATGATTAAATATTTAAACATGCCCTTTTACCAAAAAAAAATATATATATATATATATATATATATATATATATATATATATATATATATTTAAACATGAATTAGAATACTTTGGTGCACATCAAAAAATAATTAAAATACTTTGCTCAAAGTATGAATTGTTTTTTTTTAAATGAGCAAAGTATTATTTTTTCTTTTAATATAAGTTGGTGATTCAAAAAAAAAAGAACACTTTGTTCATTTAAAAAAAAAACAATTCACACATTTAAGTTTTATCTACTTTAGGCCTTCGATATATTTGAACCGGCCATAAATAGTGTTTCCAGTTAAGTAACATTTACATCATGAGTTTATATTGGACTTTGCTTAGGTTTGCGCTTGGCAGCATGTGCGATGAATGTACCTCGACCATCATACTGTAGTAGTATCTTGTATGATTCACATGTCCATAGTGCAACTTGGTTGTTCCTTGTTCTGTAAGAAAAGACATATTACTGTAATATCATCAATCTTCTTAGATTTAAGCTTCTTCTTCCAAGTAGCTTCGGCCGCCTCTGCCACCATTTTAGCGGCAGTATCTTGGGGTTTTCCGGAATTCCATATTAGTGATACAACTTCATCATTGCTAAGCATATCCCAAACCTGTGACGACAAATATTAAATACTACAAAGGATTTCACTAAATTTTTGAAGTGCTAAAAATTTTATGTGTGTGTTTACCCCGTCTGAAGCGAGTACAAGGAATCGGTCTTTAGAAGTTATTCGGTGGTGAGAGATCTCTGGAACCGCAATAACACCGTAGTCTTTGAGTCTGAAATCTCCAAAAGCTCTTGACATGGCTAATCCTGGTATGTCTTGGTTGGGTAGCCACACTCTTTGGCTGGATGGTTCTACTTTCATTGCATGAACGCGACCTTTGCACGCCCTAATCCTCTCTGCTTCACCTGCGACGTTACAACTCACTAAATAAGTATCATTAAACCTATAATGATACAACCATTCATTATGAAAAGAGAGAGTGGCATACTAGGGACATCAGGTGTTAGGTCCGATGTTAACTGAACTGCGCAGATCTCACCATCTTCGGTCATTGTCCCCAACACTGCCCTTGAATCCCCAAGGTTAGCTATCATGAGGTCATCTCCCTGAAGAATACAAATGAGCTCGAGCTAGTCAAATCCTCCATTGCTACCACTCAAGTCCTAATGCTAGAGGAAAAAATAAAATAAATTTACCTGAGTAATAGCAACAACAGCCGTGGAGCCACTGAAGGAGCAATTAAAGACTTGGAGCATAAGCTCTCTGTCAATGAGTCTGAATGCACTAAAACAAGCTTTCTCCCACTTGCTAGCTTCATCTTCTTCACATGCATGAGGTTCTTCGTTTAGCTCCTTCTTTAGTGTTAACAGGAGTGATGGTAATCTATTCCTCACCATTTTGCTCACTAAGTGCCCATTTTTGCCGTGTCCATCAAACGCTCCACATAGCTCTGCTGCCTCTGTTCCATATCTCTAAGGAATTAACCAGTTAGCTTATACCAATCTAATCAATTTAATCTACTTAACTCCATAGATATTAGAAACTCACATATAAAAAACAGTTAATCTAGGCTTCGATTTGATTGCTTGTTTCTGTTTGCTATTCTTATTTTATATTTGGCGAGTTCAAATATTAGCATCTTAAACAGTTACTTATAGGAGACTTAATCTAAAGACAAATAAACACTTCACAAAAAGTGAGAAGAATTGATTTTTAATGAAAATAAAGGAAATTTCAGTGAATATTCTCGCATGTAAATACAAACACATAAATTTGTAATGATCTTGGAACAGTCAAGGCAGATCATCGATCTTGCTATGTTATGAAATGAAACATATATCGGTTTGTCATCAACCCTAGAACCTTGTTGGTTCTCATCTAAGATAATGATTTATAGAACAAAAGAGAAGGAATATAGAAACAAGAAAATAGCAAAGTTTGAAAATGAACTACCAGATAAAGAATAGCATTATCTTGGTTAATCGCTTTGGTTCCTTGTATAGAGCAGATAGAACCGCGTCGGTGAACCGGACAGTAGTGATCAAAACCGAACTCATCGCCATAACACACAACCGCATTCCCATCACCGTGTTCATTGTCCTCGTGAATCTCCGATGAAGAAGAAGGCAACGAGAAGCAATGACCCATAATCTCACCAAAGTCGCACACAAATTTACTTGGAAGAAGAAAATAATACTGTTTTTGTTAAGCTTTGATTAGACGACCCGTTCAAGAACTTATATTAAATATGAAAAAGCCTTTTCTTGAAGCTGGAGCTTAGTTATTAAAGATTCATACTCCTTCCGTTTCATAATAAGTGTCGTTTTCGAATTTCAATGCAGAATTTATTAATTTTATTCTGTATTTTATTTTTCTATTGGTCGAGATACATGGGTAATGATGTTTTTGTATGGAAAATATGCAAAATTTAATGATTTTTTAATCCGTGTGCACAACTCTGAAATGACACTTATTCAGAAACAGAGGAAATATAACATTATTTTATTGAAAGTGTTTTCTTATGGCAACTTAATAACCATATTATGTGGTATATTGAATTCCATAAGATAACATTATCACTGTCTGCGTGGCACCAACTTGAGTTTTAAACTTCAATGAAATCAATAATAGATAGATGTATATACGCTGACTTTTTATTTAATATAGCGATACACAATCAATATCATGTTGCCCGAGTCTCGCTTGAAAGGGCAAGTTCTGCCGTTTAACAGGGCATTCTACTTAAGGAGATCATACCTTTATAAGAACATGCTTGATGTGTGTGCTACTGAATATTTTAATAACTAATACACTTAAACACCTTATCATACATATGAATGAACAAAACTTAGCTTCACCCCCTAAGGTGAATCTCTACATTCACCCACCAATAGGAATTAGTTAATTAAGATTTGATATCTCTTAAAAAAGGAAACCAAGTAATAAAAATTTAATGAAATAAAATTATGTTTTTAGATAAAAAAAAAATAGTAGCAATTATAAAATTTTTTTTTTTTAATATTGATAAATACGTCAGAAAATACTAAACCATAAACCCTAAACCCTAAATTATAAATACTAAACCCTAAACCCTTGGGGAAAGCCTGAACCCTTGGGCAAATCCTACATCCTAAATCGTTAATCTTAAACCCTAAACCCTTAATCATAAACAATAATATTAAACCCTAAATTCTAAACACGAAACCCTAAACCCTAAACTCTTTGACAAATATTAAATCATAAACCCTTAATCCTAAACCATAAACCATTTTGGAATTTAGGATTTAGGGTTTAGTATTAGGGGTTATAATTTAGGGTTTAGGGATTAGGATTTAGTTTATGATTTAAGGTTTGGTTTAAATTTAAGGGTTTAGGGTATAGGATTTGCCCAAGGGTTCAGGCTTTTCCCTAAGGTTTAGGGTTTAGTATTTAGAATTTAAGGTTTAGGGTTTAGAATTTAGGGTTTAGGGTTTAGTATTTTCTGACGGATTTATCAATATTAAAAAAAAAATTTTTTGATAATTGCTACTATTTTTTATTTATCTAAAAACATAATTTTATTTCATTAAATTCTTATTAATTGGTTTCCTTTTTCAAGAGATATCAAATCTCAATTAACTAATTCCTATTGGTGGGTGAATGTAGAGGTTCACCTTGGGGGTGAAGCTAAGTTTTATTCCATATGAATTATCAAGGAACTTTGAGTTTATATCAATAATATGGTCAACTTATAAGAAGAGAACATCCGCTTGGCTACTAACCTCCTACTGCCCACATTTGTGAGTTTTGACGATATTTTTTGATAGAAACAAAAATGTCTTGCGAAAGACATCAACTCAGAATGTTCTCAAGTCCAATATTGGCAAGTTTCATAACTTGGTCAACTATATTCCTAGCATCTTACCGTATCCAATTGTTTGTTTGACTTATTCAAGTGGCCATTGTTCGGCCACGTAGCTCAATCTTAGAATCAAGAAAAGTAAACGTGTAAATGCAAAAAAAAATCAAGTAGATGCCGGTTAAGGACCGATTCGGTTTGGGGTTGTATTCAAAACCGGAAGACTAACAACCACTTTGTTCACCAAAACGCTGTCGTTTCTTACTGTTTTGTTCTTCCTGGGGCCCATACAAGGGAAACGTATAAACTTTGACTTAAGAACAGAACACGTTTCAACTGCTTCCAATGGAAAAGTCTTGATCTTTTGCATTCACCTAACCAACCTTCTTCGCATCTTCCCCCAATCTGAAAAAAAAAAAATCTCCCCTTTAAGTAAAAGGGCTAATCAAAACCCTAAAACCCACAATCCAATTCCATCTCCTCTCCCCCCTCTATTTGAAACTGATACCTATGGAAGCAACGGCGTTATCATCTGGGCTTCGTCCTCTTCCGAACCCTAACGGTTACAGACTCCCGAGGTTTTAGCAGATTCTCAATTTCGATTTGTTTTTTTTTAGCTCCGATTTTGATTAGTATTATTAAGGATGACGATTTGGTTTTTAAATGTCGTGTTACAGGTCGTGTTCTCTGAGAAAGTCTCTGCCTTTAGCTCGATTCCACTCAAAGGAGACACCTTTCGAACCTAAAGTGTCTCTCGCGATCACCACGCATCACCGTGGATTGAGTTTCAAGACGAACGTGTTCGAGCAAGCCCATCCTGTAGCTGGAGACCTCTCTTACGACGATGCTAACCGTTCTAATGTTGCTGAAGATAAGATCGGTGTCTTGCTTTTGAATCTAGGTGGCCCTGAAACGCTTAATGACGTGCAGCCCTTCTTGTATAACCTGTTTGCAGACCCGGTGAGAGAACTCTATAGGAAAATGCTTTTGAGTTTTGGAGTGATTTGGGAATGTTTGGTTTCTGATGAAAATGTTTGTTTTGCAGGATATTATACGGCTTCCTAGACCGTTTCAGTTTCTCCAAGGAGCTATAGCAAAGTTCATATCTGTTGTCCGTGCCCCGAAGTCGAAAGAAGGGTATGCTGCTATCGGTGGTGGCTCTCCTCTGCGTAAGATTACCGATGAGCAAGCTGATGCTATCCGTATGGCTTTGCAAACTAAGAACGTTTCTGCTACTGTCTATGTTGGGATGCGGTACTGGTTTCCTTTCACTGAGGAGGCTGTTCAGCAGGTGATTTTTTACATTTTCTTTTGTTTCTTAGACGATGGATTTAGTTATGTTTATCAATTACATTTTTTTTTAAAACAGATTAAGAAGGACAAGATTACAAGACTTGTTGTACTACCGTTGTACCCACAGTATTCTATCTCCACTACTGGCTCAAGCGTCCGCGTTCTCCAAGACTTATTCAGGTTTTTGTGTAATCCACTTTGTGGTATATTGTATTGTTTTGCATGAGCGGCTCTTTAACATGAGAATTATCATCATTCAGGAAAGATCCGTACCTAGCTAGAGTGCCAGTTGCTATTATACAGTCCTGGTACCAAAGGCGAGGCTATGTCAATTCCATGGCTGACCTCATTGAGAAGGAGCTTCAAACTTTCTCTGATCCTAAGGAGGTAACTGTTATCTCTCCTCTAATGTTTACATTTTCTAGTCCGAACTATTGTTTTTAATTGGTGTCATTTGTCTGTATGATTTTAGGTTATGGTGTTCTTCAGTGCTCATGGTGTTCCAGTTAGCTATGTAGAGAACTCTGGAGATCCATACCAGAAACAGATGGAAGAGTGCATTGACTTGATAATGGAAGAGCTAAAATCTCGAGGGGTTCAAAACAACCATATATTGGCATACCAGGTTTGGTCTCATTTTATCATCCGTTAATACAAAGCTTGCTTTTGTCCATTACCTCTTTTATCTCAAGCCATGTAATTGAATCTGATCTTTTGCCAGAGTCGTGTTGGGCCTGTTCAATGGCTGAAGCCATACACTGATGAGGTTCTTGTCGACCTTGGTAAGAACGGTGTCAAGAGTCTACTAGCCGTTCCAGTCAGGTAAACAGAACATATAATAATAATAATCTCCATCAAGTAGAAGCTGTGAGTGTTTTGGCTTTCTCAACTTTTCTTTCTTTGTCTTTGAATTAATTTTCAGTTTTGTGAGTGAGCACATTGAGACGCTTGAAGAGATAGACATGGAGTACAGGGAACTAGCATTGGAGTCAGGGATAGAGAACTGGGGTCGTGTCCCGGCGCTAGGTCTGACGCCATCCTTCATCACCGACTTGGCTGATGCAGTGATAGAATCGCTTCCTTCAGCGGAAGCAATGGTGCACCCAAGTGGTGCGGGTGTCTCAGAGGATGATAGGGAGTCATCAGACGCTTTCGGTTACATAATGAAGATGTTCTTTGGTTCGGTTCTAGCCTTCCTACTGCTTCTCTCTCCAAAGATGTTCCATGCATTCCGCAACCTCTAGAAGAAACATGTTGAGGATCTCTGATGAATAGTTGGTTTTGTGTTCTTTTTAAATGTCTTGGTCAAGTGTAATGTATGTAGTCCAATCTATTGAAGTACTAGCACACCATCTCTAGTGAGGTGATGTGGTTTGAGTAGTTCAATACATTGGACTACATATATTACATTTGATCAAGATATAAACTAGTGAACGGAAATAATGAGGGAAGAAGAGACGGGAGGATTATTCTGGGTTTTAGTTATAAACATAGTGCTACGTTCGTTCCTCCTAGAGATTGAGGAAAAGGAATATAATCTATTAGTTATTTTGGTTTTCTATAAAAGCAATTTGTCAAATGCATTCTTTCTTTTGTTTATTAATCAGAAGTTAAAAAAGTCATCATCTTTCAACACGATCATTAGTGTAATTTTCTTCACCTTAAGAAAGCAGGAAAGACCATCCCACTAAAGGTTGTGTTTGGGATGAAAAAGAACATCATGTTACACACACAAGACAAGACGGTTATATATTCACATGTACGCAGCGCATAGAAGCTTCTAGCATAACTGCTTTGGCTCTTGACAACAGTTTCACGTGGAAGTTGAGTCCAGTTGTGTATTGATTAACCCTTGACGTGAGAGATTTTCAATGGAATCCGCAATAACTCTGGCGTTGGACTTCATGTACCCGCCTGCACAAAAGTTTTATCTTATATGTTATCATTAAACACATTACTCAATAGGCTCTTTTGTTGGTTGTGTTGTATTTCAATTTTCTGACCTGAAGTCAGCATCACAACAGGAATCTCTCTCTCCCTTGCACATCTGAAGACTTTCTCGTCTCTACTGGTTATGCCATCAGGGCTTATCTGCACCAAGGAGTCACCAAGTTAAGAGACATTCTGCTCATATAGAAAAAGGCCATAATATAAGCTCTCACCTTTAGAAGCCCCAGAGGGTCACCGTCTAAGATATCAGTCCCAGCATTGTAAACTACCAACTCTGGTTGGAAGTTCCGGAAAGCAACCTGAGAGGAGTTATACCCAACCATCATAAGTTTATCTCTCTTAAGATTCATAAAACCAACATAGTTCACTACTACTAATCATGTCTCTTCAATGGACCAAGTTTCTAGCTTTCAGCTTCACAGCTACCGTGATTTTCCAAGAGACAAGAGACCAAAGAAATGCATACCTCAAGCGCTTTATCTAGTTTCCTCAAATACTCATCAGTGCTGGTCCCGCTCTGTCAAAAAAAAAGGTGACACAAAATGACAAAAAACATTCCAATTAGTACAAGCGAGAGAAGGTATGCTTTGCTTACCATCACCTCAACCTTCTGATCGATAAATCTTCTAGCACTATAATCCTGAGAAGCAAAAGAAAAAAAAACAGTGTTGAATGCAAACACAAAAGCCATAAGACTGAAACTGCACTACAAGTTAAAAGAGGAATGTAAATAACTTTCCAAAAGGGAAAAGCTCCGAGAATGTTAGCTTACATAAGGATATATCTCAGGATTGTACATATCCAGAATGTAAACACGACCTGCACACAAAAAAACTATTATCAAACACACGGCACACAAGTAAAACAAAGAAAAAAAAATCATAAATACAAATATGAGATTCTCATACTATCATCGCCGAGATCTGTTTCATGGCCATTCCCTTGATGAGCATCAAGATCTATGATCATAACCCTGTTCGAGTTTTTAACAATGTCAAGAACATAAAAACAGCTAATAATACATTTGTTAGCCACTAGAGAAGATGTAGTTAGTTACCTGGATATGCTTAGACGAAGAAATGCAAAGTGAATACAAAGAGAAATATCAGCGAAAGCACAGAACCCGCCTCCTCTTTCGGCAGTACAATGATGAAAACCTCCTCCTACGTTTATCGCCCATCCACGTTCCACCGCAAGCTTAGCCGCCAGGATCGTCCCGCCAACCTGCTTCCGGAACGGTCTAAGAACCTTCTGCTGCACAAGAAAGTTTGGGAACAAAGCAACTGGTGGAACCTATCATCATACACATAAAAAAAGTTTAGTTCAACAAAAAAAAAAACAAAATAGATTAAATTAAATGGAGACAATGAATCAATCACCTCGGTTATCCTAGCGACGGTTGCACTGCTTTTCAAACTGTTCAAGTAGTTCAACGAGTGTACCTGATGATGATACATAAGAATCAAAGAGAGTTGATCCACTCTATGTATAGTTTTCACACCATCTAAAAGAGAAGTCAAAAGTACCACTAAGAGATCACTGTTGGAAGCTTCTAGAGGCTCAACGATTGATTTCTCCTCCAAGAACCCATCAGAAACGAGGAACTTGCAAACTCTACGCCACTTGGTCGAATCAAACGGATGCCTGCACATATTCAGATAACAAGAATAATGATTCCAACTTTAGAAGAATCATAAAAGAGACCACAGAACATTCAACCAAGTTGCTTAGAATTGGGTATATATATTACTCACAACTTCTCAATCCCCATGAACGAGATGTCGTATGCTGATGAGTAGATGATCGAAACCTGTTGTTCAAACAATCAAACAAACAAACTCTATAGTCAAAATCTTGAATTGTATTAGAGACACACAAAACAAGCAGAATCTGTAGGATACCTTTGATTCAGGGACGTTGAAGTATAGTTTGCTGGAGAGGATTCGTTCTCGCCGGAGAGCTTCAGGGTGAGTCTCCATCGAAAACGATGACATTTCGGATGATTGAAAGCAACGGTGTAGATGAATTGGGAGACTTTGATGGCGGAAAACGTGAAGAGCAAGTAAACAGCTGAGTCACGAGTTAAATCGGTCCATGATGTCGAGACAGTTTGGATATCTTTCATGACTGAAGCGGCGAGTTTATGTTTTGTTCTGTTCTGGAAGAAAGATCTACAGATGACAACTTTCCAGACGCGCGGAAGACGCGCGTTTCGTTGACTTTCTCTTGGTCTTTTTTTTTAAAAAGAAACTCATAGCAAAGACTTTCTCTTCTTATTATTTGTTTATATGAAATGTGTGTGTTTTTTTTTAAAGTTAACAAACGTGCAGTTTATGAAATCTCTAGAGCATATTAATTTCAATATTCTTGATAAAATTATTTTAGAAAAAAATATAATGCTGAGTTTGTCAACTTTGAAATATTCAATCAAAAATTTATTATGTTAATCTTTTTATATTAAAAATCCACTAAAAACTTGCAATGTGGGTGTAATTCTTACACCTCAAAATGAAATTCAGGGTTTTTAGTCAGGATTAGAGATCACAGAGATTATTCTTGTAATTTAAGAAATAATTAATGTTACTGCTTTTCTGTAGTATCGTAAATCTTCATGTATAAAAAACCCCATGAATATCTATCTCAAAATACTATCTTCCGAGTGATGTCACAAAAAAAAAGATAATATCGACTATCGTCCGAGCTAACAAAGGGGTGTAAAAGAGTGAATAAGAAATACTGAGTAGTTAGATAAACATGCGGCTCTAACTAGTGACCATAAAAAAAAAATATGAACAAAGAGGAATGGAATGCAGAAGAACAAAATAATAGGAGTATTTATTTTTTATTGTTCTTTGTCAGATTTGATAAGGAATAAAACTATTCATTCCCACTCATTCTTTTGGTCACTATTTAGAACCGTAGTTTAGTGGTTTGTAATCATGTTATCACGTGGATTTAACCCGCGTATAATGAATGTTTTTTTATTTAAAAATAAAGAATGTTTTTTGATTAAAGGTTGTTTACAAATATTGAAAAAATCACCATTTCCAAACCCATTTGCTTTTGAGTATATCAACAAAGCTCTTACGATCATTCTCATCCCTCACTATCCTTCTTTGATAGAACCCGTCTCTCTTCGCTACCCAAATGCACTCGTCTCCTCCGTCTCCACACTCTTTCCGGAACCCGCTCTGGACAGAGAACACTGTCACAACGTCTTGGCTCGTTGTTCCAAACCCGCTACGAAACTGACACCGGAACTCAGTTTTCCTGAACGGCCACATGTTCATTGTCGTGAACTTCCATATCCGTGACTGCGTTGGCTTTAGCATATCCCACCCTAGGTCGTCCTCGTTCGACCAGCACCGCACGGCCAGCCTCGCTTTCCGGACACCGGTCACCCCCGAGAT
Source organism: Raphanus sativus (assembly GCF_000801105.2). Taxonomy (NCBI): domain Eukaryota; kingdom Viridiplantae; phylum Streptophyta; class Magnoliopsida; order Brassicales; family Brassicaceae; genus Raphanus; species Raphanus sativus. The sequence goes on from NC_079514.1 coordinate 10,675,131, forward strand.
TTCGTTCTTTAGCTCTAGACGACCCGCCATGGTTGGTGCGGGTAACAATGCTGCGACCACAGCCGCGGCCATGAAGAAGCACCATGCTTGGTTTCTCCTCATTTGGATTAAACGATTCTAAAGTTTTCTTAAATGTTGATTTCGTTGAGTCTTGAGGCCTACGGAACAAATTGTTACACGTGAAGGTGTAACCTAGTTATATAAATGTCCATTATATGGCAATTAGACCGTTCTGTTGCCGCTTCCAAATTTAGATGTACTAGAAGCTATTTTGATCTATTTATGGAGATAAAAACAGAAAGCAAATCTCAAAAGTTGAAAAATAAAATGTTCTGTTTCAGAAACTTTGACCACCGATCAGCATCATCCTATTTTGTGTTTTCTTTTATCATATGTTGAAAAGTTTAGAACGTTCTGTTTAAATGAGTGATATGTCATTTAAAATGACTCATTTTAGATAGCATGTCCAGAACATTTAATAAGTTTAAAGAATCATATAGATGTCAAAGAATAAAAAGATTGAGGTTTCCAGATGATGGCTTCTGTTGGTTGTTTAGACCCTAGTGGATAGTTTTCACCTTTAACATTTTCAAAAAGTTCACTGTATCGATCAATTGCTAAAAACATAATTATTAGAGTATATTGTATCAATTGATTTCCACCTGAGACACTCAGTGAGTTGTCTTAAATTATTAATGGTGACTAAGGTAGTTTATTTGATGATTATCATCAGAAACTGTAATTACTGATTATAATAGTTTAATCCATCTATCAGGTATAAATAAAAAAACATCATCATAGATATGTTATTTCTCATTTTCACCATTTATAAAGTTACACATCATGTTTTTCGGTTTTATTAACACGAATAACAACACACAGAGACGAAAATCACGACACTGTTACGATCTTCATACTGATCAACATCGTGAAATTGTTAATTAGCTCCAAGCTTTCTGGAGGACATCATGTTCAATATACTCATTCCACCTCTCGTTACCGTACTTGTTACTAAAAAATTTGGTCTTCCACTGTCTCAAGTAGAGTCCATCCTTCTTAACGACCCAAGTGCATTTCTCCCTGTCCCCACACTGCTCTTTCATCTCCCACGACGCAACTAGCTGCTTGTCCACACGTCCGTATCCTGTATGGAAGTTGCAGTAGAAAAATGTGTGGAATAGCGACATGGCGAAGGACCATTCCTTGTGTTGATCTGGCCAGTCTTCTCGCCACCCTAGATCGTTGTCGCGGGACCAGCATTTGTACGCAAGCCTCCTGTACCGACCTGAGAGCTCGTTCTTGATCTGTAGTTGAAATCCATGGGAGTGAGTCATCATCACTATTATGATGATAATAAGTACAAGAGAAAAGTGCCCGTTGAGGGTTTTGGGAATCTTTATTGACCCCATATGCGTAACTCTGGTTCTGTTCTTTGTTTTTTGCCCACTCGATCTTTTTGTTTTGATTTTTGGGGCATAGATAGTGTTTCTACAAAAAATACTATTTTTAGAAATGTAACGCCTAAGGATTCAGCTATTGCTGCGGGTCAAGAGGAGGAACAAGCCATTCTCCAACGTCCACATTTATTACTTCTTTTCCGAACTGTAAACTTTCAAATGCAGGTTTTTTTTGTTGCACAAAAAAAAAGAATAGTAACTTTTAGTATATTCTCCCAAATGACAAAATATTGGATATATTAAGCAACTATAGAAATGATCTACAACATGTCTTAAAAGGTCAACATAATTTATATATACGCAACTAGCGAAATAACTTGTAAATTTGATAATCCAAAAAGATACTATAATAGTTAATACCACTGCTTAAGAATGAAGGCAAGCATGCTAATTAGAGGGTGGCCACAACAAGCAGCAAAACCGGCCGGCTAGTATATACTTAAAAACTTAGATCTTAAATAAATCCTTAAGTTAGTGGGAAGCCTCTAAGAGAACTTCAATGTACTATATATAACCTATAAACATAATTAAGTGTAAGGATCTTAACATTAACCTGAAAAAAATGGGGTCTCTAGATCTTTCCTTCACCCTAGTATCTCTCTTGGCAATCTTATTCACATTTGCTGAAGCCAACAGCAACAGAAAACTCCTGGAAACTCCCACTTACTACCAGCCTGCTTATTCTCCTCCTCCATCACCCACATATAAAAACCCAGCTACTCTTCCACCTCCTACTCCGGTTTATTCTCCTCCTCCTCCTCCAACTCCTGTTACAATTCCTCCTCCTAGCCCGGCTTATCCCCCTCCTGTTGTTCTTCCTCCTCCAACGCCGATATTTTCGTCTCCTCCTCCTCCTCCAACTCCCGTTACAATTACTCCTCCTACCCCGGTTTATCCCCCTCCTGTTGCTCTTCCTCCTCCAACGCCAATATATTTGCCTCCTCCTCCCGCTCCTTTCAATCCACCTTTGAAAGCTAATCCTTCTCCTCAAGCTTACAGAGCCTTCTACTACAGACAGACTCCTCCTCCTCCCTCCGGTAAACCTTGGTGGTGGTTGTTATGAGGCGGTAAAAGTGGCTCAGGAAAGCACACTTGCAATGTTCTAAAACATTAAGAGTACTGTGCTAATGTTGTCTTACAACATGGTTTTGGTGTTTCTGGTGAGGTATTTGTATTATTATTTATTCTTTTGGAATGTTAAATTTATTGATCAGCAAAAATAAAAGTATTGTGATCTATTTGTATTTGCAATGTGAAGTTAATCCATTTGTTTGTTTGTATGAAATTGTGGGTGTCATCCAAATTAAAGTTGTTCTGATCATTCAATACTATAGAAGAAACATGTTGTAGAGCCAAATTATGTTATAATAAAAGTAAAGAATTTTTTATTTTTGGTCGACAGATTATATTAAAGCGTAAGATACAAAAGTACACTACATATCATTTTGTATCACATAAAGAATATTACTAGCTACTATATTCTTCATCATTTCTTCCGTCTCTTCTTGTGTTTTATGCCTAATCGTCCTTTAATTCCTTGTCGTCATCATAATAATCTTTGTCATCGCTTGACCTGGTGCGATTGCGTTCCGCTCGTAAAGCTTTTAACTGCCTCGGAGACCACGCCTTCCATGGCTCGACAAGCTTTTCAACAGGCCTCACCAACTCTAGAAACCTTAACAAAACGTTGTGCGGATAGTACGTCTCAAAACCAACGAAATATATACCGTTCGGCTTGATGACGTATTTACACACATGTCCTCCGCACAACATAGATGTCATCGACAACGTCTTGATCTCGACATGCGCTGTCCCTTGGCTTGACAGGAAATGGCATAGGTGAGTCACCACGCCGTTTCCAAACGGCGGTACATCAAAATCCCATGAAAATTGCGTTTTGGGGCGCGATCTGTGCCACCGGAGGGATTTTTCAGACGACTTGCACCGGTAGACAACTGATGGACGTTTTAAGCCGTACATTTCGTTTTTCATTACTATCGAGAAACTCACATCTCCAACTATGGATTCTACATGGAGTGTGATGACTTGCAACACAAGGCACCAGACTATAGCGTTCTTGGCAATGCTATAGTATCCTCTCATTTCTCTTTTTTTTTCTTATAAAGTTACTCAAGTTCTGAATTCTTATCGTTTTTTTTTTTTACTTTATGAAACTTTTATTTCCTTTTGCTTTTATACGAAAGGATACGAAAAGTTATTGAAGAAAATTAGTTTTGTAGCTACTAACGAGATAACCAATCCAGTGTCTATTGTTGGATAATAATACAACAATGTAGTAATTAGTGATACCAATTTATTTGTTACACAACACGTTAAAAACGAAAATTACATTCTTGTTATAACTTCTAACAATATTTTCTAGTGATTAATTCATACATGATGCATCTTATACACGTCTATGTTAGTGGTGCTAGAGCTAATTGTACCATCGGATGTTAATTAAAGGAAGTACTTATTACTAAAAATCTTAAAATTGAAATTAATAAATTATTTTCAGAAAAAACTTATCCTAGTTTTAGAGAACATCTAGTGGTTGCCCTGCCCTACGGATCGGAGTTGTATTAATTTCTTATATATATAAATATTTATTAATTTATGAAGCATTTGATAGTAACCAATGTATTAAAGGTCACAATTATAACGTTCATTTTCTTAATGCGTTCAAAGTTTTCTTATATTGCAACCAATGTATTAAAGGTCACAATTATAATAATCTTTTTTGTTTTTTTGTTTATAAATATTTGAAATTTAAGTCACACAAAAAATTGGCTAGTGGTAGATAGATTTTAGGAAAGGTAAGCGACTTAGATTCAAAATAAATCCACGACACTAAACTCGTGTATTCACACAAATATGAAACCATGGTCTGGGATCATTTGAATACTCGAAAATAGTCCATCGATCCATGGGTGGCACCTTCTATTAAAAATTACTCTACTACAGATCAAGGATACCTTAGTTTAATTAAAAAATATATTGTAATTTCAAACAAATATGTGTAGATAAATCTTATTCTATAAATAAAGAAATAATATGTTTCAACTCGTAAATAGTTAAATTATTTTGTAAAGAATTATAACATCATCAAACTAACAACATTAATTAAGTTTTAGTAATAATGTGAAAATTTATAAATGAATAACCAATCATTACAATCCTTGTGTTTCTCAAAAGGATTAAAAATATATTGTCTATATATTTTTGTGATTATTTATTGATCTTTTGTCTTGATTTTTGGTCATTCGGTAGCTAATTTTATGTTCATTTTTCCGTCTATATAGTTTTTGATAACTATTTTTTCTTGATATATTGCTATATATTTTTGTTATTAATTTATAGATGTTTGCAGAGATCCGTAGTATCAAGGAAACGATTTCAAATCGAAATTTGGAGACGATGCCAAATGCTCTAAAACATTGTTTTCAGTTTCTGACTTTTAACTAAAACTAGATCTTGATCCGCGCTTTGGAAGCGCGGAATATTTTACGATGAAAAATTTCACTAATAACTTAACAAATATTTTGGTAACTTTTAAAGAGTGTGTATTTAAAATATTTTTGCATTTAAATCAGTATTTTTAAATTCAACCCGATTGTGATTATACCGGTTAATCCGAAGATCTAACAATTCAATTTAGGTTTTTAAAATATTCATATTAAAAATCACTAAAACCGAGAATAACCGATTGAACTGATGGATGACCGATATGTAATCTAATTTGATTTAAATTGTAATAGTTTCATAATTTGTAATCTTATAATCCAAATTTTAAAGTTCATTATTTTGCAATTTATGAAATTATGATGTTTCTACAAAAAAAATTTAAAAAGTGATGGATATAAAATAACTAAGATTAATTATTGTATTGTTTGGAAATATTGATAGTAGTATATAAAATATATTGTTTGGAAACATTTATAGTAGTATAAAGAAATAAATATATTGTTTGGAAACATGGATAGTAGTATAAAGAAATGAACATTATTGATTTAATGTAGGTTTAACTATAAAGTATAAAAGTGTATTTAATTTAAAAACTTACAAAATAAATGTTAGATCCAATAGAATGTTTCTGTTTTAATAAGATAGATATATCTTCAAAGGGAGAACCAAAATAAAAATAAAAAATGCATACACACACTGACACAACATCCCGGCAACATATCAGAGGAATCACTTAGTGATCATCCCAGGCAACTTAGGTTGAGTATGACGATGAGGCCAAGGAGTCCAAGGGAAAAGCTCGTTAGTATCTTTCATCAGAAGACCTTCACGTCTGATCGCTAAAACGCATCTGTATCCAGGACACCGTTCTCCCAGCGCCGGCGTTATCTCGATATTGATAGTAGCATAACCCAAACTAGACCGGAAATGGCACCGGTTAGTCACCTTTGCGTTGGGGTTAATAGTGTAAAAGAAGAACTTTGCGTAGAACACGTCTCCAGGGAGAGACCTAGTCCATTGTTTCCGACCAATGCTGCACTCGAACCCTGCTTTTGGTTTCTTGATCCCTTTTAGTTCGTTGATAGCTTCGAAGATCACATTGGTTCCGTCTTTGAGTTCGAAATCAGAGCTGTAATATTCGCTGGGATGAATCGTCTCGTAATCAGCGTAATGGTTTATTAAAGGGTTGTCGTCCCCACTGCCGGTGACTTGTAACACAAGGCTTAGACATATTAGGGCTCCTATAAACAAATTTTCCATTTCCTCCTTTTTGAAGATTATTTCTAGGTTTTTTTTCTTTCTTATATACATACATACAAACAAAAAGTGTTCGGTTAGAGATCAATGTCGTTATTTGCTCAAATAGAAAGTATTTGTAACGTTTGTGTATACAATTGCTGTAACATTCTATATTTGCCATATGTTTGTTGAGATGAGTCTTGTAATATTAACAATCTAGTAGTTAATATTAACAGGGTTCCTATACAACTTCTTGACCGTCAATGAGTCTTGTAATATTAACAATCTAGTAGTTACACAAACACAAATAAAGAAAACTAGCTACATCATATAATAATGAGTTAAAGTTTAAACAGTGTGCTCTCTCACAGAAACAACATTGATAGTCTGTTTGGATTGTAATCAAAATACTAAAACAGAGGCAAGTGCACATGTGCTAAACATTCAAAGGTATAATCTTCCTACCTCTATTGGACCAAGTAGCAAGTTTTGGAGTAGCTTTTATAGCCACAAGTTACTGGAGATCTTTGGCTCATCCAATCATAGTACGCTTTCTTCCTCGTTGCCTCACTACAAAAGAAAAAAAAAAACATATTTTCAAATTTGAAAACAGAGTTGGGTTTTTAAGAGGAGACGTGGAAGAGGGGTTTGATAGAAGTAGAACCTTGAGCGAGCTTGTTGAACGTAGCTGACCATTGCTTTGAGGACTTCCGATATGCTGTCAGTATACGATCCATCTACATTTTCACAAACATAATACGTCATTTTGAGACAACAACAAACAAACTCGAACCAAGCAAAAGAGCAGTGAAGTAGCTATGTCTTACCACATTTCCGCATGAAGAATGCATTGAGAGCAAGGCTCTTTCAAGTACATATAGATCAACAGCTTTGTCTTCCGGCAAGGTCGACGTGAAACTCAACCCGAAATCAATTAGTACCTGAGAGAAGCCAAGACATGAACTATAGTAAGTAACTAAACGAGTGAACATAACTCTTTGAAGACGCTTGCTTACTTACCAGCTGATTTGTACCGCTTCGGACTAACATGTTTGAAGTGGTCAAGTCACCGTGAGACAAGCCACCGTCATGGAGCTTAGCGATGGCCTCACCAATCTGAGCAGCGATATCATCCAACCGTTCCTCGACTATCCCGTTAGCACCAAACTCTAGGAAAACGTCTTTGACAGAGACGCCCTCGATGTACTCGAGGGTCAAGGAATGAAGCAGAGGATCCACCGCATAGAGGACTGGAGTACAAACCCCGAGCTTTCTTGCTTTCGTCATACACCTTGCCTCCTACATAATATAAATATGAACAGTTGATTTCAAACACAAGGAAAAGGTAATGAAGAAGAAGAAGAAGAAGAAGAAGAAAGAAAGAAACGAACAGCATTCAATCGTTTGAGTGTGAGTTTCACATCAAGAATCGGGTGTCTATACTTCTTCGAGAACCGCTCTTTAACGATGGATCTTCTTCCCACAAACGTAGACTCGAACACCCTCTGAAAAACAAAAGACTTAATCATGTCAATAAAGCAAAAAAAAAAGAGAAAACATAAAACACTGATTGATCGATTCACACAGACAAGAGACACTTACAGCTTCAGCTCCTTGTTTTATCAGAAGGAGAGGTTCCTTCCCAACGTGGTCTCCCTCACTATCCATCATCCTAAGTTTCTTGGAAGCAACTTCCACAAACTAGAAAGCCAGCCAGCACAAAAGAAAACACACTTAAATGCAATATTTCGAAGCCTTGCACTCACACTATTATCACCAATGTACTGTCAGACCAAGAAACTAGTCGAAACTCCAAACAGTGTGACTCGATACTTAAGAAGTCTTCAATCTTTGAGTTCATAATACGAACACAGATGAGATCTTACGTAAGATAAAAAAAAAACAATTGATCATAACAACAATGACAATGTCAATAACACGTAACATAAGACTGTTAGTTTCGTCTTTTAACATCAATTGAGCAAATGTTAAATTATGTATACAGAAAACATAGATCAAAATCAGAAGTAATAAAACAGAGGTGTTATCAATCAACCCATCTATGCAAAATTAAATTTTTTTCTTCCGGCAACTTGGCCAGAAACAGCACACAACACATAACTAACTCGCCGGGATTGAATCGCTGTTCTAAAAAACCAAACTTTCTTTGGTCTAAACCATGTCAAATCTAATCGGAAACCATATTTTACCCCTCCTAATGGGGGCAATACGGGAAACACAAACAGACACTATGAACTTGTCGGAATCTTGTTTGGTCTCAGAGGAAACTCAAAACAGAGAGAGAGAGAGAGAGAGAGAGCAAGTTCACGGGAAAGAGGGACTAACCAACAATGATGAGTATAAGCCGGCGAAGAAGGAAGGAATCTGGTTAAAGACGAAGTTACCGTCGCAGGGAAGGAGGCGGAGGAGGAGAACAACGAAGAAAACTCGTTAACAATTTAGTTTTTTTTTTGTCGACTTCATTTTATTAATGGGTCTAAAGCCCAAACCCATTACAAGCAATATAAAACCTAAAATATAGCATTTAGCCCAACAAGCCCAAATAGAAAAGGATAATGATTTCAGCATGTTTGACACGTAGCACCCACACTAGTAGCTTGATGCTTTACTAAACAACAACGAGATGTTTCAAAAAAAAAAAAACAACAACAACGAGAAATCAATCCTTCTGATCCAGTGGAATACACGAGATCAAGCACAGAAGGATGAGAGCTATAAACACACATTTTTGTAAAATCGGACAAGCCGAACTTTACAATCACCTACGCGAAAACAGAATCCGACACACTATAAAATCACGTTTAATTCTTGAATCTTTTAATGTATAAACGAAAAGATAAGTACATTTTAATAACATAAATAATCAAATCAATTTTCTTAAACCATTCAATTTATATCTTTATATACCATAAACCGAAATATTATAAAAATCCTTATGTGTTAAGTACATTATGGGGCCAAATGCTTCACACTTATGACCATGTTTAAAGAGCAAATGGTTAGAAATGAAAAAGAGTTGAAAAAATGAGAATGAACATTAAAAAGAAATATTTCTTATAAATGGTGTGGAATTAAAAGAGTAGAGAGAAATTAACTATTCTCACTCATTTCTTTGGTACCATCTTGACTCAGATAAATATACGTCGATAAAGTGATTAGGAATAAAAAGATTAAAGTACGCTTGGAGTTCATCTTTCATGGACTGCACTGTTCCGTCCGTAGCGTCTCATGGGTGGCAGAGTATTCTGCTCGGAAGAAATTTACTCCGTAAAGGCCTTGGATGGATAGTAGAGAGTGGGGAGAGTATCCGGGTCTGGCAAAACCCGTGGATGAGTTGCGAGAAACCTGTTACTCCCATCGGCCCACCATTGTCATCTTCTGTTTATCTTAGGGTCAAGGACTTGCTTTGTATTCTCACTAACCAATGGGATATTGGAAAAATAAGAGATTACTTACCGCAGTACGAGAACCAAATTTTGAGGATTTTCACTAACTCTACTCCATCTCCGGATCACTTTGGCTTGGCTACCTGATAACTCTGGTGCGTATAACACTCGATCAGGATACATTATAGGAATGTTGGATGGTGCAGAACTCCCCTCCTCCCAACCTTTTTAATTGGATGAAGAATGTTTAGAATATTAAAACTGCTCCTAAGATCAAGGATTTTCTTTGGAGATTGGCTAGGAAAGCTATTCCTGTCAGTGAGAACTTGTAAGGATGTTGAGGATGATATCCATGTGTTCCTCTGATGGCCAGTGGCGTTACAAGTTTGGGAGTTCTTCTCCATTGAGATTGGTATGTCCACGACTACCCTATCGATCCATGAGTTTCTCTCCTCCTTGTTAACTGTTCGAAATCTACCCCTTATGGTGTTGTAAAACATTCTATAATTAATTTAAAGGGTTCCTTGATGGTCGTGACAAAAACAAAAAAAAAAAAAGTTCCTTGATGGCAACTGCGTGCTGTGACTGAACTGTAGAATATATACATAACGCATGCCGTTTTTGTGAGAACGCAGAATAGCAAAACAACAGACAGTCTTCTCGCCGCTTATCTAGCTCCATGCCTTAAATTCCATCTTCTATCTTCCTCCATGGTTACGTCACTGCAACACACACTCTATTTGGACCCCACCAAATCAGACGAACAAACCCTACCGGCGAAATCAAGCATTAAATTCACTCACGCTTTTCCCGTGAACACGATTTTTCTATTTTCTGAAAGTCCCGACAAGATCTCTTTGATTGTTTCGTTCCATAAATCCCTTTGAAACCGGTAAGAACAACGAGAGCTTTGTTTTGTCTGCTTCCTTCTGTTTTAGATTCTTTTCTTCTAATAGCAACACAAAGCAAGTCTCTTTTGATCTGTAACGGTTCTGCTGCTTCTATTCTCATACATTCAGATTCCAAGTTTTCATCTTACTCGTTGACTTGTAGTCTCTAGAGCAATGATTGTTTCACTCAAAGTTACTAACTTTGATTCTAATTTTGTTTTTTTTCCTTAAACTGACGTTTTCAGCATTTTGCTACAGTGTATGAGTTGATCAAATAGTGTTAAGCAATGTCCTCTACTGATAGAGAGGATTCATACAATGGGCAGCAGCTGTTGAGGGACATTAAGGAGGTAAGCAAAGCTCTTTACTTGAACAACAACCCACCTCAGAGGCCACTCCTTTCGTTGCCTCCTCCTGTCCGATCTAGATCTCTTGCAGAGAATGGACTTTTACTGCCAGATAAGAAGAAGAGATCGTCAGTAGCATGGGACTGGAAGAAGCCTCTGAAAGCTATAGCTCATTTGGGGCAGCGTAGGTTTGATGTTTGTTTCCTTCTCCACGTTCACTCCATCGAAGGCCTGCCTTCGAGTTTGGACGGTACTAAACTAGTTGTCCAGTGGAAGAGGAAAGACGAGGTGATGTCCACTCAACCTTGCAGTGTTTCGCAAGGAACTGCCGAGTTTGAGGAGACTTTGACGCATAGATGTTCGGTCTACGGTAGCAAACATGGGCCCCATCGTTCTGCGAAATACGAGCAGAAGCTTTTCTTGGTCTGTGCCTCTCCCGTCGATGCTCCCTGGCTTGTTCTAGGGAAGCACTGGGTTGATCTCGCCAGGATCTTGCCTTTGTCTCTTGAGGAGATGGAAGGTGCGAGAAGAAGCTCGAGGAAGTGGGACACGAGCTTCGAGCTGTCTGGTGTGGCGGAGGAGGGTTCTGCTGTGTTGAATCTTAGTTTTGATTACTCGGTTGTCACCAGCTCTGTCTGTGATTCAACTAGTGGTGGTGGTGGGAGTGTGGTGCTGAAGCGAGTTGGTAGTGTTCCGAGTATGGAGCGTAGATCTTCTTCACCGCTTGATGATGGGAATGGGAAGGTCTCCCATCAACTCTCGCCGAATCTGAGCCTTGATCTTTCAAGGTCGGTTGATCTTCTCTATGAAAAACTTAGCGAACAAAACCAAGAAAGATCAACAGGAACTGATGTAAAGTATGACCATCTGGAGACTGATAAGCAAGCAGATGACTCTGACAACACTGGAAAAAGAACTGATTCAAAGGAGTCCTCAGAAATTGAAATAATTGATGTCCTTGAGTTACTTAAAGACGAAGATGAAGATGCAGCCGTTTTAGAGGAAACCTTTTTTGTTGATCAGTTATCAGTGGCCGAGCTAAAAAGTGGAGGCCCCAAGTCTGCTTTAAGTAGCCATGTTGAGATTAAATCTTCATCAGCCATCGATGATTCTACTGACAAAGAAGCTAAATCTAGTTACAAAGCTGCAATGATATTGACGAAGTCACGAAGCTTGGATGACATTACCGAATCTGTGGCTAATGATTTTCTAAAGATGCTTGAACTTGAGGAAAGTTCTTATATATATACCTCAGATGGTGAACCTACATCTCCGCGTGAATCTCTGCTTCGAGAGTTCGAGAAGGAGGCTCTGGCTTCTGGAAACTGTCTCTTAGATGGTGGGGGAGAAGAATATGTGTCTGATACTGATGAGGAACCGAATGATTTCTCATTCTCCTCAAGTTCCGTGGGTGAGGGAAAGTCTCAGATCTTAATAAGCAGAAGGAGTGCCAAGCTACTTGAAGATTTGGAAACTGAAACTTTAATGCGAGAATGGGAGTTAGATGACAACAGTGTTTGCTCCGATGGGTTTGGAAGTCCAATAGAGCTTCCGGTTGGCGAGGAACTAGATTTGCCGCCACTTGGAGATAATATTGGTGGTCCTTTTGTTTGGACAAAAGGAGGAGGGTGTATCCGGTCTATGAGTCCGTTATTGTTCAGAAAGTGTAAGGATGCATCACGTCTGATCATGCAAGTTTCAGTCCCTGTGGTGTTAGTACCAGAATTAGGTTCTGATGTTCTTGAAATACTTCAAAGTTTGGCAGCTTCTGGAATCCAAGGGCTCTGCTCTGAGATTAATGCATTGATGCCTTTGGAAGATATCGTGGGGAAGACAATACATGAAGTTATCGAGGACACAGCATTTGAGAGGTTCAGATGCTTTCTACCATGTTGATTCCGTTATGCATAATATTTCTATTGTTAGGTTTATATAGTTCTCATTGTATTTTTTTCATGAATTGCAGAACCGCACATGATTGTTCTTCAAAAGAAAATTTTGGGGGCTTTGGATCAGGTTATGTACCTCTTGACGCTCTTGCTTCCTTAGCTATTGATGGGATAGAGAGTCTGTCGGTAGAAGGATTAAAGATTCAATACAGCATGTCAGACCAAGATCCACCATCAGTCACTGCACCAAAACCCATGGATCAATCCGAGGCTTTGGAGTTGATTAGTTTTTCGTTAACGTTGGATGAGTGGTTAAGGCTTGACCATGGAACATCAGGAACACATATGAGAAAGAGAAGCTCAGCTCACCATGCCTATCAAGATCAAGCTTCTAATGGAAAGGGTAATAATACCTTAGGGAACAAGTTGACACTTGCTCTTAGAGTATTGCTTAGAGATCCATCTCGATATAATGAACCTGTTGGTGCATCTATGCTTGCTCTGATTCAAGTTGAAAGGTCTCTGGTTTCCTCAGATCCACCTGTGTGTAGTTTGGCTCAAGAAGAGTCCTTTGATGACGATACACATTTGTGGAGAATCATTGACATTGGTCTTGCGGGTTTGAAAACTGAGCCTGGTGTAGACCATCCGTGGGGTACGAAAACCCAGCAAGAGTCTGGATCCCGCTGGTTACTTGCAAGTGGTACTGGCAAAACCAACAACTGTCAAGCTTCTAAGTCAAAGGCGATCATTGTATCAAACCCACAAGCAACCAGAAAGAACTTGGACTCATTGTGGAGTATAACAATCGATAGCAGGCACAATCAAGAAGGTGATTTGAATAGTAGCTCTGCTGCCTTTGTTCCACTAACAAGAAATTCAGATGTGATATTTTCTGATGATATAACAAAAGGATTGTGATAGTAGCATTTCCATCGGGATATTATCTTATACATTGTTTCCACTCTGCGTAAGAGCACATCATTTTGATGTGAAAGCAGCAGTCTTCTTTTTCTACTTGAATGTGTATGAGAAAATATATATTTTTAAGTAAATATACTTCCCTTTGCATCGATCCTTCTTCTCTTACAAAAGTTTATGATATTTTTCCTGTGAATCAAATATATGATTTTCTGTCTCGAGTGTAAATATACTGCCTTTAGGAATCTCTGTGATGTGCAGACTCGTCAATAGGAGAAACATGTAGCTTTGGTCTCCATCTTACTGCAGGAAAATCAAGGCTAAAATTCAAGGTACGTTACATAGTAAATGGCCGCTCTGTAATTATTTGTAATGGATCGCTTACTAAGTATTTGATTCAAATCATCAAATAATGTGATGCTTTCTCAGTTCCTTGTGCATGAATTTTTCATCCTGCTCTATGCAGGTTCAAGGCTGGTAAGAAGCAATCATGTTCATCCTTGGTTTGGGAGTTGGCCTGGTAAATTTTCTACTCTTGCATTGATATTCCAAGATTACTAATTTATGAAGTACTCAAGACTCAGAATATCATAAAATTTTCAAAATTTGTCAATCAGTTTACATTGAGTATAAGTAGAATAACCAATGAAAATCAGTCTCTAGAACAGATTCATCAGAAATTATAATGTGAATAATAGTATTGGTGTCACTATCTTTTCTCATGACTGCTTTGTAACCATAAGCTTAGAAAATTCTTAAGAATCTTAGTTCATGCTTGAGTGATTGTGGAAGCCCTCATAAGTTGTTATCACAAACCTCGGATCATCTCCATCTCGTTCAACCCTTTTCTTCACGGGACAGCCATCAGCTGAACACTTGAAGTAGTTTCTGCAAATTACATGAAAATCATTACAATCATGCCAAATTTTTTGCTTTTGTTATCTCACATTTGGTATGCTTCTTTAACATTGGAGTATGAAAAGGTTAAGATTTAGAAAGATGTGGCTAATAATTGAGAAAATGTTGTTTTCTACCTGGGATTTGGGCTATTCTTCACCATCTTCTTTCCATACTTTCTCCACTTGAACCCGTCGTCAAGCACTTCTACATCAGACTGTGTCTTGAATGCAACTCTCTCTTTTACTTTCTTCTTTTCTTTCTTAATCTGTTTTTCTTGCATAAGTCAATAGGAAAGAAGAAAAACAGATTCAGCACAGGATGACCTGTAAAACACCATTTTACTTCACCTAAAAGTTCTTTGGTAAAAGTCCTAATATGTCTATGCTTTTCAGAAAACTGTCTTTGAACCCAGCCATCTTATGGTCTAGTTTCCTAACGCATAAGGTTAATGAAATCATCATGGACGCATGTTTTAAATAGTGTATGCATATGTTGACAGATCTTTGAATCATTATTCCATTTTCTTTCAGTATAATCCTTTCTTATATGGTTTCCCCAGAAGAAAAGAGAAACTTACCGGCAGAACCAGTGGCTGTAGCAGCGGCAACAGATGCGTTGGTACTTGGAGATTTGGGATGATCAAAACTGCTAGAGGAACCTGAGAAGAAGGCAGCAGGATGATGAGCATCATCACTAGTCTGATAACCATAAGAATGATTCATCCCTGAAACCGCAGACACAAGATTATCGTCCATCCATTCATCTGACAAGTACATATCCGGAAGGTCGAAACCTGAGTAAGTATCATCGCTGAACCTCCTCCCCAAGTTTGTCTCTGCATCATTCATAGTTCTAGTTATGCATACAAAAAGAGAATGTGTGAGTAGTGCCTATATGTTTCAAAATAAGTCTTTCTTTTTCCGGGTTTTAAAGACTAACTTTAGAGAGGAAGCTTCAAGGTAAATGTATAAATATATAATATGTAGAAACGTGTACTTGTTGAAGGTACAGATACATAAAAAGATAGATGCTTCAAACCAGTTTTAAGTCTTACAAAGACCTGTGGTTGACTTGTGTCTTAGTCCACGACTACTCTTTTATTTATTTTTATTTTTTTTCCTTTGTCTTCTTTCAAGTCTTTTCATAGGTCTTCTAGTGCAAGGAGGTAGGCTTAAGTTACGGTACATAAAGTACCATCACTGAGAATCAAAATACCAATTCATTTTGAAGCGATATGACATACTTGGCTGAAATGAAATGAAATGAAAAGAAAAGATATAAAAGAGAGAAAAGACCGACTCTTATGTATTTAGACTGTTGAATTTTCAAGTCAAGCAGACTTTGTTGGGTAGAGATTCTCCATCTTTTCTGCTTCCTACTTTTTAGACCCTATTAAGTAGTAGTAACTTATGCAGTCTAAGACGGGGTCATATGAATATCTTTTTCTTGTTATAAGAAGTAACTATACATTTACATAGTAAAAGATTTGTCCATATGTATGATATCTAGATTTTTAGTTTAGTTAGTCAAGTTTTAATCTTGGAAAGGTGTAACAACATGTGTGGTTGTCATGGTGATTGAATACGCTTATTGTATCTTGTTTGCTTAGTTACCATGCTAAATTCTTTTGCAAAGGTTAAGCTTTACTCAGTCTGTTGTATGGCTTATCTTCTGTTGTATGGCTTATCTATTTTAGGATCGTTTCTTGATCTTGGATCTTCTTCAGGTAGCCGCAGTTAGGATCTATATAGTCCTAGTTCAATTTCTTCATTCCTTTGTTTTGAGTCTACCCCTGATTCCTGAAGAGAGACACTCTATGAAATGAACAATAGTAAACATCTGATATTATATTGTCTAAGCATGTAGCATATGCTGATGCAGTCATTTAAGCCAGTGTTATACGTGCTTGCATGTGGATGTGGCTGATTATCGTCACAGGTCCGGGGTACATTGTTGAATCCATCTTTTGCTTTGGCTCTGGAACCAGTATAGAGATCGTTTGAACCATCTTCTTCCTTCTCATTCAGAAGGTTTTAACTGATTCTTCTGGGAGTGTGTGTGTGTGTGTGTTATTTTACTTAGTAACTGGAGTCATAGTGTGCATTCTATTTTCTAGTGCCATACATTATCTTATTGTGAATCTATAGATGAAACCATGAGTTAACTCAAGGTTTTTATTGCTATTATATCAAACAGAGAGTTGACTTAAGGTTTTTCTAACAAGTTGATCATGTTGGCTTTGGCTTGCAGCTGAACATTTACTGAGGCTGGAGAAGGATTCTCTTGGACTAATCACTCTTTTATTAAAAAAAAAAAGTATCCATCAAATTGTCACAGGGACGGTTATGAACAAGTACATTATTTCTCAAAAAGTGAAATGAGACACCCACAGGAAGCAGCAACAAAAAAAAAGAAATGTGACTCTGAATCAGAAACTAAAGAAAAAAAAAAGATGCAAATAAGAATGAATAAAAAATGTGGATACACCCATAGAATGATGAAACAAGTGGACGACCCAACAGAAACCAATGTTAACCTCAAAGGCGGCGAGTTTCTCGTACATAATCCAATAACAGTTCACCACGTGTCCAGTCATCCTCCTTCCCACATGTCTCGCACACCCTTTTGAGCCATTAAAGGCCAAGCTCCCCCCTTATTATACGACCCATCGTTTTGGCTCCTTTTTTTTTTACTAAAATATATTCTCTATCCAGTTCACAGTTTTATAAGCTAATAGATCCACAGAGATCTTCTCATTCGACTGGTCTATATCTACTCCTCTCTCTTCTCCATAAGATATTTCATAATACTAGTGTGAATCAACAGAGTTTCCATGTTTTAAGGTCACTCACAAGTTATACATCTCTTTCTTAGTGAAGTCACTTGATAGCTGAAGTTAAAAAAAAAAGATAAAGTTGAAAATGAGTTTAGGTGCTTTGATGAGGGAAGAGAAGAGAGCAAGACCAGCTTCTTCTCAGGTGTACATGTCCAAAGATGTAGACTGGCAAATGCTTGATAAGTCAAGGTTCTTCTTCCTCGGTGCCGCTCTCTTCTCCGGTGTATCCACTGCTCTTTACCCTATCGTAGTCCTCAAGACAAGGCAACAAGTCTCACCGACCCACGTTTCCTGCGCCAACATCTCTCTGGCCATCGCTAGGCTCGAGGGTCTGAAAGGGTTCTACAAGGGGTTTGGTACATCTTTGCTTGGTACCATCCCGGCTCGTGCTCTCTACATGACGGCTCTAGAGATCACCAAGAGTAGTGTAGGCCAAGCAACTGTTAGGTTAGGTTTGTCTGATACAACGTCTATGGCTGTTTCCAACGGTGCAGCCGGTTTGGCCTCGGCAGTTGCTGCTCAGGTTGTCTGGACTCCTATTGATGTCGTGAGCCAACGGCTTATGGTTCAAGGAGACCTGTCGGCGAATAAGCATGTCCCTGGAGTGATCAGTTCTTGTAGATACACTAATGGGTTAGATGCTTTTAGAAAGATTCTTTACAGTGATGGACCGAGAGGGTTCTACAGAGGGTTTGGTCTCTCCCTCTTGACTTATGCACCTTCGAACGCTGTATGGTGGGCGTCTTATTCTTTGTCTCAGAAAAAGATTTGGTCTCGTTTCAAAGGTCCATGTGACCGTAAGGAAAACGCTCCTGGCTCAATGGTGGTTCAAGCGCTGAGTGCAGCCATAGCAAGCGGTTGTTCAGCTTTGATAACGATGCCGGTAGACACAATCAAGACGAGGTTGCAGGTTTTAGACGCGGAGGAGAATGGGAGGAGACGAGCGATGACAGTGATGCAGACGGTGAAGAGCTTGATGAGGGAAGGAGGGTTTGGGGCTTGTTACAGAGGGTTGGGACCAAGGTGGGTCTCAATGTCAATGTCTGCAACAACTATGATCACAACCTACGAGTTCTTGAAGCGTCTTTCCACTAAGAAGCAGAGATGATTATATGATATAAAGTTATAAAACCATTCATAAGTCTAAGTTTCTCTGTTTCTTGTGTTGAAATGAAGAAACGTAATGGGCAAATCTAAACAAGACGCAATTGATTGAGTTTTAAAAATGTTTTTCATCTCTAATAAACAAACATAAAACAGAACAAAGAGGGCTAACTAGCGCCTAAAGATAAACCAAATCACATGAAGTCTTAAAACCAACAAATCTGATCTAACCAAACAGTTAGGGGATTGTTCATCATATGCAAAAGCAAATAGACAAAGGCGGGGGGCAATAAACAATGAGTTCTTTTTTTTGTTTAGGATCGAGCTCTCTTGTTGCTGCAAGATGGGCACTTGTACTGCTTGATGTGCTCAGCCCTGGCTGGTGTAATCTTGACACACTTCCCATGGAACCAGTTCTCGCAGAGGTCACAGCAGATCCAGAACTCATCAGCGGCATAGCTCTCACCACATGCCCCACATTGTGTTTCCCCTTGCTCATCATCGTCATCATCATCTTCATCCTCTTCCACACCTTCCTCTTCCTCTTCATCTTTGGGCTCTGGCTTTGAGTACTTGGGCTTAGGTTCTGATCCTCTCTGTAATTTGACAAAGGGATTTAGTAAGTTGGACAAAAAGAACATTGCACATAAAAAAAGCAAAAGCTTGTTACCTTGGAGTTTGACTTTGATCTGTTGCTGCTGTTGTTGGAAACAGAGGACTTCTCCTTTGATTGTTTCTTTGCGGTGCCAGCCACAACCTCGAATATCGATGGGAGGTCATTCATCATATTGAAAAGCCGTTTCCTGCAAACATCAATGACAAAGAGCTGAAACTGTTAAGGAGTAGAAAACTTGACAAGAATGAATAATGGTATCATGTAATCATCATGCAAGACTAAAAACAGAAAGAACATAAGACATATACCTATCAGCTTTGTCAAATCCAAACCTGGCTCCAAAAAAGAAAGCAACAGCAAGAAGCCATGCATCACTGTGGACAGCAACAAGGGACAACCAATCCTTTTCCATCATCCCGTCTCGGGCAAAGTTGATACCCAAGACAGGCTCCGGGAGCTCAGGGGGAACCTCTTCAGCTGGTAGATTCACTTCCCAGTGCTCGTTCGGGTGTCCATAAAGGCACAAGTTCTCCTTCTCTATAAAATCACAAAAGGAAAAGACAAAAGACTTTCCTCAGTGGAAACCAAATCCCACAAACAAAAAATCAACACTTTACTAATCTATTGAGGAGAATTGAGAGAAACTATCAAAAACCCTAAATGCATCATTCAACACTCAGCTCAAAACAGAGCACAACAAAGACAATTCAAACAGACATTAAAAAAACAGTGACTTTGGGTCAATCCCACAAACAAATCTCTGAAGGGTAACACTCACCTGGATCGCAGAGTCGGTAAAACTCCTGAACATCTGCGGAATTAAAAAAAAAAAGTTGAGATTTTTTTGATGACAATGGAAGAGCTAAATAAGCGAAGTGACCAATAATAAAATTTACCAGTGGTTAAAGCCTTAATCATGCCATTCCTACGACCCTTAAAATCCCTAAAAACCTCCTCCACCGTTCGTGGGTTGTACGCTGCACCACCACCACCTCCGTCCATAATCTTTTACACACAGAAGGAAGTATTTTGACTTGCCCTGAACAATTGGTGGGTGCGTGAGAGAGAGAGAGAGATGTGACAAAGAGAGAGAGAGAGAGAGCGGACACTAAAACAATTTATTAATCAGATTTAATAAGAGGAGGATGAGTCCGCAGATGAAAGAGAGAGAGAGAGAGAGAGGAATCTGATGGGGAACGGAGCACGAGAAAGCGTTTACGTTACTAACCTCTAGGATCTTAACACGTGTTTTGTTTCGCTGTCGCCTGAGCGCCGGCGATGACACGGGAACCTCCTTTGTTATTAGTATGTTTTGGTTTTGGGAGTAGTAGTAATGTGTTTAATGGTTTTTTCACTTTTGTGTTTTAATTTGTTTTTAGTAATGGATTGTAGAAAACCATCGGTTCTTTAGCATCAAATTCTTTTCAGTAGTAGATGGATTAAATTTTTTTTTTTTTTTGATCAAGTAGATGGATTAAATTTAAAGCTACACATTGGACTGCTTTTAGCCTCTTAATTATCGTCTCAGATGGTTTATATGAGATTATATGAATTCATCTTTCTTTTTTTTGAAACTTAGGCTTGAATTCATCTATTTTGTTCGCATCAAAATTACTTTCCAAATTTAAATCATAATTACTTTCCGAATATAAATCATAACTAACAATAATATTAACGGTTTTTATGTGTTTATAATATTTTATTAGATTCTCGAAATTTTCTGTTTTAAACGGTAAGAATTTTTGGGTAAAATATGATATAATAATTATGGTAATAAATTTCTTAGTTTCTTTTGATATTTTTATTGTTTCCTCTACTAAAATAGTTAAAATGAAATTCTAAACTCATTTTTTTGCTCCGAATTTTCCTTATTAACATGATACTAAAACAATAGGTTTAACGATTTTTGTTTTTATTATTAAGATATTGATCT
Source organism: Raphanus sativus (assembly GCF_000801105.2). Taxonomy (NCBI): domain Eukaryota; kingdom Viridiplantae; phylum Streptophyta; class Magnoliopsida; order Brassicales; family Brassicaceae; genus Raphanus; species Raphanus sativus. The sequence goes on from NC_079514.1 coordinate 10,696,135, forward strand.
ATTAAAAACTTAACCTTAGCACCTATTTCTTTTCTAACATATGATACCATATTTTTTGTTGTTATTTTTATTTTTATATTAGTAACTTAATTTAAAATTTCATAAAATACTAAATTGAACTAATATATTCTTAATACTAGTGATATGGTATGCCAAGAAATATACAATAATGTTTCTAAAATTTACCAACTCAACATTGATTATTTGTTTATGTTCACTTTTATAATGTTTCAAATTCAGAAGAATTCATGAAAATCATCTAGGTCTGCTACATTTGATAGGTCTAGGATAGCTTGTGTTCTTGGATTTTTTCTTTCTCTTATCTTCTAACAGTCATTCAGATAATCTTCATATTTTGAATGTTGTAAAATATTAAACGTGGCTGTGATAATTTATTTCTAGAATTCTGTGTTGCTTAAATTTGGTATAGTTAATTAATTATGTTAATTATGACAGTAATACCATTGATTATTTTGATTAATTATTTGTTTTTCCAATAATTTTGTTAAAATCCGCTAATTATTTAAAAGTTCATGAAGTAGAGAATCCAGAAATTGAGCAAAAAAAATCTGGTAAAACAAGATTACCAGTCAACAAAAAAGGGTTATGGAACTTGACAAAATCATGATTCTGTAGTTTCCACTACCATAACCTCTTCTTGTCTTCTTGATATCGTTTAACAATCAACAGACTCACTCATGCTGTCCATCTTAATGATTAAACCTCTTTCTTGGTTTTATTATTTTCTGAAAGAATGCTAAGGTTCCGATAGTAAACTTATAGGAATCTAGTGTTCTGGTGAAAAGGATTATTTGTAGACCAACTGAAATTTCAATTGGTGTTGTTGTTTCTTTTCTTCCAAAATTCGGAAATACATTTATATATTGTTATACATAAATGTTAAAAAGAAAATTCTCAAACTCTGTCTTATCAGAAACATATTTCTGCACTAGATATTGGTAGAATCAAAGGTTCGAGTTGTTTTCTTCTGCTTCATAGCCATGAGAAAACGAAGGCAGTGAAGAAGATTGATCAGGAACAAGCCCTCTAGAAATATGCATAGAAGGTTTAGGAGGGATTTCAAGAGCATCCAGACTTCCTTCTATCATCTCAACAACTCTGTTCATGGGTGGACGATCCATTGGGCATGGTTGAATACACCATAGACTCACCAAAATCATCTTCCTTACAATCTCATTTTCCTCTGTAGTTATTTCATCCCCAAGTATCCACGTTTGCTGCCCATTTTCAAGATCCTCATATATCCAATCCGGAAAGTATGCTGAAGTTGCATTGGAATCTATGGTCGTGTCAACTATTTTTTTGCTTCTTGCCCCAAGCATCTCAAGGACTAGCATTCCATAGCTATACACATCAGACTTATGGGATACTCCACCGTACATTCTTGAGAATACCTCAGGTGCAATGTAACCTATCGTTCCTCTTGTGTCGATCAATGACACGATGCTTTCTCTTGTTTCACATAGCTTAGCAAGACCAAAGTCGGAGACCTTAGGACAAAGATTGCCATCTAACAGAATATTTTGAGGTTTGATGTCGAAATGGACAATCCTTGTTTTGCAGCCGTAGTGCAAGTACTCTAATCCCCGAGCAACGCCTAGGGCGATTCCATAGAGAGTTGTCACATCCAGAGTCAATGGCTTATTCTCTCTAGAGATAAACCGATCCAAAGACCCATTCTCTAGAAACTCATACACAATCGCCCTTTTGGACCCTTCGTAGCAAAAACCAAGCAAAGAAACAATGTTTACGTGGGACGTTTGGCTCATGCTCGCAACTTCGTTGATGAAATCTTCTCCATTTCCCATTGAGTCCTTTAAGACCTTAACTGCAACCTTACGACCATTACAAAGGTTTCCACCATAAACAGTTCCAAACCCTCCTTTTCCAATGGTATGTGAAAATGATTTTGTAATCTTCTTCACTTCTGCATGAGTGTAGTGTTTAAGTAGTACCTTGAACATAGCGACGCTCTTGTTCTGTCTATTATTCATATTCTTCCTCTTTATCTGACGCACCAGAAAGATGAGGAAAACAATGGCAGACACCGCTAAAGCTACAGAACCAGCAGCTATGAGTGTTATTGTAACAATCCGCTTCCGTCGACTTGTATTTGCAACATTAAGTTCTGCGATAGTGTCAAGATTGTTCAACTTGAGAATCTCTAAACCATTCAAAATAGCATCATTAAATATTGAAGGAAATTTCTTGGGAGGGTGCAAGTCAAGTCGTAGATCAGGTCTCAGTCCATTTTCAGAACCCACATATACACTGAAGTCTAGATAAATCGGAGCGTGAGAAGCAGTACGGCTATGGGAAACTATACTCATTTCAAGCTTTGCAATCTGATTCCCGATGAAGATGGTGAAGATACGTCGATCAGGTTCGTTCACTCCTTGTAGAGTGTCACAGAAATGAAGCCTGACGAGGTAGGTAAACCCGGCATCAACTTTGAAGAGCCATGTCAAGTTGAAACGCAGGTTGAGTCGAAGGTTCTGACTGTTCCCCATTGTTCGATAGGTGTTGTACACATCTTCTGGAGCAACGTACGCCGGAGTAGTGTCTGTGTAGTCTATCTTCACATCCGGTAATATCTGTTTGGTCGCTGAATTCTCACTGAGAAGAAAATCATCATCGGGAAGCCACCGCCGGAACATTCCTGTGTCTTTAACGGCAGAAACCATATGTCCTCCCACGTTCAAGCGGTAAAGCGTCTCTAATGCTGTCGCTTCATCTACATTTTTAATGTTGGAACTCACGTTTGTTATTTGGCCATCAAATCCCCCCTTTGTGTAAAACCCATCTGGCATGGAGACAATCTCCACACCATTAACGAAAGCTAAAGAATTTGAAGAGGGAATGAAGCTGAGGCTGAGAGTTTCAAAAACCGGAACGATAAACTCTTTGATCAGATATTTTGATTCCGGTTTGGAAGTCGTTACCGTTAGATAGGCGCTAAAGTTCTTCAAGATAGTGAAACCGTTGACTCTGACGGAGAAGTAGGAACCGTTGGCGTTGAAATCGGACCCGTACAGGGTCGGGTAAAAGTATAACCGGAGAAATTTCCAGCCGGGAGAGACAGTAAATTTGTAGGTGAAATTAGATCGGAAAATGCGAGCTTCCATGAACGGAACATGAGAACCTGCAAAGTAAGCTTTTGCAGCAAACGACTGGTTTCCTGTATTCCAGGACAAAATGTCCTCGTAGTACTCCTCATCCCACCAAGTTCGGTTGTCGGTGTCGTTGGTATTGGAGGTAGCACCACAGTTCAAGAGTAAGACATCGGTGGGTTCGTACGCCGCCGCCGTTGCACCTTCTATTCGGCAGGTGTCGGAAACAAAAACAGAGAAAACAAACAAAACGTAGAAGATCATGGAACTTTTTTTTTTGATAAAAGTATTTTAGAGGAAAGAAGAAAATGCTGAGAGATGAGCTAATAATTTCAAGCAATACAGTATATCCGATGAGTGACTCTCAGACATGTACAATGATATTCACATATTCCTAATTATTAACTCATTAAGATCATAAGTTTGTTTGGTTTAGATCAATCCATTAATTTAAACTCATTTTTACACCTCTACCTTATGGTGTTGAAAGAAGAAGAAAAAAGGTGTGAATTACATGAAAGACTTGGGGTGAAGACTTTGAGGACTTCAGGATGACTTTACATTTCTCTAAAGTCTCCAAAGTCACTTTTCAGTTTTTTTTCTTTTTTTCCTCTTGAACTGTCGTTTTTCTCTAAAGCCTCAATTCCTTGCTTTTACTCTTCTCTCATATGTAAGAGCATTTTTATTGGTGTATTTCAACACATTTTAGGATAATATAATAAAATGAAAAAATTAAAATAGTGATTAGAGATGTGTATCTCAAGGTCTTCCACAAGAAGTGTTTTGATGAGATTATTAGGGTGACATGGCACTAAATTTCATTTTTTACTTTATTTTATTAACTTTTCACATTTAAAATCCATTATTTTCTAGTTTTGAAATGATTATTATTCTTTTTTTCTCCCCCCAAACTGTTTCAAACTTATTTTTCTTATACTAAATTAATTGTATTAAATAAAACTCTGACAAATTAATGTATAATATTTTTTTTGTTCTTTTGAAATCCATTTTATAATGCTTTATCAATAAAGAAAAGTTTACTTGTTTAATATTTATATTTTTAAAAGTAAATTTACATCTTTTTTACTAAATATAATTTTTTTTATTTGTGATATAATCCTAGGTCCTATGTGTTTTTAATAGTAGTTAATTTTGGGTAAATATTCCTACAGTTTTTAACGCCAAAGTTCTTAAAACCATATTTTTTACAGCAAAAAATATAATGCGAAAGTCTAGAGCGAAAGTCCGTAACAATCGGACTCTTAAATAATTAAATTTAATATGCGTCTTCCACACTGTTGGAAAACGAGTGAAAGTTGAAAATACTCTTGTATATTAATCGAGAAATCAGTCAAATAACTTTTGTTTATATATTGTTCATAGGTGAAATTTTAAAAATTATTATAAATTGATTGATTGATTATTTTTATTAAATATTAACTATTTATTTTAGTCATATCTAAAAACAAAAGAAATTGTAGAACTCATTAATAAAAATTACCAAATAATATATGTAATATTACAAATAATATATGTGATACTAGGTGATTCATCCGTCCTAATACTCATGCATGAATATTTACGAAGAAACTAAATTATTATAATTTGGGTTATATTTTTTATATTTTGTTTGTATATTTTTATTACAGTTCCTATTTATGAATTGTTTAGCTGTAGTGTTTTAATATTTTTTGCGAAACATTAAACTTGGCTGTGATATTTATTTCTAGAATTCTAATGTTGTTTAAATTTGGTATAGTTAATTAATGCTGTTAATTATGATTGTAATATCATTTTTTGATTATTTTGATTAATTATTTGGTTTTTCAATGATTTTGTTAAAATCAACTAATTATTTAAAAGTTCATAAAGTAGAGAAATCCAGCAATTGAGGAAACCAATTATGGTAAAGTATATTACCAGTCAACAAAAAAGGTTTATGGAACTTGATAAAATCATGATTCTGGAGGTTCCACTACCATAAACTCTTCTAGAAATCATATCTCTGCACTAAATATTGGCAGAATCAAAGGCTTGAGTTTTTTGTTCATCTTCATAGCCATGAGAAAATGAAGGAAGTGAAGAAGATTGATCAGGAACCAGCCCTCTGGAAATATGCATAGAAGGTTTAGGGGGGATCTCAAGAGCATCCAGACTTCCTTCTATCATCTCAACAACTCTGTTCATGGGTGGACGATCCATTGGGCATGGTTGAATACACCATAGACTCACCAAAATCATCTTTCTAACAATCTCATTTTCCTCTGTAGTTATTTCATCCCCAAGTATCCACGTTTGCTGCCCATTTTCAAGATCCTCATAGATCCAATCCGGAAAGTATGCTGAAGCTGCATTGGAATCTGTGGTCGTGTCAACTATTTTTTTGCTTCTTGCCCCAAGCATCTCAAGGACTAGCATTCCGTAGCTATACACATCAGACTTATGGGATACTCCACCGTACATTCTTGAGAATACCTCAGGTGCAATGTAACCTATCGTTCCTCTTGTGTCGATCAATGACACGATGCTTTCTCTTGTTTCACATAGCTTAGCGAGACCAGAGTCGGAGACCTTAGGACAAAGATTGCCATCTAACAGAATATTTTGAGGTTTGATGTCGAAATGGACAATCCTTGTTTTGCAGCCGTAGTGCAAGTACTCCAATCCCCGAGCAACGCCTAGGGCGATTCCATAGAGAGTTGTCACATCCAGAGTCGATGGCTTATTCTCTCTAGAGATAAACTGATCCAAAGACCCATTCTCTAGAAACTCATACACAATCGCCCTTTTGGACCCTTCGTAGCAAAAACCAAGCAAAGAAACAATGTTTACGTGGGACGTTTGGCTCATGCTCGCAACTTCGTTGATGAAATCTTCTCCGTTTCCCATTGAATCCTTTAAAACCTTAACTGCAACCTTACGACCATTACAAAGGTTTCCACCATAAACAGTTCCAAACCCTCCTTTTCCAATGGTATGTGAAAATGATTTTGTAATCTTCTTCACTTCTGCATAAGTATAGTGTTTAAGTAGTACCTTGAACATCGCAACGCTGTTGTTCTGTCTATTCTTCTTCTTCTTCCTCTTTATCTGACGCACCAGAAAGATGAGGAAAACAATGATAGACGCCACTAAAACTACAGAACCAACAGTTATGAGTGTTATTGTAACAATCCGCTTCCGTCGAGTTGTATTTGCAACATCTGATTGTCAAGATTGTTCAACCTGAGAATCTCTAAACCATTCAAAATAACATCACCAAATTCTGGAGGAAATTTCTTGGGAGGATGCAAGTCAAGTCGTAGATCAGGTCTCAGCCCATTTTCAGAACCCACATATACGCTGAAGTCCAGATAAATAGGAACCGGAGAATCTCCGTCGTAGAAAATTACATTCATATCAAACATTGCAATTTGATTTCCGATGAAGATGGTGAAGTTACTTTGTTTAGCTTCGGCTACTTCCCGTAGAATCTCACAGAAATGAAGCCTGAAGAGGTAGGTAAACTCGGCATCAACTTTGAAGAGCCATGTCAAGTTGAGTTGAGGGTTCTGAGTACTGCTCCCCATTGTTCGATAGGTCTTGTACACATCTTTTGGCGCAACGTACGCCGGAGTTTCCGGTGTGTACTCAATCTTCACATCCGGTAATTTCTGTTTGGTCGCTGAGTTCTTACTGATAAGAAAATCATCATCGGGAAGCCACCGCCTGAACATTCCTGTGTCGTTTACTTCAGAAACCATATCTCCTCCCACGTTCAAGCGGTAAAGGGTCTCTAACGCTGTCTTTTCATCTAGAGTATAAACAGTGGAGGAACTCATGTTTGTTATTCCGCCATCATGTCCTCCCTTTGTGTAAAACCGATCTGGTATGGAGAGAATCTCCACACCGTTAACAAAAGCTAAAGAATTTGGAGAGGGGGTGAAGCTGAGGCTGAGAAATTCAAAAACCGGAACAATAAACTCTTTTATCAGATATTTTGATTCCGGTTTGGAAGTCGTTACCGTTAGATAGGCGCTAAAGTTCTTCAAGATAGTGAAACCGTTGACTCTGACGGAGAAGTAGGAACCGTTGGCGTCGAAATAGGATCCGTACCGGGTCAGGTAAAAGTATAACCGGAGAAATTTCCGGCCGGGAGAGACCGGAAACTTGTAGGTGAAATTTGATCGGAAAATGCGAGCTTCCATGAACGGAACATGAGAAGCCTCAACGTCTTGGTATGAAGCTTTTGCAGCAAACGTCTGGTTTTCTGAATACCACGGCAAAGGGTCCCTGTAGTTGTACTCGTCCAACCAAGTTCGGTTGTTGGTGTCGTTGGTAATGTAGATAGTACCACAGTTGATGAGTAAGACCTCGGTGGGTTTGTACGCCGCCGCCGTTGCACCTTCTCCAGGCCAGGTGGCGGAAACAAAAAGAGAGAAAACAAACAAAAAGTAGAAGATCATCGATTTCTTTTGATAAAAAAAGTTTAAGGGGAAAGAAGAAAATGAGATGAGCCAATAATTTCAAACCATATATCTGATGAGTAACTCTCAGACCATGTACAATGGTAGTTGAATATTCAAATGTTGACGGTTTGCATTTGCACAGATGGTGTTGAAAGAAGAATAAAAGAAGGCGTCAATTAATTTGAGTTGTATCTATTCTTTTTTTCTTTTTTCGAAACTCATTCATTCATTAGAAACGGGGGTGGGTTAGCTGGAAGCATTGACAGCTTCATCAACTACCAGAGTTGCAGGCACAGTTAAGGCCTCTTTTGCCAACCTATTGGCTTTTACATTCTTCTCCCGAGGGATCCAAGCAAAAGACACATACTAATTGTGCTATACACATCAGACATCTCAATTTATATGTGTCTTCCACACTGTTGGAAAAAGAGTTTGTATACTAATTGAAAGCTAGTCAAGTAACTTTTGTTTATATATTGTTCATAGGTGAAGTTTTAATAAATTATTATAAATTGATTGAATGATTACTTTTATTAATTATTTATTTTAGTCATATCTAAAAAATAAAAGAAAATTTAGAACTCATTAATAAAAGTTACCAAATAAGATATGTAATATTACAAATAATAATTTATGGTAATTAATTGTAGAATCATATAAGAATATATGATATTTTATCAATTATTTATATATAATTATATACTAATATATTTTTTATACAAATAAATATAATGGATGTATTTTATATATATATATATATATATATTGGAACACTTATGTACATTTTATATAAAAATTATATATCTTTTTAAGGCATTATTAGAACTTTTTATGTTTTCAAAGCCAACATATGGTTCATAAATCATTTATATATATTTTGAAATTATTTAAAACATTTTTTATTTTAGCTTACGAAATCATTTTATTAGAGTTCATGTATTATTTATAAGACTTTTTAAATCGCTTATAAAGGTTCGTAAATTCATTTATAATACTTATAAAATGTTATGAAATCATTTTTTAAATTACTTTAATACATCCAATTTTAATTAAATCTGATTAACTAATTATATATCAGAAAATAATATCTATATAATTTAATATGATATCATTATTTTAGACATATATATGTAATATTAATCTGATATTCAATACATTTATTCAAAGTAACATGTTTTTATTTGTATGATTTTTTAAAAACTTTATTATCATATGTTGTAAAAACAAATTGTACCGTTTAAATACATATCATTACTAATTTTATTTTAAATCTATTTTAAGTTATATTTTCCATATTCGATCTTATCAATTTAAAAACCTAACATTTATGTTGATATTCTTTAGTCAATTTATCTTTATGTTGAAAAAAACCCCAAAACTAACTAATTCATATTTATTGTAATACATAAAGCAGTGTATTTTAAAAAACAAATGAAAATTAAGTACATAAAATAAAATAACCAAAAATACAACAAGCAAATTTTATTATTCTTCACTCGTGTTCTTAAGTCTTCTTTCTCTTTTTCTATTTTAAAATAAGCTTGTCAATTTTATTATAATCAGAACTATGTAAATGATATGAGTGGCGTATTAACTCTAGTCTTGCATTAATATAATGTTTCCCATTTTTAGTTTTATATTATAATGAACTTTTTATTAATCAATATTCTTTTAAACCACTTATAACATAATTTTATCATAATTAAAGCTATATGAATTATATTAGTAAAGTATTAATTTTAGTCTCATATTAGCACAATGTTTTTGTTTTCAAATTGTATATTATACCACTGTTTCATTTATTAATATTATTTTAAACGACTTACCATATAAATTTATGTTTTGATATACAAATACTTTAATCATCTCTAAAAGTAATAACTCAGCTATCCTATCAACATTTGTCATGAAAAATGACTGAAATTTTATAAAATTGTATATTTGATAGTTTTGCTTTCACTGGACATATATTTAGAAAGATATATAATGTGTAAGAAATATTATTAGGTTTAAGTTAATTAGTTTTCTGCAACATTAGATTTATTGTATCCATTTTTAATAAAATAATTAATAAAATATGTTTAAAATCGCTTAATCACCTATAGTTCCTCTTGTGTCGATCAATTACACGATGCTTTCTCTTGTTTCACATAGCTTAGCAAGACCAAAGTCCGAGACTTTGGACAAAGCTTTCCATCTAACAGAATATTCTGAGGTTTGATGTCGAAATGGACAATCCTTGTTTTGCAGCCGTAGTGCAAGTACTCTAATCCTCGAGCAACACCTAGGGAGATTCCATAGAGCGTTTTTAAACATTTTTGGGTTTTATAGAATGATTCAGATTAATCTGAGTATTTTGTATGAGATTGAAGTGATTAAGAGATTAGAGAGAATAAGAACAAGAGAGACTAGAGAGAAACTCAAAACTCCATTAAAAATATTACAATGAAAGTTTACAAGTTTTAAAGAGATTACAAGACTGTCTAGGTTTAATGTATCTAAACCTTATCATGTTTCTTCTTTTCTGGGCGAGTACTGTAGCTACAGTCTCAAGTATGGTGTATAACCTCTCAAGTCTGGTGACTAACTTCTCAAGTCTAGCAATCATTTATAAAGTCTTATAAATCCTTATAACCCTCTAGCTTAATTCTCAAGTCTGGCACCTCATTTCAACATTCCCCCTCAAACTTAACCATGTGAAACAAGTCAAGTTTGAAAAGTCATGAAGACCTCCCTCATTAAAAACCTCACCAAGAAAACCCATTGGGACAAAACTTGATGAGGGAAAAAGAGTGGAGACTTCATGATCAAGAGGATCAGCTCCTAGGAGTAAGGTCAATGAGTCCAAGCCTAGAGAGTATGGACTCCATTGTCTTCAATCTCGCTGCTTTAGTAAACACATCTGCTAATTGATCCTCACTCCTTGTATAACATGGCAGTATCACTCCTAGGATAATCATCTGCCTCACCTTGTGGCAATCTACTTCAATGTGCTTTGTTCTCTCATGAAACACTGAGTTGGAGGCAATATGAATTGCTGCCTGATTGTCACAGTGCATTGTCATAGGAGTGGTCTGCTCAATCTCCATATGCTTCAAGATATCCTTGATCCATACCAACTCGTTTGTCAGCTTCAACATGGCCATGTACTCAGCCTCAACACTTGAACAGGAAATCACTTTCTGCTTCTTACTCTTCCATGTAACCAGGTTCCCTCCAATGAAAGTGCAATACCCTGTGGTAGACCTTCTGTCTACTCTATCTCCTGCCCAATCTGCATCACAATACCCAACCACTTCTGTATTGCCATTGCAACCCATCCAAACTCCTTGTCCAGATGTGCCACTCAAATACCTCAGTATTCTATCAACCATCTTCCAGTGATGGTTCTTTGGCGTCTGCATGTACTGACTCACTTGGTTCACAGCAAAACATATATCTGGTCTTGTGATGGTCAAGTAGATCAACTTACCCACCATCCTTCTATACAGCTTAGGATCCTCAAACAACTTGTTCTCTTCAATCTCCCCCTCACGCAGGATCTTATATCCCTCCTCAAGAGGTGTCTTGGCAATCTTTCCTCCAAGCACATCAGTCTCCTTTAGCATATCCATAGTATACTTCCTTTGAGACATAAACAAGCCCTCCTTGGATCTGCATATCTCAATCCCCAAGAAATACTTCATCTCTCCCAAGTCTTTGATGTCAAACACAGACTTGAGAAAGTATTTTGTGGCTTGGATCCCAGCTTTATCACTCCCTGTGATAATCAGATCGTCTACATACACCAAGATAACAATGATCCCTGATGGTCATGTCAGAGTGAAGAGGGTGTGATCTAGTTCAGACTTCCTGAACCCTCTCCCATTAAGAGTTGTACTTAGCTTGCTGTACCAAGCTCTAGGAGATTGCTTCAGCCCATATATCGCTTTCTACAATCTCAAAACATTTCCTGGCTTTACTAGATGTTCAAGACCAGGAGGTGGAAGCATGTATACCTCATCTTTTAGCTCACCTTGTAGAAAAGCATTCTTTACATCCATTTGCCACAAATCCCACTCTAGGTTTGTTGCAATGGATAACACAATTCAAACTGTATGCAGCTTGGCAACTGGCGCAAAGGTGTCAATATAATCCTCTCCATATGTCTGAGTGAACCCTCTTGCCACCAATCTGGTCTTCCTCCTATCTATCTTTCCATTTGGCAAGTACTTGATAGTAAAGATCCATCTGCTGGACACTGCTCTCTTTCCCTTTGGTAGCTCACTCTCATACCATGTATCATTTCTGATCATAGCATTAGATTCATCGGCTACAGAATCTCTCTATTCTTGTATCTCCATAGCTTCTTCATAGAACCTTGGCACAGCTCTCATCTAAACTAATCATGAATGCGTAATGCTCTTCAGGGAACTCAGCAAAGGAACACACGGCTTGAGAAGGATGCTCCACAATCTGGGCATTGTAGTACACTTTCGTGTTTACCCACTTGGAAGGATACCTTTGCCTTGTGCTCCTTCTTAAGACTGGCGCTTGAACCTCTTGAGCTGGTTCCGGTTGCACCTCCTCTTGTTCTTCTTCTCCTTGAGTCTGAACTTCTCCTTCAGGTTCATGACTCTCTTCTCCTACTCCATCTTGATCATGTTTACCTGATCCTTGATCTCCTTGACCTCCAGCTTCAGGTTCATGTTCATTACCCCCCTCATGATCAAGATGAGTTGGTTCTTCAGCTCCATATTGTTCTTGCACTCCAGGTTCAGTTCCATTCCCCCTCTCATGGTCAAGAGGGATTTCTCTGCTAGCTTCTTCAGCTTGATCAGTAGGTGTTCTTCTTGGCACCTGATCTTGAGACATGTTTATCCCAAGTTTTTCCATCAAAATCTTCAGAGTGTTTGCCCTTCCTGGTGATGCTTGAGACTGATCCTCCAAGTCTTCCCACTTTTCTTTCTCATAATACCCTGTAGACTCCACAAACTTCACTTCTCTTGATACCAGCACCCTCCTTGTGTCTGGATCATAACACTTGTAACCCTTCTGGGTTATAGAGTATCCAATAAACATGGCTTTAGTACTCTTCTCCTCCAGCTTATTTCTCCGCTCTCCTGGAACCCAGACATAGCACACACACCCAAAGACTCTTAGATGATCAATACTTGGCTTGTTCTTGTTCAACACTTCAAATGGAGAAAGATCCTTCAAGATCTGAGTTGGTACTCGGTTGATGAGATAGCAGGCAGTCTGAACAGCATCACTCCAGAAGCGTTTTGGGACTTTAGCATGGAACATCATAGATCTTGCTACCTTCATCAAGTGCCTATTCTTCCTCTCAGCTACCCCATTCTTCTGTGGTGTGTAAGGACAGCTTGTCTGTTGCACAATCCCATGCTTTGCTAGATGACTCTTAAAGGCATTACTTGTGTACTCTCCTCTATTATCAGATCTTAGAACCTTCATAGTAGCATTGTATTGATTAGCAACATATGCTTGGAAGTTTATAAAGGCATCTAGAACTCTATCTTTAGAAGGAAGCATTGTGACCCAAGTATATTTAGATTTCTCATCAATAAACGTCACAAAATACTTCTGACTATCTCTAGACATGCAGGGAGCTGTCCATACATCTGAATGAACCAGGTCAAAGCAATGCTCATATATTGTCTCAGATCTAGAAAATATAGTTCTACAATGCTTTCCTAAGATGCAAGCCTCACACTCGAAGTGATTGAATGACAATTTAGGTAAAATCAGTTCAATTGCACGAGCATGAGGATGTCCCAATCTAGCATGCTAAGTACTACTATCAACTCCATCAATAGCACTACTCAAGCAAACATAATCAAAGGGTTTAGGATTCTTAGTCATTTGGAGATGGTAGAGCTGATTCTTGCTGTCTCCCCTGCCAATGATTCTTCCAGTCTTCAAATCTTGGAACTCAACTTCATTTGGTCTGAATACCACTTGACAATCCAGATCAACGGTAGCTTTCTTTACTGATATCAGATTTGAAGTGAATTGAGGCAGATAGAAAGATGCTGAGTTCTTTTCAAATAACTTGAGATTTCCTACTCCTTCTATTGGGATCTTATCTCCATTAGCTATCATCACACTCCATGTTGCAGCCTTGACCTCACTAATCAGACTCCTATCACTGATCATATGATGACTTGCTCCAAAATCAATGATGACGGGTTTGGTTGTGGATGCTAAGGCAGGAGCTCCTTGACTCCGGGTCGTAGCCAAAGCATACACATACTTAACAAACTCATCCCATTCCTTCTTTGTGATACGATCATCTGCTCTTTTGGTCTCTTGCTTCCTTACCACCATACTTTCCTCACATGAGCTCCCAATGTAGGCAGAGTAAGAACACTCTCCCTTCACCACCTTTTGCGCAGCTTCCTTGATCATTTTCAAGCTCATCTTATCACTTAGATGACCTGATTCCTTGCCTCTTCTCCAAGTCTTTCTCATCATGAACCATCCCTTGGAGAGCTTTCTTAATCTTCTTCTTCTAAAGCTAGTACCACCCACCCTTCACTTGAGTTGATACCTTCCTTTTCTCATACACATCACAAGTGTATTGAACAAACTCATATATCTTAGCCACCAGAAAGTTAAAGACACAATCTTGTTCTTTCCTTTCTTGAATAGTTTCTGACCTTGCCATAAGCTCCAGCCACACTTCTCTCAGCCTTCCCACAAGCTGAAAAATCTCATCCTTCCCTTGTTTATAGTTGCGGATCAACTCTTTGACCTCACACACCTTCACAAGTTTGGATTTTTCTTCATGAGCTGCTTCAATTCCACTCTTTATAGTGTTTTCTTGAGCAGCCTCATCTCCATCTTCCAGACTTCTTGTCTGACCTTCTTCCATGACCATTTCCATTAAATGTCCTTCCTTTACATGGCCACACCACAACCCACAACTCTCAAGAGTTGTTCTAGTCCATTTGGACCAACTTTCATCAATCTCCTTTTCATGCCTTGTTGTTGTATCAGATCTTAGCTCCATCTTTGTATTGAATAGTATGTGCCAGATCTGACCTCCAGAACCTCCAAAAATAAACACCAACAGAAACAATCTTGAGTTTTTCAAAGATCTAGCTCTTGAAAACCCTCAAGAACACTCATATTTAAAAAAAAAATCACACCCAGATTTTTAGAGAACCTAGCTCTGATACCATAAACACTTTTGGGTTTTATAGTGTGATTCAGATTAATCTGAGTATTTTGTATGAGATTGAAGTGATTAAGAGATTAGAGAGAATAAGAACAAGAGAAAGACTAGAGAGAGACTCAAAACTCCATTAAAAATATTACAATGAGAGTTTACAAGGTTTTAAAGAGATTACAAGACTGTCTAGGTTCAATGTATCTAAACCTTATCATGTTTCTTCTTTTCTGGACGAGTACTGTAGCTACAGTCTGAAATCTGGTGTATAACCTCTCAAGTGTAGTGCCTAACTTCTCAAGTCTGGCAATCCTTTATAAAGTCTTATAAATCCTTATAACCCTCTAGCTTAATTCTCAAGTTTGACACCTCATCTCAACAGTTTTCACATCCAGAGTCAATGGCTTATTCTCTCTAGAGATAAACTGATCCAAAGACCCATTCTCTAGAAACTCATACACAATCACCATTTTAGACCCTTCGTAGCAAAAACCAAGCAAAGAAACAATGTTTACATGAGATGTTTGGCTCATGCTTGCAACTTCGTTGATGAAATCTTCTCCATTTCCCACTGAGTCCTTTAAGACCTTAACTGCAACCTTGCGACCATTACAAAGGTTTCCACCGTAAACAGTTCCAAATCCTCCTTTTCCAATGGTATGCGAAAATGATTTTGTAATCTTCTTCACTTCTGCGAAAGTGTAGTGTTTAAGTAGTACCTTGAACATTCCTGTGTCGTTCACGGCAGAGACCATATGTCCTCCCACGTTCAAGAGGTAGAGGGTCTCTAATGCTGTCTCTTCATCTAGAGTATTAACCGTGGAACTCACGTTTGTGATTTCGTCATCATATCCCCCCTTTGTGTAAAACCGATCAGGCATGGAGACAATCTCCACACCATTAACAAAAGCTAAAGAGTTTGGAGAGGGCGTGAAGGTGAGCCTGAGAGTTTTAAAAACCGGAACGATAAACTCTTTGATCAGATATTTTGATTCCGGTTTGGAAGTCATTACCGTTAAATAGGCGCTAAAGTTCTTCAAGAGAGTGAAACCGTTGACACTGACGGAGAAGAAGGAACCGTTGGCGTTGAAATCGGATCCGTACCGTGTCGGGTAAAAGTATAACCGGAGAAATTTCCAGCCGGTAGAGACTTGAAATATGTAGGTGAAATTAGATCGGAAAATGCGAGCTTCCATGAACGGAACATGAAAAGCCGCAAAATCTTGGTATAAAGCTTTTGCAGCAAACGACAATTCTTTTGCATTCCACGGCAACAGGCCGCCGTAGTGGTAATCATCCCACCACATTCGGTTGCCTGTGTCAACGAAGGGATCGGATTTAGCACCACAGCTGATGAATAAGACATCGGTGGGTTCGTACGCCGCATCCGTTGCATTTTCTACTCGGCAGGTGGCGGAAACAAAAATAGAGAAAACAAACAAAACGTAGAAGATCATCGAAATTTTTTTTTGATAAAAAAGTTTACGAGGAAAGAAGATAATGCTGAGAGATGAGCCAATAATTTCAAACCATATTCAAATGTCGGAAGTTTGTACTGATGGTGTTGAAAAATGTAGGAGTGGGGTTTACATGAAAGACTTAATATGTGTCTTCCACGCGGTTGGAAAAAGAAGAACTTAAAATGTGTCTTCCACGCGGTTGGAAAATATAAATAATAGAACTATTAAATTATACTAGGAAATAAATCAGCGGATTTGCGATTATTAAATTCTTTATTAAAAATATAAATGATTTAATTTAATCATATGAAAAATCTATAACTATATTTTTACTTTCTAAAAATTATTTATTTGTGTTTCATTTATTTTCACATTTATTAACTATATTATTAGTATGCACAAAATAAACAACACATTTATACAAAAATAGCTCTCTTATTTTGAAGCAACTAGATGGTTTCCCATGCTCATACACGGATATAAATATTTATAAATTAAATATATTACAATAATTAATTGTTATTTAATTTTAATTTTGAATTAATTTATAATTTGTATGCATAATTTATAATAACAATATTATATTACTTTAATCAGACATTTGATTTTGAATAAGTTATCATTTTGGTATATTAGATTGCATCAACTCTTTAAATTCAACTTATATTTTTTCATTTTAAATATATGAAAATTATGATTATTTGCATTTACGTCGGTTGTTATCTTAAATATGTAAATATATTTGAAGAAGATTATGTATAACTTAGGATATATTGTGATTAGAATGAATTAAAAATAAACTAAAGTATTTATTCCAAATTACAAAAATTAAATTATATGTTGATTTTTAAAATAAAATATTATTAAGTAAAACGATAATCAATAGGAAATTACTTACAGAAATTACTTACATAAGTAACTAATACATTTTTGGAAGTTCATAAACACATATCAATATTTACAATAATTAAAATATTTATAACTTATAAATAACTTTATGTCTTATGTATATTAAATGGTAAACTAAAATTTATTTTAAATAATCTTTAAAATGAGAATTCAGATTTGCTTTGGTATTTTGACTATGGTTATTTTAACTTTGACAAACATAAAACATAAAATTTAATATTAAAAAAACATTTTTAATAATGATAATATATAATATATCTACCTTGTTAAATTATATAGTGTTATCTTAGTTTAAAATATTTTAATTATTTGATCAAAAGTTAATTTTACTTTATTTTAAATATCTTTTTAAAATAAACAGTTTATTTTTCGTGATTGTATTTTAGAAATCATATATATAAGTAAAATATAACCTATAGATTACAAAATCACATTATATAAAAATATATATTTTCACCTAAGAAAATATAGATATAAATAAATATTTTATTACTTCAAAATTATATTTTATGTTATTTAAAATAGTTTTGTATGGAATATTTTTATTTTGTGAAAAGATATTTTTAAAAGTGAACTATTTTATTACTTCAACATTTTTATTCATCCTATTTGTTTCAGGTGAACTATTTTGAGGAAATATATTTTTTAAAGATATTTCAAAATTCATCATTTTTTTGCTCTATAAAAAGAACTAGTTCATTTAATTTGGATACATATTTATTAATATCATTATTGTTGACTAACAAATTCTTGTTTATATAAATAAACACAATTTTATAAAATAAAATTCATGTATAAAATTTAAAATATTTACCTTTTTAATAAAATGGTAGAATATTAATTTTTAATAGCATAAAAGTTAAATAAATGTTAATAATTATCTAGAAAAAAGAAAATATAATATGGTGGTGTGGATTGTAAAAAGGTACAAAGATGGTTGTTGAATAATAAAACTATTGTGCATGGTCGCATGATTAGATGTTTATATCCACTATACACACAATTTTTCTATGTAACTTAAATATTTTAAATTAAGATATAAAATATTAAATCTTAAACAATAATCTCTAAACCCTAAACTCAAATATTAAAATATTTTAGATTGAATTTATTTTTAAAAAGTTGATTGCCAACTTATATATTTCAAGTAATATCTCTAATAATATTAGTATAGCCAAAATAAGTGGCACAGTAACCTTAGTTAATCCCAAATGATTACATATATAAGTAATCGAATGTTTGTATGTTATGTACATTACATTATAAATTTTCTTAAATTTTTCACATGCGCAGATTTTATCCTAGTTCTCAGTGGATACAGAAGAAAAATCATCTAAATAAAAGATCTAAACTTTTGAAAGCTAAAGATGTTATATCAAATAAAATTTCAAATATAAGAGTGTTACATCCTTAGATTAATTATCACCAGAGTGTAGTTAGTTGGCTCCATGACTTCGCCTGTCGTCTCTCATGATGCAAATACACGTTGAAGAGTGGAAACACATGAGCTTGAGACTGAGACTTCATGGGTACACGAGAAACAACAGGCTTCAACAATGCCTTCACTTCCTTTGGTAAGTCTAGCTGTTTCCTCACCGCGTTCGCCAAGTCTATCACAAACTCTTCTTCATGCTCTGTTTTCACAACATTCATCAAACAAATCAGCGCCAAAAATCTTATATATAATGCAAAATCATTATGAAGCTCACCAATGTCGTGCATTGCTTTCTCCAGCTTGAAAAGGTACTCCAGGTTGTTCCCACAGGGTCCAGAAGCTGTGGCGATTTGCTTGGCCATCTCCTCCAGTGGAGCTGGGCCCAAGTAGTATCTGTTCGACACTTTATCTGGAGTTGACGTAAAGCTACACAAGATAGGGACACAAAACTGACTTTAAACTTTGAATCTTCCAAATTAGAAACATCAAGAGACAAAGAGAGGACAAACATACACTAAAACTCCGGTCAAGACTGGTTCGAATGTGTCAGTTTCCTGCATCCAAGAATAGAAACTACATTTAGAAAAAATAAAATTAAAATTTGGAAAATACAAGGACAACAAGTTTCTTACCGTGTAAAAACTCGACAAGGATTTTAGAGTCGTATTCACACTCTCTTCGCTGCAAGTACTCCATGGCTAGCTTCTCCTTCTCAGGTCCTCCACGAACCCAATAAGCAGCACCCCACTGCCCAAAATATCAACAGTTTAATATTCATCTTTTAATAATAACCTGTAAAACATAACATATGTTTTTTTCTTTGCTTACGCATATTGCTCCGGGGGATTGCTCCAACGTGCAAGTTCGTGCAGGATGTTCAGGCGTGCCTCTATGATCAATACACGCTGCAAAATTAAATCGGAATGATCTTTCTTAGCAACATTGATCTATTTATTTGTTGATAGTTCAAGAACGAGTACGTTGGGAACATACCGAGATCGAAGACGCGTTTGTAGTCTTTGATATACCCAATGAGTTTCTCGTCAAAATCGAAACCTGGGTTCCATATTAAAGATCCATATCCGAACACCCACAATACCATCTTGAATTGTTATGGTCTGTTTTAGGAAGGAAAATAAGAAGAAATAGAAGAAAACAGGAAGTTAGAAAATGATATGTGATGTTTTTTCCGTATGTGAGAATCAGATATAAATACAGGGAGAGGGAGACAAAAGTTTTGGAGTTTGGGAAGAGTATCCCGTGAAGCTTGGGATTTTAATTGAACATAGACGTCTTTTTGGGTTTATTCGTTTTGTTCCGTACATCTAATAAGCCGAACCCAACTCTTTTTAAGTTACATTGAATGTAGACACTTTTTGTTATTCTTAGCATATACAGACACAAATGTCATTGGTCCAGCATTGCCCTAGCCCAGCCTACCTCCAAGCCCACTTTTTTTTTGGCAAAATATTAAATTCCGGTGTCTTATATTTTGGATGGTGGTTATATAATCGAAACGATTTTGGTGTTTGAGAAAGCAGATAGGTGAACAAAGGCACAACGATTACACAATTCTAAGAATCTCTCAGTTTTCTTTGTTGATCAACTAGTGTTTTTTTTGGCGACCTTATATTCATTAAAGAGTCTAAGACCAAAAGGCCAAAACCCAAAATCTTACAAACACATGAAGCCCAAAACCAGAAGGACACAAACTAAACCTACCATTCGGCCATAAGTCCACAAAGCCCAAAACCAAAAACCGTTAAGAAAGAAATGCAGTTCGAGACATGCTTTAAGATTTTAGTCAGAGCTGAATACGTGTTGCAGCCTCAACAATGAGGAGCCACGCGTCAAAAGGCTGCCGCATTTTCACTGCCACGAATCAACACTAGTGACAGCAACCGCAGTATCACCAGAACACATCGAAAACTCGCCGGAACTTTGAATTTCGACACATCCAACTTCATCGTCCTTGTTCCTTTCTACGGAGAACTTCCATAGATTATCCTCTATCTCATCCGAACCAGAGCCACCATAACACAATCGAGCCAGCCACCATCGCCACTGCCAAGAGGATCACGCCGGAAACTGAACAGTGTTTCACCGGGCCTCGCCAGGAGCAGGTGCTGCCACACAATCATTGATTTCATAGCCTTCACTTCACCCGGGAGCTTCATCGATCTATTCGAGATCTCACTAAAGAACCAAGCAGACAAAAAAGAACACCAGAGGAGATTAGTCACACCTCGTATAGAGGGTCGAAAGCCGAAGCAGTCGGCGTGAGGTTCAGGCAAACCTCTACTCTTTGGAGACAATAGCCGACGACGGCTCTGTGTCCCGGATTCAAAAAACAGAGACCAAGCTAGGGTGAAGCACAAAGCTCTTCTCCCTCTTACACACACATGCAAAGAAAAAGAAAATAAAAAGAAAATAAAACTTTTTAACCGGATCGATGGTGGCTGTAGAAGCCCATTCTATTGGCCGGAAAGTACTATTCACAATTAGAGAATTAGAGGAAAGGTAGAGCTTTTTTTAGCAAGAGAATGTTAAAAAAAAAAGAGTTGGTGTTTGATCTACTAGTGTATTATGTTTGTACGTTGTATTTACAGGTAGTTTTCTCTTTTACTTGGTGGTGTATAGCTAGGTCTAGATTTTCGCACAAAAATATGTAACATATTTGGCTTGTTGATATAACAGATAAATTCCGTTACTATTGAATAATGTCTATGGATGTTTAGGATTCCTCCATAAACTATATAAAAAATTTGGACATATATGTAGTTAATCGGCTGCTTGATTAAGCAGAAAACCGGTCAATATTTATAGGTTTCTAATTTATGTTTTGTAGAGCAACTTCGACCATGACACTAAATTTGGTGTTGAAATTATATCAAATTTAGTTTTTTGGTGTCAATTTTTTTTATCACCTCTTAAAAAAAAATTATGATGTACAAGTTGAGTTTTACATCTTCGAACAAAAATGCTACTTGAAAAAAAAAAGTTTGTTTCATGCAATACTCTTATATGCGGAGGGAGAATAAAGAGTGTATTGAGAGCTTTCCAGATTGTAGAAAAAAAATCCTGGTATTTAGATTTCTAATAATAACAGTGGATTGAACGGTGTAGAACAAGTGAATTGGATATTGCATAGAGCTTAACTACAGTTTTATAAACTACAGAATATTAGTAGCTAGAAAAAAAAATGGTATAAAGTAAAATGTGAATGGTAACAAAAAAATATATGTGATATAGAACCAAGAGTAGAATAGTAAAAATAATATGCACTGTGCGGACTACAAATTAAATTTAAATATATTTCAAATATATATTTAATGTAACAAAATATAAGTATTACTAATAAATATATATATACAAAAATTAAATTTATTGTTATAACACATATAAACAAAGATACTAACAAGAATTTAAATTTTTTCATAACATATTTGCAATATTAACACAATATTAAAAGTCATTTTGCATTATTATCACAATATTAATAATACTAAATTGAAAATATAAAGAGAAATTACAAAATATTTTTTATCCTAATTATATTAGTTTAGACCTATATATTTCAAAATGCTTATTTATCAAACATTATCTATGAAAAAAAATATATATATTATGTGAACACTATCATATTTTTATTAATAAGTAATCTGATTAAAAAATTAAATACATTTGATACATTAACTTATAAACGAATATAATTTTCTTAACACATAAAAATATAGGATTTTTAAATGGTTCAAAGATATATTTTATAAGTAGAAAATTAACATTTTAATGTTATGTATTCTACACAACTAGAACTTTTCTTAAAACATTATATTATGTATATTAAATTTATTTTATAAACTATAAAATAAAAAATTTCTGTTTTATCAATGACAATTAGATTAAATATGTAAACATATTATTTATATTTAATGACTTAGGGAAAATGAAATGAAAAAAAAATGAAATGAAAAAAAATGAAATGAAAAAAGAGAGTTGGATTTGTCAACAACTTCATATGTACCAAATGTGTAAATGCAACAGTTATATAAAAGTTGCAAACTTAAAAAAAAAATCACAAACTCACTATCCGCACCAACTTACCCATTATCCCGCATTAAGTTAAGGTATCTCCAATCTCATTCCACTTTTTCCTCCAAAAAAAAATAAAAGTAATTATGGATTAAAAAATGTTATAATTCTACTATATTTTCACTCTATTAATAAAATTTACTCCATAAGTAAAATAATTTATTTTTTATTTATTCATTATTCCATTATAAATTAAGAAATAAAGTATGATCGAAATAGTTTTACTTCGTAACTATTTTTACTATGTTGCGTTTTCTATTGGGTTTCAGAAACATACATATATATTAATATTTTTCTTTTATTTTAAAAATTATAACCACATCTTGTGTTTTCTTTGTTCTATCATTCTATTCATACACTTAATCTATCCGTAGCCAAAGTAAGAAGACAAATAAATTTCAATTTTAAAAGAAATCAACAAAGCCTTATTGGTTAATTTTTGTGGGGCTGAAGGAAAAAATTAGGTTGTCGAGCTTCTTGGTATTGGACCACTCTTTTTTTTTGGTTAATAGGGCAGATCGTTGTAATTATTAATTACTAGGGGCGGAGCCCCGCGCAAGTGCGAAAATGTTAGGAAAACCGAGGCTGTGGCATTTTGAGTTTTTTGATGGTGGTGGTTGGTAGTGTAAGAGGAGTGATGTAAAGGTTAGGTAGTGGTGGGAGTAGTATTAGAAGAAGAATGTTTTTTTTGGATTATTATGGTTACTGCTTAGATGGAAAGTGTTTAAATATATTAGAGAGAATTGATTCAAAAAAAAACATTGCATTGCTATTTCGTGAACCCTTTGCATATTACATTGATTAAAGAGCAGCCGGTGTTGATGCTTGAAACTTGACAATTCGACATAGTACCTGGTAAATCAGATTTATTAGTGGGCACTTTGGAACGAAGTCGCCTCCCAAAAAAAAAATGATACCGATACTAAACAGCTAAAAAATCTCACTTTATAACACCGGTGACGTTGGCATTACCACAATGATTGCAACAGAGTGAGGTGCCTGATTGATCTAACTTTCTGCTGCAGCCAGTGCATGAAACAAAAGACCACCCATTCTGTTTGAGTACCTCAAGAACTCTAGCCTTGCAAATGAATTATGCATCTTGGGTCTAAACCAAACAAATATCAAAACATCTTATAAGCCTCATTTCATCTGACACGACACTTCCTACAAAATATAAATATAACTGGTACCTGCTCATCAGAGTTGGAGATGAATTTGTTCAGATCTCCAATGGAAACATTTTCCTTTTTCTTAACCCCCTCCTTTGTTTCGATGCAACGAAAAGCTTCACCAACTGGTCCTCCTAGGCTGGAAGTAAATCATATATGTTAGTATGCGACATATTCAAGATTAATATAATCAAACAGGAATATTACCTAGCTGTGAACTGGGTGATGGCCGGAAGATTCATGTCGAAATAAAATTTCGTAGCTTGGGTGGAGTTGAGGTACAAATTACCTGCAGAGAGCAAATGTTTCGTTTAAAATGGGTTGTATCATAATCTAACAGCGAAGTCATTGTATTTACGAAGACATTTTGGTCCAATATTTTTAATATATTTTACTACCTGCAAAGATTTTTGGATTCACAGTTGTGACCACCATCACAGTCTGTGTTCTCTTGCCTGAGCTGATGAGTCCCCGAATGGCTGCCGCAGCTTCGTCCCATAAGGTCAGGTAGACCACAACATTACTGGGCAAAAATGATTTCAATCAATATGCTATGTTCATAAAAAGTTTTTTGAAATAAAATTTTGTTCTCTTACGGTTCGATGATGAAGCGGACAACAACTCGAGGCATCACTGAGGCGTCTGAAAGCTCGGAACCTTGGACGGAACTAATCATTCCAACAACATCTGAAACGTGAAACACTTATACTGTCTTAGTCTCAGTTCATAAGTAAGACAATTTTAGGAATTTTTTTTTTTTTGAAGAATAAGATTTAGGAAACAAACCTGGGAATTCTAAGTTCGTGTTGGCAAGAGCTTGAAGATGCTCAAACTTCCTCAGCATGAATTTCTGGAGGCTGATATTAGGAGCATTGACCAAGACTTCATCAATGGTTGTTTGTGGGAGGAACCAGATAACAAATGGATTGTCAGTAATCTTGTACATCTTGGTGCATCTAGCCATCTCAAAGCCGGCAACTTTGAGAATGGAACCACTTCGTAAACCTGGACGGTAGTGACCGGACCGAGCAGCAGGAATAAATCCATGGATCACAGATTTATGACAACAAAAACAAAACATTTCATCAGATTAAGACCTTTAGCTATCGGTGAAGAGGAATGTCAAAAGCGAAACATAAAACAAAACGAAAAGCAAAGTCAAAAGCAAGACACAAAACTAAACCAGATTCGTACTCCGAACAAATCTAAGCCGTAATTTTTTATCTGATTCAATTATAACAGGAAGCAAACAAAAAAATATATATATTAAGATGATTCAAACCTAAATATATTCAATTATAATAGGAAAGCAAAAAAAAATAATAAGATGGTTAATAAATCGATCAATACCTGCTCATCAAGGAAAAGCAAGATGATTCCCATGAATTCACCTTGCTTCTTAATGTTCCTGGAGTCCCAGAAACGCAAGAGGCGAGCGACCACGAATTGCGCAGATCTGCCCAGGTGGAGATCGTCGAAGGATGTTGGAGCAACAATGTCGGCACCGGAGGAAGTCATCTGTCTGAGAATCTTTGAAAGCGGGAAAACAATTTGAAACAGAGAGTGTCTGCGAACGATTCTCACAGCATCATCCATCCCCTATTTATAAGAAAACGAACGCAACCGAGGAAGAAAACCCAAACGTTGAAGAGTTTATGTGGTGAACTCAACATTTATTTCGAAAGTTAAGACAAAGTTGAAGGTCGAGGAAGGTTAAGAGATGAAAACGGTTTGCAGCGGAGGAAGGGAAAGAGATGGAAAAAACGGCGAGTTGAAGATTACAGATGAAGAAGGTGATCGTGAAACCCTAGCCACTACAACTCTGAACGCGTCGTTTGTCTTTAAAAAATAACCGAGTGAAATCATACCAAACATCAACTATCATACCGAACTAAACCAAATATAAGCGGGACCCACAAACACTAATTAGAATCTGACATGGAGCCATTCTCGAGAGAGAAAAATGTGGCATTATATATACTAGATCTTTTCGCCGCGCTACGCGCGGCTTATGCTTTTTAAATTATCTTTTATTAGTTTATATATACCGTTAGATCTAGTATATATATTTGGTGAAGTAGAAATAAAATAATTATAATCAAAATTTAAAATACTTTTAATATGTGTGAAAAATCCAAATATATATTTGAGAAATTTATAATCACTATAAGTTAGAAAAAGTCAAAAACTTCACCATGCAGTTCCGAGTTGAGCTAACATAAAATATAACAAATTTCAATAAGATAATTTTTTTGAAAAAACTTATGTAAATATATGTTCGTAATATAAATATAAATTAAAAATTAATGTATAAAAATATTATATAAATATAATCATTATATTTTATATTTTGTTTTCTATTCACAGTAAAGTATATATTTAGTTTTTCTTAATA
This sequence comes from Raphanus sativus, assembly GCF_000801105.2. NCBI lineage: Eukaryota > Viridiplantae > Streptophyta > Magnoliopsida > Brassicales > Brassicaceae > Raphanus > Raphanus sativus. The sequence goes on from NC_079514.1 coordinate 10,722,348, forward strand.
TTTTTAAATGTTCGATGTTATTTTTCATTTTACACTTAAAATGCATTTGCATTTATTGTATACCCCATATAATCGAATAGGAACGATATAGAATACCGTGAAATCATATGTTCTTCATATTTTTACATAAAACATACATCAAAATATATAAATCTCAAAAGGACATATTTGTAAATTAAATAAATATGAAAACCCTAAAATTATTAAGTTATAGAAATTTTACTGTTTTGGAATTGGAAGGAGTATAAATTAAACCTTAAGTTTTAAAATAAATTAATTTTTTTGTTTATATTATATCTTTTTGTCATCATTATATCATTATATCTTTTTGTTTATATTATATAATTTATTTGTTTTGATATAATATTTGGAAAATTTAGAGTGAAATATTTTGAAAGATAATTTTTTTGTTTGGAATATCAATAATTTATATGTAAACATAGTCACAGTTTCTATTAATCTTTTAATAATCATGTTTAAACTCTTTTAAGAGTTCACATACTATATATTTATTAAGTTTTTATTTTTAATTGTTTTATGTATATAATATATTTTTTATACATCATCTGATTTAATTTTAAGTTATTATTTAAAGAATAGGTTAATAACCTTACTTTCATATACATATATATATATATATATTTTCATAAATGTGTAAGTATTTTGAATATTGAAATCTGCAAATTTTATGACCAATAAATATGTTTCAATAATCTTTAGATTTTGAAGCTATAAATTATTTTCAATAGATGCCAAAAAAAAGAATTATTTTCAATAAACTTAATAAAGACAATACTTTTAGAACAACAAACAATACATGTCACCATTTCCAGAAAACATTGGAACCACACTTAGTACGTTGGAACTCTTTCTTTTGAAACGTTGAAATCTCGTATACCAATTGTTAAAGATTAGATATGCAACTATAACACACCTTTGGTTATAAAAAAAAAACACACACACACACACACCTTTGGTTATTTTTTTGAAAGTTTTCCATTGATTTTACTATTGTTTTCCTCCAGCGAGGAGCTTCTTCAAATAAGCTGGCCAAGTTGTTAATGTTACAATGGCTATAGGACGCCATGGCAGTTTCTGTGAATTTGCCTATGTTGAGTTTGCTTCGATTGAAGAGTATTGCCAACAGAGTAACAGAGTATCAGACTCATCAAACCAAGCTTGGTCGGGGCTCCGGACAGACGGGTGTGGCTTAAGATTCCATCAGGAGATTATAGCACTAAATCTGGGTATCTTTCTGCGCTGGAATGCAAAGATCAAGAGTCCCTAACTTCTCAGAATCATCAAACCAACTGGTATAAGGACGTCTGGAACATCAAAGCAGCACCAAAAGTTAAATTGTTTGTCTGGAAAGCACTTCACAACGCTTTTACCTGTAGGGTGGAAGTCACCAGCGTCGCCATATTGTCATCGATCCTTGTGTCCTGCTGATGATCAGCCTTCTTTCCTCTTTATCAGTTTCGCTATGTTGGCTCCATGAGACCAAGCGATCTTGGTTCATGTCTTGTTCAAGGCACTGTGAAACATGATGCTCTACATAACTAAATATAACTCAAGTTTTCTTCTCCTTCCTGAATACCCTGCATAACCCAATACCCACAGCCATCAGAAACAAACAATAATAATAGACAGAACAATTTTCCATATACAATGCAATCAAAAATCAAATCATGTAATCGATACAAATCAAAAATAATATTGTATACTCCCACCTTTCCGGTGGATTTAATATTATGTATTGAAAATTGATTAAAGCAACAAAATAGGAACAAATACGGAACTACTAATAAGATTTTAGTTGACATCTTTTAAAATAATTTGCATAACTGTCTGAATATAGAAAACTAATCATCACAAACTATATAAAACTTCCATTACAAACGCTTGACATTTTCATTTAACAATGTGACACTATTGATTCATACATATGGTCTTTAACATACCTTCTGAACATTATTTCTAAAAACATATTAGATCAATCTCGTCTCTCTCAAGTAGTAACACTTTTTGTAAAAGCAAAAGAGAGGAGACATGAACATACCTTAATCCATATCTGAAACCACTGCTCCAAACATGCTTGTAGGATTTAAGTCTCCCAATGACATCATATCTTATGCCCTGAAAATGGATTAAGTGGGTTCAATCTGAAAGCTTGATAGTAGTCCTACAGGTTTAAAAAGAAAGATTAAGACAAAGCACTATAAACAAATATTAGAATACTAAATCTAACTAATTCAGATTTAATACTTTTCTAGTATCTGAAGCTGGTTTGTACTCTGAAAGTCAGTAGAACTAAACTAAACAAAGTTGGAATCAACTATTTTTAATCACTTTATGAAAGTGAATATTCAGTTTACTAAGAAACTCAGATCCAACTATGATCATCTATGTAAGTACCTAAAAGAGAACCCAAAGGAATGTTCTCAAAGCGTTGATTGCTTTTGAATATTTAAAAGACCTTCATTAAATTTTATTTGGCAAAAAGGAGAAAACTTTACAACATACTTTTGCTGGAAAGCTAAAAAAAAACATGAAAAACTGGTTGAGACAAAAAAGATAAAATAAAAAAACTACACAAAGTAGTAAAGACATAGGCTCACAGCTTGGATTCACGAATGACTGTTGAAAATACATCCCAAAAACACAAACAGGTCAATGTATTCAAAAGAAGACAGTGAGGTTGAAAGAAGAAGCATGCAGCTTCCAGTTCTCTGCTCTTGGCTTCTTCAAGAGAGTTCATGAGAAGCGTTTTATTTAATGGAAGGGACTAACTTAGAGTTTGACCTGCGGTGGAAGTTGAGCACATAAGAACTCAGTTATGACACCATCAATGATTCTATCTTCTTGAGGACAAACCCTCTCTGTTTCGCTGAACCATGTGGAAAGCTCAACGTTAGGGTGGTGAACATGAAACCAAATTAAAAAATATAGCAAACATATCTGACCGAGAAACCCTTACCGCTGCAGGTAACTGGAGTTCGTGGAGCTAAAGAGTAGACCGATCCCGCTTCAAGGTTAGGCTGGTGCGTCGCAAGGCGGTTGACATTCACAGTCACCGGCATCATGGTCGACTGAATATAAAAAAAAACAGCATCAAACAGGATTAAATAGTATGACAAAATTCAAGGCAACAGAGAATTAACAGAGACGATGAATACACATGAACTTCAAATCTTTATAAACAATAAACAAATCATAAAATAATAAGAGTTACATAACCTGAGAGACGATTAAAAGCATGTCGATGCCCATGAGCTCTCCACCAGGTCGGACGTTTCAGGCCTCACAAAAGCGGAGTAAGCGAACTTGACGGTGGAAGAGGAGTGTCCAGCCTGCAGAGCGGAGAGGACCGATACGTTAGCCATTTTACTGATTAGTCTAGAACGAATGTGATGATGTTATGAAAAAGGATAGCTTACCTATTTATAGTCGAACTCTACCGTCTCTGAAACCTTAAAGGTCGCATTGAATCTAGATCGTGCCTGCTCGATTAATTGAGGACTTTAAGGTGATGAATCGGTTACAGGATTTGCCAGGGGAAGAAGATGGAAGGTCAGCGCGCAGACAAAGTCGCCACCAGGTCTGGAGTCGCGAAATCTATTACGCAGCGTTTCATCTACGTGACCTGATAAACCTAATATGGGCCAAACGAAATAAAGCCCAACTGATTTTGAGTGATGCATCCGACGTGGCAAAAAGACTCTCTCCCATTGGTCGATTTAATTAAATGACGTGGACAGCTTAGAATTTGAGGGTATTCCCCTTTTAGTATAGTATAGATGATTACAATGATCCAGGTTACAAGTACAATTCTGGTTTCTTATTTCTCATTCCTCTAATTTTGGGTGAATTTGATATATAATCACACAAAAAGAATACATTGTACCTTTATGTGATAGATAAAATATTTAAAATAAAACAAATTTTTGACTGAAAAAAATTAAACCTAAATCTATTAAAGACACATATCTAATCCCCGGATGGAAGGTATAATTCACGGATAGATTCTCTCCCGAATATTTAAGTGGGCCGAAATGCAGTAGTTTATATCCGTGTTGGATTACCAGAAAAATTTGACTTAGTTTCGCATAATAGATGGATTGAATCTGAAATGTAGTGACATCTTAAACCCTTTTCCTTACCACTTGACCATAAGTTCCCGGTCAAAATAAAACATACTATCTCCATTCTTAAAAATAAGATTTTTTATACAATTCGTACATATTAAGAAAACAATCAATGTTTTCAATTAAATTTTTTATTTATATTTATTATACATTTTCTAATAACTATAAACCAACGAAGCATGAACTAAACTAAAGAGTTTTCAACTTCTCATGCAGTTTTACTATGAAGCATGAACTAAATTAAGTGAACACCTTACTGATCATTAGTTTAATCGAAAAATAATTCTTTTAATTGGGTTCATACATAGTAAGTATATAAATATTTTTACGGAACTGCAACTAAAATATAAGCTGATCTAAACCGTGACTATTATTTCTGTAAGAAAAAATGTCATTTAGGAGAATAATTTTCATTTTGTATTATTTGCAGGTATAATCATTCGCCTAGTTAGCTCACACCAGTCACCGTATAGTCCTCCTCTTAATTTATGCGACGGTGCAAGTATTAATTATTGTCGTTGATAGGAGTGAGACATAGGATATCGATGCTACCAAAGATCTTACTAAACACATGCCCCTGTTTGTCATTAACTCTCCATTTCCATGAAACGCAAAGACAAATTTCCAACCTATATCTTTTTATATTTACTGCTGCTTTCGATTAATCACATCAATCACACTAGCTATATACTATAGTATATACTAACTCCACATTACATCAATTTTGTTTGACACAAACAGTCAATATAACTTATATAACAAACCACATAGCAAGTAGATACCTATACTGAAAATGTATTCAGTATTCCCATTTTCACAATCTGTAATACTCCCTCCGTTTCTTAAAGAGTATCGTTATGACATTTTTCACACAGATTAAGAAAGTTGTTGAAATATATGTAAGTTGTAATTAATTATACCTCTTTGACCAATAGTATTTTAGATAAATAAAATTATTTATAAAATCAATGCAATTTGTAATTAGTTTTCAGCTGAAAATTAGTATAATTTATATTGGAATTGTAAAGTGACACTCTTTGTGTAATAAAAAAATGACCTTAGAGTGATACTTATTATAAAACAGAGGGAGTAAGATTTTGAAGAAAGTGATAATAACGATGAAGAGGTCACAATAAATAATGATAATAATTGAAATTCAATGTACTTGTATTTATAAGCATGAAGATGGTCAAGAAAAAATGAAGAGCCCTCATCATTAATGAGGACACTGTTGGCTATGATTAAAAAGATATATAGAAGTAACTATTTCCAGTTTATAGTGTACAAAGATGGACATTTTTAAGTTGACAAAAAAAAGATGGACATTTTAAAGTTGACAAAAAAAAGATGGACACTTTAAACGTAAAATTTAATTTGATCCTATTTTCGTTTGATTGGAAAAAATTATATATCCATAAAGTTTTGGATAGAAGAAGTAAGTATATCAGCTATGATTAAAAATAGGGAAAATTGTTTTTTTGGGCAAAAAAAACAGTAACTATATCCCATTAGTCTAATCTTATATTGGTTATGTCCTATTAGACTAATTTTTTTTAAATGGCAATACTGCCCCTAATTTCAATTAAAATACGAAATAATAATGAAAAAAATATATTAAGTATTAAATTATATTTTCAAACGAAAATGATTAAAATAATATATTTAAAATCCAAGAAAAAAAAGAAAAACGACGAAGACATTTTTGCATCAGGACCGATCGATCCCATAATCACCCGATCGATCTGAATCAGTCGATCCAGATAAATGTCTAGAACAAAAAAAAATTGCAGACCATATTCTGATCGAGCGAAGCCCAGGTTAGCCGATCTGCTATAGCTCGATCGACAGTAGATTGATCGGTCGTATATTGGAGACCGATCGATCCCGTGTCCAGGTTAGATTTCATAAAGTGTAGATTTTGATTTCTACGGATTTTAGAACTATATGTTAAGCATAGAATGTGTTTTCTAAAGATTTTTAGATTACTATTATTTAAGTAGAACACGTATTCTAAAAAAAGTATATTCAATGAAAAAAAAGTAGAATACGTTTTCTACTATGTAGAATGTTAATTCTACCTTTTTTAGAACAAAATATGAATTTATGATTTAAACATTTTTTGAACTTAAAAAATATATCTATAAGTTGATATAAGTATTTCATCAGCATTTACTATTTTCTGAATTTTTTTTTGTTTGCTAAACTATTTATTTGATTTATTTTAGAAAATATTAAAGGGTATTAGAGGAAAAAATGGTACAAAAAAGAAATTAGACTAATGGGACATAGTTGCTGTTTTTTGGCCCAAAAAAACAATTTTCCCTTAAAAGTATATAGAAGTAAATATTTCAGTTTATAGTGTACAAGGATAGGCATTCTAAACATTAAATTTAATTTAGTCACTTATTATTTTTTATTTGATTAAAATCTATATATTTCATAAGGTTTAATATCAAATCAAATAGTAAAATATAAAATCCGTAAAAACATATCAAATACACATATTATTTTCAAAAACTGAATCCAAACTGTATATAAAAATTAAGTAATGTAATTATTTATATGCATATCTTATAATGAAAATTTGATTTGTTAATTTGTATGCTGTTATGGCGTTTATTAAAAGAAAAATCAAAAATTCAAAAATTTGAGTATCTAAAACTTTCTAGATCGAAGCAAATTATAAATTTAGCTATTCGTTTCGAATAGAACGGATCACCGATATTGCATTTTTAATATCTGGTATGCAGTGGCGAATCTAGAATATTTATTTACTGGGTGCATTATCGGTAATAAAAATTAAAAGCGCATAAATGAGATTTGAACCTGTGTTATTACGGGTGCCGTTGTTGACTTTTACCATCTGATCCACCAAAATATTAGTGTTCCTAGCTTTAAAATTTTAAGTTTTAAAATATTTGTTGGTGCAAGTGCCACCACACCTCATAAGGTGGCTTCGCCCCTGCTGGTATGTACCTATGGTAAGATTAGTATTGGTTAAGAGCTCCCGATTGGGGTTACTAGATGGCCTAGTGATGTAAATACTAGGCACCAAATTGAAAAGAAGGTTGACTTTGACCACATCAGAATCTTTATTACATACCCAACGCTTCTCAATGTAAAGATGCACATGCATGATGCATCCAACCACTTAGAGCCAAACATATGCATATGTGATTAATGTTTTTGAGCTTCTACTCCACGTATACGATTGATTGTACGACCATCATAATACATTTTCAAGATACCATAACAAAATCTATACAACATGTGCATTTTCGTGCAGTTCAAAACTTCAAATTAACCAGTTAATGGTATAACTACAAGATATCACCAATTAAAAATTAGGATTGTAGTGTTTTTAATGGAAATTCAGATTGATCTATGTGACATGCAAACAATTGAATTTCAAGCAATTTAATCATTTAGAGTTGCTAAAATAGGGAACAACAAAGATCGTATATGTTGCTATTTGAATTGTGGTCTGGATCCACATAGGAATCTTTCCTGCTCTGCATTCGGATATATATTACTATAGTTTTAATTGGTAAACATCGTTTAATCGCATAATGATGAAAATAGTTAAATTGGGTAAAAACTTAATTAAGCTACGGAAAAATTAAAATTTGTGAAATTGCAAAATACATTAATAGATTTATTGAAAATTTTATATGGTATTTACTCTATTATTAATGTAAACAATTCAGCTAATTATTATAAATGTAAAAATGACTAAAATTTATTTTAAATACTTTACTTATTATAAATATTTAGCTTATTTTCAATATGTTTTTAACAGTAGATTGACATCTTATAATATTGTAAAAAGATTATTGTATAATTTTATAATGTTATAAAATAAAATTTTATTTTATTTTATTAAATGTTTAAAATGGTATTAATTATTATATAATTTAATAATATGAAAGTGTTGATTTTATAGATAATTTATTAAAATTCACTTTTCACTTAATAACATTTTTTGTATTTTTTTCAGAAAACACAAACTTACTTTTTTTTCATTCTGCAATTTTATTGATTGACATAATATTTAAAACACCATTCTACTATACCACCGCAAGGTAACCAATCAAAATCTATAATTTACTAGGGTTAAAACCACCATTTTTAACCAATAATAAAGTTTATTAGTATTGGTTTTAACCTGCTGTTTTCACCTGTTTTACCCATTTTCTTCTTATTTTTGTACGTATTTTACTTATGTTACGTTTATATTGATCAGTCTACCGTTGCAATATAACTTGTTCTGCTCTCACCACCGAGTCGGTGGTTCTATGCTTGGTTCTTTTACTTGTTCGTGAAAGTTGAAAAATTCTATCAACAAAACAAAGATCGTAGGTGCTCATTTGTAATTTGTAAATTAGAAGGTAAATAAAAATGAAAAATTAATACTCGCCCTTTTTACCTATTTCATATTTTCAATCAATCAATCAATTCGACGTGTGTTATTTTCTTAAATATAGTATGAAAAGGTACATTATATCAATCCAATGAGTAACATTACTTTCAGTTACTTTTTAGCAATTTCGTAGGTTACATCATGTCTAAATCATTCTTAGAACAATGACTATATATATTTTTGGCAAACAAATGTCTTCAAAACATACACACACGCACAAATGTTTAGAGTGACATTTTTTTCTTTTCTGAAACTTAATGTTTAGAGTGACACTGTCACAATAATAGCTGGACATAGATATGATGCAAAGAAATATACTATTTAAAAAGAGTTGGATATTTCAAGTGAGATCACTGATTGAGATATTAAAATGGAGAAGGCACATTAATTTATGAATTAACAGAGAACACCGACAATAACCACATAGAGAGGAAGGTGATAAGGTACGAAGAACTGAACCATCGCAGAAGAGTACTGATGAGTACTCAATAATCCAATTCTTCAATTATTTAAAAAATATAAACCCCACCGTCGTTTTCTTGTTTCCCTCAATTATTTCATAACGTCTCTATGCTCTCTAATTTATTTATCTATTAATCAATTCAACAGACCGCAAGGTATGGAAGCAGAGAAAACAGTGTTCGTTGGAAGCATTCTTTTTGGCTATACCATGAAAATCTATACAAAAGCCTAATGAACTTATATTAATTGGATAAATACAATACTGGTTTTGTTTTGCGAATGAAATGTATGAGTTCTGGTCCGTAAAAATCAAGATGGATAACATATATAATATGAAAAGGAATTGAAATCAAGATGGATCATGAAATGAACCCACCAACTACAATGTCTTATTCTGAGTTAAGTTAATCAAACAGATAAAATAAACCATTAACATCGTTAATTATATCGGATGTTTGGATCGCACTTGCAATTCTAAGACAAAAAAATAGAGTAGATTAAAATTTTAAAAATGTCTAGAAAGACAAGAACATAAAAACATAAATGAGATGCATCAAACTAGATCTCAAGACTACTAACCATATTCTTCTGCATCATTGAGTTCTTGCAATGAGCAATAGCTCCTTGAATAGCACTCTGCAACTCTTCCATCGAAGAAGACATACTGTTGTTGATGCTGCTGCTGCAGCTACCTCCTCCTTGACCCGGGAAACCGCCACGTGTCAGCACGCCGGAGTGACTCGGAGATGACCTCATCGACGACGGACAGCTCGCCGCGCACCGTCCACGTTTCGTGTATTTCATCAGGTTTCCTGAGAAAGAGATAGAGATCCCGCCGCCGCCGCTGGAGGCAGCGGCCGGAATGGAGGTGATGGCAGAGGAGGAGGAGGAGGCGACGGCGGAGGTTCCACGGATGTTCCCGGAGTGTTTGAGAGATAACTGCTCTGTTTTCGAAGACGCGACAACGGTGTTGCTCTGTTTCTGAGACAGCTTGTCGTATAAAGGTTTGACCTTTTTCATGTATTTGCGGATTACCTCTTTCGCCGTTGAGCTCATTCTCTTCACCGAAGACGGAGCCGCGGCGGCGGAGACGGTTTTGTGATCTTTCTTGAAAACAGAGGAGAATCTAGAGAGCGAGAAACCACCGCTAGTGTTCTTCTTCGTCGGTTTAAAGAACAAATCTTCCTCGTCGGTTACGGAGCTAGGACGGGAAGAGTCGCAGCCATCGAGCGGCGGAGGGCGGAGGAGAGGAAAAGAGGCGGTGGAGTCAGTCGAGGAGGAAGACTCGGTGGAGTCACGTGCGGCGGAGGAAGAGGAAGTGTAGTCAGAGGAGGAGGAAGAAGAAGAACAGAGTGTACGGACGAGAGAGAGACGAGGGGAGAGCTGAAGAGGGAGGAGCTGGCCTTTGTAGAAGAGCTCATCGGCGGGACAGAGCGAAGAAGAAGCTTTTCGAGGAGAGATGGAGACGTTGAACTCGAACTCCGATGAAGATGACGACGGAGATGAGTGAGAACGCGGTGGCGAGGGACGTGGACGTGGTTGACGTCTCATCGCGCTCTTATCTCTCTGCTTTGTCTTTAGCTTCTTCTATGTAAATAATAGAGTGCAATGTTTTTTAAATGATTTTTTTCTTGTTTTATATTTAAGAGACTGCTGAAGTACAGTTGATATCATGAGAAAATGCCACGATGATCGCTAGGTTGAAGCTGTAGTCACATGCAATGTAATTAAATAGTGTTAAAATGGACCACAGGATTAGAGAGACGTTTAATGACGCCTGATTAATTACAAAAAAAATTAATAATCAATCTGTAGGAGTGAGGAGTGAGAGCAAAGCTAGTTGTGACTTGTGAGTTTGTCACCTATGGTCCGATCTCTCTTCATCCCGGAAATTATGGTTGAAGTTTGGATTTTATTGACTTTGTTGGCATCTCTTTTGTTTATAACTAGTTTAATTTAATAAAATGGTATTTCTTAATTGGCTCTCTATATTTGTTCTAAAAAGAAATAGATTTAGTGATGAATGTGATTGGTTACAATTTACAAGTGGTTTGAATAGTGTTTTGGCAAAACAATATAACTTGGTTCGTCTCGTGTGACTTTCAAGACTCTCCAAAATTAAGTCGGTATTAGATTTTGACCCACTTTTAAAAAGGTGGGTATATTTTTTTATTTTACATTTTTAACATTTAATTTTTATAATTGTATTTTTAATTATATATGTATTTTTATTTGTGTAAATTTTCTTTTTTAAATAATTAATAAGAAGCGTTAATAATTATATTAAAATAATTAGACCATACCTATACTAATAGATCGTGTGTCTGTTTTAATAGTATTAATTAAACCATAAGACATCAATGAAAAGTATGATGAAATTACGTTGAATCAAAAGGAAGAGATTTACTAATTACTACTATTGTCTGAGCTTGAGTGTGAGCTATTTTGAGGGAAAAGGGGAGAGACACATGCAATATACTCTTTCTCATATATGGAGATACTCAAATGTTTTGGACACTCGACCTGGCGATTTATTTGTGTTTAACTAATCTTTTACAATGGACCGATTAGCGCTTCACTTCACTTTTTTATATTTGTTTTAATAACAATATTTAAAGATAAATCTACTCTACTCTATTTCTTATCCTAAGAAAATATTTTTTCTTCTTTATATATATTTAAGGAAATAAATAGTAATTTTTATTTTGTTTTATATTTAGAAAATGCTATTTTAGAAAAAAATATTTGAGTAGATTCAACATTTATTAAATAAAGAAAAAATAGCAAAATATATTGGAGATGATATAATGAAATATTACATTATCAATAGAAAAATATTGTTGTACAAGGTGCATTTGTTGTGAAAGAGAACAAACATCTGGAACACAAGTAGCCAATAATAAAAAAAAAAGTAGCCAATAATACCTTTTGAAGATTGATGTTAACCTCACTGTAATTTGGATCAGTAATGTAACTATATGGTGATGCAACTATATGTATTTTATTTTATTTTACCAAAAAATTATATATATTTTATAACGAAATAAACGTCATCGTCGCGTCTTGTCGGAAAATACAGCGGGGAAGTTTAAAATAGTGATTCTATCACGTGATGCTAACGCCATGAGTGGCGCTTGCTCATCTCATCTCTGTTTATTTGATATTAGTTCTTTCTTTGGGTCAATTTTTTTATATAAGTTTATTACTAATAGATTCTCTATCAGTCTCGTATTATTATATTCTAACTAATACATGATTAAGCCGTTTATATTGTCGTAGATCAAATCATTCTCTTATTTGCAAAACAACAACTTTATTATACTATATCAGAGTCATGGTGGTGTTGGAGGCTTGGAGCTAGGACCGGCCCTGAATAATGCGTGATAAAACATTTGTAATATGTCCCCAAAAATTTTGAAGAAAATTACATAGAAATAAGTCCCCAAAATTTTTTTTAAGCCTCTAAATTTTTTATTTACATAGACAGTACAACAAGCCCCCAAAATCTCAGGGCCGACACTGCTTGGAGCCATGTTTATTTTCCACATGTCTAGAAGAAAAATGGGTCTTGGGACTTCATTATGATTAGGTCCTTTTAGTTTCAAAGTCCATTCACTACTTGTGCTCCTTGTCATCTTTGGCGGTCTACCAATTGTCTAATTCAATCAACAATCTCGATTAGAGAACCAACCTAATAGTTTTTGTTCATTGTTTCCTGAATGGTCATATCACATTGAAATACATCCGATCCCACCATGGATTCGCAGTAGAGAAAATAAAATACAAATGCCAGTTTTGGTATCTTACTCAGATGATACCACTACCCTAAGCTATTTTTACCCACCAAAAACCAATGTTGTTTTTTTTTTTTTTCTAACTTGTTAATATCATTAAAATGAAGATTCTGAAAGTACAAATTAGTACAATCGAAGAGATAGGCTGTCAAGGCAAAAAAAGTTAAAAACAAGACAGCAGACTAATTTAAGGCCAACAAGAAGATAAAGGTTTCAAGCGAGCCAAATAACCATCAGACCATGGAAAGCTTTTCTGTCCTTCCCGGCTGAGATGATGTTGCGGATTTCCTTGTCAATGATGCGAAACAGAGCGTGCGGCGGGATGGAGACACTGTTGTGGAGGGCGTTGTTGCGCTGCTTCCAGAGATGATATAATGTTGCTTGAGCTGCTACCTTTCTTAGAATTGATAGAGATTGCGCTGAAGAGACTCGGATCCAAGACATCAACTCAGACCAGGAGAGAAGATTCCTGGAGCGGTTTAGCCTTGAGAGGACCAGTGACCACACTTCAGAGCTGAAGTCGCATGTGATGAGCAGGTGGTCTCGAGTTTCTTCAAGCGTGTTGCAGAGGCAGCAGAGCGAGGAGGTCTGAGGCTATATGTTGTACAAATGGCATTACATGAGATTGTGTTTGTGTAGGTTTCATTTTATGTCCAGATTTCGTTATGTAGTTATGTACTAAAGTAATGTTTAAGTATATTGTGTGTTCAGTCTCTTTTTTTATGGATGAAATTTGTGAAATGGGGTTGTACTAATCAGGGCCGTCTCAAACTTTTCAGAGACCCTGTTCAAAAAAAAAAATAAGACCTTTCTTAATAATCTAAAATAGTTTTGATTTTTTTACAAAATATCATTATAATATAAAATAAATACATTAATTCTATTATTTATAATCTAAATAACATCAGTTTCTAATTTTAATGTAAAATCATTGATCAAATCATTAAATTTTATTATTTAGATTTTTAATGCAAAATCATAGATCATATCATCAAATTTGATCATTATTCTAATTTTTTTAGTATCTTTTACGTTTATTATATCCACAATCAGAAATCATAATCTATAAATATAATAAAATAACAAAATCTGAATAGTAAGCTATATACTCTTGATTGGACAAGTCACTATTTTTGTTGTTAACAGAAGTTGTATGTTAGCTTTATCTTTTTTTGTTTGCTATTTTTAATTAAAATTGATGAAAAAAATATTTTGTTCTCCATATTTTTAATCACTAATTGATATTTTTTTCCTAAATATAATCAATTAGAATATTAACTTTCTATACTACCATTAAATATTCAAACACACATCACAACTATTTATTACTTTCCAAATATATATAATTGATATAAATATTAATTACTTCCTAATTTACTGTCTTTTTAGTTGGTTATATAAACAAAAAAAATATAATTTACATTTATTGGTTATAAATACAAAAATAAAGTCAAATATAGTCATTCTGATTTTTTATAAAAATATGATTTAAATTTATAACTATTAGTAAGACAAAATAAAAAAAATATGGACCCTCTAAAATTTTGGATCCTGTTCGACCGCTCCACTTGCACGTGCTAAAAAACGGTCATGGTACTAATCCATGCAACTTTGATCGCCATTCGCCAGTGTTGCTGGCTTTAGAGATGTTTAGTGATACTTTTAAAAAGTCATTTAAGCTAGAGGACCAGCTAATGACTTTGACATGTAGAAACTTTGCGTGCAAATCGACATAACTTGTAAAGGTTATGTTGACGGGTACTATATATAGTATGGTTAAAAATGTTGACATTAACATCTTAAAAAGTGGCTTTTGAGGTCAACTTTCTATTCATAGGACTATATGGCCTTGCTATATAATTTAAGCTCAAGGCCCATTATGGAAAGGGACATAAGCCGAAAAGAGGTGTGGATGAATACTGCAAACAAAAAGATAACAACCAAAAGGATACTTTGAAGAAGCAGTGACATACATGCATGCACAAAGGAGTTCGATGCGTTTGATTCCACTCCCAATAAAGTTTTAGTGGAATTGCATTTGTGGGATTGGTAAAAGCATGAAGGCGAAGGGGAGGGGCACTTTAAGTCTAAGGTCACAATGTTCATTCCAAATTGTATTGTTTCCTTTCTTCTTTATTCCATATGATGTCAAAAACTTTTTGGACTAATTGTTAGGCTCATATAGTGTTCAGAACTATTGATGTTGTTGGTTCTCGTCTTTCTTGGTTTGGATAATTAGCCCCGATACTAAATTTAAACTTGCGTTCCACCAGTGATATACACATATAGATTTGTCTTCCGATGATCTTTATATTATCATTAATGAAAGGAGAATGTTCAAAAGTATTTTTAGAGTCTGTGGAAATTTTTGGGTTTGATTAAAGGTTTGTTAATACTTTATAGTTGTTCATACCAGAAAAATATTAAATTTAAATACCACAAAGAAGCATTTTCTCAATTATACAGGCAGATAAAGAAAAAAGTTTATAATCAAGCCAGTTCTTTAAAAAAAATTATAGTTATAAAAATTAATGTTTCTACGCCAAAGGTTTAAGTTTTGAGTTTCACAGAAAACAAAATTATGCTAATTATTAGAGATTAAATTTACAAAAGATATGCAGCATAATGTAAGGAGTACCGGTGAAGCGTTGATCTATAGAACGATTCAGGTGATAGAATCAGAAATCTTCATAAAACATGTAAAATTGTCGGCCGTATAATCGTCGGAAATATTTTTTCGGTTTGCAACAGCGTTAAAAAAATCACAAAAAGTTAAGTAAATAGCATTTTTACCGCGTAATAAATAAATATGATAGGGAAAGCTAAAATGTGTATATAAACATAAGTTACAGACATCTCTCTTAAACAGATTTAAATCACACAAATCTACAGGAAAAAAGACACATCTCAAGTGATCGAATCCCTAAATCCAGCAACCTCCTCGATTCGAATTGATTCGATCATCATCATGCTCTCGAATCATCTACAGAACGGGATCGAATCCGATAGCCTCATCTGGTCACGCGTCCCTGATTCCGACGATGCTTCTTCCACCGACGGCGTCGGCTTACTCAGCTCCCCCCGTGACGGCGGCGCCGCCGGCGTCGATAGTCTCGATTACGAGGTTATCGAGAATTACGCCTACAGAGAAGAACAGGTTACTTCCTTACTTACTTACTATTACTACTTCTCTCCCTTTGCTTCCTCTGATGATGATCTCTCTCTCTCTGGTTAGGCGCATCGAGGGAAGCTCTACGTTGGTTACTACGTCGCCGTCAAATGGTTCTTCTCGTTACTCATCGGGATCGGTAACTATTCTTCTTTTCAGATCCATAGGTTTTGTTTTTTTTTTCTTTTTTTTTTAATTATTGGTTTGGTTTGGTTGGGTCTTAAGGAACTGGATTGGCTGCTGTTTTCATCAATCTCTCGGTCGAGAATTTCGCTGGATGGAAGTTTGCTCTCACTTTCGCCATCATTCAGAAGTCTTACTTTGCTGGGTTTATAGTTTACCTCGTCATCAATCTAGTCTTGGTGTTTTCTTCCGCGTATATCATTACACAGTTCGCTCCTGCTGCTGCTGGCTCTGGCATTCCTGAGATTAAGGGTTATCTCAATGGTAACATCGATTCTCCTTTTTCTCGTTTTTTTTTTTTTTTTTTTTGTTTTGGTTTGGGTGGAGAGTTTTGTAGTTCACATTTAATGGTTTATGTATTGGATTGTGCAGGAATTGATATTCCTGGTACATTGCTCTTTAGAACCCTTATCGGAAAGGTGCGTTATTTCTGTGTGTTTTCTTGAAAGTTTACTTTTTTTTTCCGATTTTGAAGACAAGTTTTTTTCATAATTTGCTCTCTCTCTCTTAGATATTTGGAAGCATTGGATCTGTTGGAGGTGGTTTAGCCTTGGGGAAAGAAGGCCCCCTTGTACATACGGGTGCTTGCATTGCATCTTTGCTTGGTCAGGTGAGCTTCTGAGTTTTCTTTTGTTCCGGCTTGTAGATGATAATAATTCAATGTTGCTTTTTTTTTAAACCTCTGTTCTCCAGCATTCCTCAAGAAACTCATATTATACTTTCCTTTTGCTTATGTTGTTTCAGGGTGGATCTACGAAATATCATTTGAATTCTAGATGGCCGCAGCTTTTTAAGAGTGACAGAGATCGTCGTGATCTTGTAAGTTTTTAAATACTTCTCGTGAAGAAGGCTATCTGGTTTTGTTTTGTTATGGATTAGAATAGGTCCGAATCTCTTGAGAGATCTTATTCCTTCACTTTTGCGATGCCTTGAAAGGTCACTTGTGGATGTGCAGCTGGAGTTGCTGCAGCTTTTAGAGCTCCAGTTGGTGGAGTGTTATTTGCATTAGAGGAGGTCACATCATGGTAGGTTCCTTCCCTCATCCTATGTTCAGCAGCTTAAATTATTCGGTCAGAGAAACAACCTTTTGAGGAACTTCTGCTGTCTATTCCCTTGTTGTCCTTAGTAACTAGTGTCATTTGACAGCACCGCATTTATTCTTAGGATGCCTTAGCTTGTGGGCATCTGTGATGTTATGCTGTCTGTCCATCTACTTAATTTGCATCTTCTATTGAAGGTGGAGAAGTCAACTTATGTGGCGTGTCTTTTTCACTTCTGCTATCGTGGCTGTTGTGGTGCGTACTGCCATGGGTTGGTGCAAGAGTGGAATATGTGGACACTTTGGTGGAGGTGGTTTCATTATATGGGATGTATCAGAGTAAGGTTCTAGCTTCAGTGATCACTTACATTGTGCAAAGCTAAGAGTGCTCAAATTGACTTGCAACTTTTCTTTCCTTCGTTTAGTGGTCAAGATGACTACTACTTCAAGGAGCTACTGCCAATGGCTGTAATTGGAGTTATCGGAGGCCTACTTGGTGAGGTTTTTTCTTTTCCTGCTGGCTGCTGCATTCTTGGTTCCATTTATATTAACTATTTCATTTCTCGTGGCATTTTTTTCAGGGGCATTATTTAACCAACTTACATACTATATGACATCTTGGCGTCGAAATTATTTGCACAAGAAAGGAAATCGAGTGAAGGTAAAAGATTCACAAGAAATTCTACATTTGTTTGGTTATGTTGTTCTTTTGAAGATTAATTGTCTCGTTTCTGAACTTAAGTAACTGCCTACATATTTGAATATGCAGATATATGAAGCATGCATCATCTCTTGCTTAACTTCAGCAATCTCGTTTGGGCTGCCACTCCTAAGGAAATGCAGTCCATGCCCTGAAACAGCTGACTCTGGTATTGAATGTCCACGGCCTCCTGGAATGTATGGGAATTACGTAAATGTAAGACATTGTTATAGATAGATGTGTATCTTTGAGATCCGCTGTGATATTACCCATCATTTAACTGTTTCTCCGATGGCAAAAATGTCTGGCCAAAAACCTTACAAGTTTTGCTAATTACACCTAGTGAAATTCGAACACTTGTTAGATGCGTATGTTGAATCATGTGATGGTGTCTACTAGGAAAACTAAATAATCAGGTCTTAGAACTTTAGCAATGACATTCATTGCCTCTACTGAGCTTTCTGGCTTTCATGACATTTCAGCCTTTTAGCATTGCCGCATTCTGGTTGTTTATTATTATTTCTTTTTCGTTTCCATTATTGCAGTTCTATTGCAAAACGGATAACGAGTACAATGATCTCGCCACAATTTTCTTCAATACTCAGGTCTTTATTCTTGAATATTTTCAAATTTATTCTTTCGAATTTTGATTTTACTTTACTTTTAAGCCCGAATGTTACAATTGAAACCTTCTGTTTTTCTTTTTGGCGACAGGATGATGCTATAAGGAATTTGTTCAGCGCAAAAACAATGCGAGAATTCAGTGCTCAGAGTCTACTGACTTTTTTGGTATGAAATGCTTCTGCTTGGTTAGTTTTAAAAAGTTCTTCAACCCGGTCACATGCCCTTAATTTGGTATATAGTTTGAGATTAACTGAATCATGTGCATGTTATCGACATGATAAGGAACTTGCTGATTTGATTTTTAATATCGTTCCATCTCTTTATCTATTGGGACATCATTTTATTTGTATATTCTTCTGATTTATGGGTCTCTTTCTGTTTTAATTAATGATGTACAGGCTATGTTTTATACATTAGCAGTGGTGACATTTGGCACTGCTGTTCCCGCTGGCCAGTTTGTCCCTGGAATAATGATAGGATCAACGTATGGGCGCCTTGTAGGCATGTTTGTGGTCAGGTTTTACAAGAAGCTCAACATTGAAGAGGGAACGTGAGTCTCTCTATGTAGTGCTTTGTTGATCTTACCACTTCGTTTTTTCAATTTGTTGATTAAACTTTAGGCCCTTTGAACCTTAGTTATGCTTTGCTGGGAGCTGCTTCATTTCTTGGAGGCTCGATGCGGATGACTGTATCTTTATGTGTTATCATGGTTGAAATCACAAACAACCTGAAACTTCTGCCTCTTATAATGTTGGTTCTTCTCGTTTCAAAGGTATGAGTTACCAACAATTATCATTTGCTTCAATTCTTATGAAAATACGTTTGTTTTAATTTGTTTTGTTCCTAGGCCGTGGGTGATGCTTTCAATGAGGGATTGTATGAAGTACAAGCACGCCTTAAGGGCATTCCGTTACTGGAATCAAGACCCAAGTATCATATGCGGCAAATGATAGCGAAGGAAGCATGCCAAAGTCAGAAGGTTATATTTTTATCCATCCTCAAAGACAGAGCTATGTTTTATCCACTAGATGGAGTTGGTGACAGTGGGTCTTATATTATGCTTTTTCTTTTTTTGAAGGTAATTTCTTTACCTCGAGTTATCAGGGTTGCAGATGTCGCTTCAATTTTGCGCAGCAACAAACACAATGGATTTCCAGTAAGCATTGCTTTCACCGACACAGGTTTGACCCGTTAGTGCTTAGTCCTCCGTACTGATGGCTTTGTTTTTTACACTGTACCAGGTGATCGACCACACGAGAAGTGGTGAAACGCTTGTCATTGGGTTAGTTCTTCGGAGGTACGTGATTACCACCAACTGCAAAAGGAGTTATTTTGAAAGAAATGTATAATTCTAAGTTTTGTTCATCATGCAGTCACTTGCTTGTACTCCTTCAATCTAAGGTGGATTTTCAACATAGTCCTCTGCCTTGTGATCCAAGTGCCAGACCGATCAGGTAAAACTAATGTTTACCCTCTTCTTTTCCACTCTCTTTGGAAGGAATCATCTTTGATCTGATAAATAAAATGATTATGCAATATCCAGGCACAGATTTAGCGAGTTTGCTAAACCTGTTTCATCTAAAGGGTTATGCATAGAGGATATACATCTAACTTCAGATGATTTAGAGATGTACATAGATCTTGCTCCGTTTTTAAACCCGTCTCCATACGTTGTTCCTGAAGACATGTCGTTGACAAAGGTGAGTATTAGCACTGGTTATATATTTTTGCCTATACACGAATATCAATCATCATTTGTTGAGAGAATTTGATCCGTTTGAATTATAGGTATACAACCTTTTCCGGCAACTTGGGTTGAGACATCTATTTGTTGTTCCACGTCCTTCTCGTGTGATAGGCTTGATCACAAGAAAGGATTTACTAATTGAGGTATCCATTTTTTTTTACATCAGTAGAGAGTTTATACACAATATTTCATTAGGAATAACATCGATGATGTTGCTGGTCTTGTTATGCAGGAAAACGGGGAATCATCAGCTGTTGAACTCCAACAGTCAACTAGTGTAAGGTCTCTAGCTTGCTGCTATTCTCGTGTCTAAATCACAAAAGCCTTGGGAGTCTCGCGAGTCTGGTGTTGTGATCTTTTAAGTCTAAACCCTAGTATAGAGACAGACTTTAAATCATTCAAGTTTTAAAGTGTAGTTTAGTGTCTTTTCCCTTTAACCAGAACGCTTATTTATCACTCATTGTTTTTGCCTTGCAGAGGTCGGTACAGTGAGACAGCAACGCGGACAGACACCGGACGTCCGCTTCTAGACGATCTTTTAGGCTAGGAAAAACAGTTAAACGTATACAAGCATTTGAAGTTGGTTGGATCTTTACTTGGACTAGTGATTAGTCCACACTACGAAACGACATGCTTTTCTCCGTTTTGAGTTTGAGGAGCTTTGCCTCAAAACCAGTCTGAAGGATATATGAGCATATCTCGTGAGCTGGGAATTGTGTTAACAGTCTCATTGGCTGTTCACAGAGAGTAGAAAGATGTGTGTAGTGAGTTTGATTGTTGTAATTATGCAAACTTCGATTATTTCTTGGTCATTGTAAAAGAATCTAGCCGTTGACGTATACCTGATTAAGTTAAACCCATATCGGGAAAAACAATAAATAATATGCGTTGGGCTCACTGGTAATCTGGTCTACACACGGTAGAAATTCGACTATTCAGGTGCCGACTGGTTTTTCCGCTACCATCCGCAAACGTAGCTTTTGCGGTTTATAGCGGTTGTTGGCATTTCGAAACAATCACAGAAAACGCTACAAATCGCTTCAAACTTTTTCGAACTTCTTAAAATCAAAAGCTGGTTCCAGCTAGCGTTTGCGGTTGCAGGTAGTCACGGGAGGGTAAATTATTTTTCTTTAAAAACAGAATAAATAAAAATAATACTAAAAATATCCAATAAAAATTTTCAATTGAAATAATAGAAATTGTAAAATGTATTCATATTATATTTCAATTTATATTATAAAAATTCAAAACTAAAATATTTTCTATAAATTTTTAAAATTGAATAATATGATTTTATAAATATAAATTTTATATTTATCATATTATTATGATTTTTAATATTTTTATAATTACATAAAATGTAAATATTGTTAAATTATTATTTAACAGATGTTGCCTTTTGTAGTTTACCAGTCATAAGAGTCCCGCAAACGCAACAATTTCTAACAGTTATACCAGTCGTACAAATCTCTAAAAACCGCTTAAAACCGCAACCACCCGCACCCACAAACTCCCGCAACCGCAACCGCAACCGCTGCAGTTACACCAGTCAGACCCTCAGTGTGATAATAGCTAAGGCTATAGCTAGAATCCCTTAAATATTGATATATCAATAGTAAACATTTTAAAAATTGAAATCTTAAGTTTGTACTAGATTTTAAATATTTAATTTTATAATATAAATATTTGTATTAAATTTTATATAATGTGTTTTATAATATTATTTAATAGTTAGTTGCAAGAAAATTAGTTAATAGTTGTTTTATATACTTTTGATGATCAACATCTAAAAACTGTTAATTGTGAATATAATAATAATTATTATTTTGCAAAATTTAAATTGAATATATAATATTCGAAAAAATACTATTAAGAACTTTAATCAATCATCAAGATTTTTTATTATTTTTAATACTATTATCAAACAAAAAAAACACGAGGGAGGAGAAAAACTCATACAAACACACCGTAATACTACCGAGCAAACGGAAGCAACACATACACGCTGATTGTGCCTTTGGATAAAACCAAATCCAGACGTTTTAAATCAGTTCTCATATATGGTAACAATATGACAGCGATGTGCTGACTGTAAGACTCCCTCTCAAAGAGTCAAAAAGGGAACATTGATCTAAATATATTGACCATATATTCAATTCTTGCACATTCCAATTTCAGACATCATCCGTATCTTTTTTTTCTGTATAAGTATATGAACTGTTCTTTGTCTCATGAATAAGTAAAGATCTCTCTCTCTCTCTCTCTGCTTGTCTCTGCACAAACACACAGAAAATTTTATAGAGATTTAGAGGTTTAAACAATGGCTGGTGGGTTTGTAGCGTTTAGTGGTGATTCCCCGGCCTTTCAGGCGAAGATGACTGTTTACGTCTTCATCTGTGTCGTTATCGCCGCTTTTGCCGGTTTGATCTTTGGTTATGATATTGGAATCTCTGGTACGGTTCTCTTCTCTTTCAATATCGTTTGTTCTTTTTTTCACGTTACTTATATAGATCAAGATCTGTTTATTTTATTTCATATACGTATCATGTTATTTTAGAATGCGTCTAAAGATCTCTCTATATGTATATAGACATCTTAGATTTGTTTCAAAAAAACATCTTAGATTGAAACCATGCGGTCAATATTAGTTATCAGACTATAGTATGTATACAAATCTTGGTTCTTTATCTAGCTCACGTGACGAAGACTAATGATACTCATGGCCGGTCCGATGTAAATGGTTACCCATAATCAAATATTAATTTAAAACCTCAAACTGATGGCATTAATCATTTTCTTAGTCTGCTTTCCCTCTTTCTTGATTTGGTACTAATATGTTTAAAATCAACAGGTGGGGTAACGGCGATGGACGATTTCTTGATGAAGTTTTTTCCAGCTGTGTACGAGAGGAAGAAGCAAGCACACGAGGATAACTACTGCAAGTACGACAACCAGTTCTTGCAGCTCTTCACCTCTTCTCTTTACCTCGCGGCACTCGTGGCCAGCTTCTTTGCCTCTGCCACGTCCTCTAAGCTCGGCAGGAAACCCACTATGCAGTTAGCTTCCATCTTCTTCTTGATCGGCGTTGGCCTTGCCTCCGGAGCTGTTAACATGTACATGTTGATCATGGGCAGAATCTTGCTCGGCTTTGGCGTTGGCTTTGGTAATCAGGTACAAAACTAACTCTACTAAACCAAAAATATAAAATACCAAACACAACAAGATCGGTAATAATACTATTGATTTATATATTCAGAGCCGGTCGGACATTTTGGAGACATAGACAATTTACAAAAATGTGTCAAAAAAAAAAAAAGAATTTATAAAAATATTTTTAACAATTTTGTGGGACCATAAGCTTTTCACTTACCTTTGCTCAGAACCGGATAGTTGCCGGATTATAAACTATACTTGGTTTAACTCCGTTTTGGACATCAGTTTCAAAAAAAAAAAACTCCGTTTTGGACATAGGGTTTGTATGAGATTGTGTTTTAAAGACCTTTTTTTTTGTCGGAATATATTTGTAGGCCGTACCGCTTTTCTTATCAGAGATAGCTCCAGCGAAGCTTCGTGGAGGTCTCAACATTGTGTTCCAACTGATGATTACAATAGGAATCCTTATCGCCAGCGCAGTCAACTACTTCACCTCTTCTATTCACCCTTACGGATGGCGACTCGCACTCGGTGGCGCGGGGATTCCTGCCCTCTTCCTCCTCTTCGGATCACTTCTCATCTGCGAAACACCGACGAGTCTCATCGAGCGGAACAAGTTCGAGCAAGGCAAAGCAACACTCAAGAAGATCAGAGGCGTCGAAGATGTTGATGAGGAGTATAAATCACTCGTCCAAGCTTGTGAGTTCGCGAGGCAAGTCAAGGACCCTTACAGGAGGCTCATGAAGCGCGAGAGCCGACCGCCTCTTGTCATCGGACTGTCGCTCCAGATGTTCCAACAGTTCACTGGAATTAATGCCGTCATGTTTTATGCCCCGGTTTTGTTTCAGACCGTGGGGTTTGGAAACGATGCAGCTTTGCTTTCGGCTGTTATTACAGGATCTGTCAATGTTGTCAGCACTCTTGTAGGGATTTACTTAGTCGACAGAACCGGTCGGAGATTTCTCTTGCTCCAGGGTGCAGGCCAGATGCTCATTTGCCAGGTATTTTGATTTCTTGTTTCCCAAGGAAGTAATCATTTTTAAGACGCAAGTGTTAAAGCTTCTTGTGACGCAAGCAATACTCCTAAACTTAATTTTTTTTTTCCATACAGTTGGTCATTGGAATCATTCTAGCCAAAGACCTAGGCGTGACGGGTACGTTAGGTAAGCCAGAAGCCATAGTGGTGGTTGTCTTTGTGTGCATTTACGTGATGGGTTTCGCTTGGTCATGGGGGCCATTAGGATGGCTAATCCCTAGCGAGACCTTTCCCTTGGAGACACGAACCCAAGGGTACGCATTGGCAGTGTCGTGCAACATGTTCTTCACGTTCGTGATCGCTCAGGCCTTCCTATCAATGCTTTGTTGGATGAAGGCAGCGATATTCTTCTTTTTCAGTGGTTGGATCGTTAAGATGGGACTCTTTGCTTTGTTCTATGTGCCAGAGACTAAAGGTGTCTCGATTGATGACACTAGGGATAACGTTTGGACGCAACATTGGTACTGGAAGAGGTTTATGCTTAGAGGAGCATGATGCGAAAGAAAAAAACAGCTTGATCTTTTTGATCAATCAAACTTTATTTCTCTTTTATATGTTTTTGCTTTTCAAATGGAGAACAGTGTACACTGTACTAATAATTATTTTTTTGTTGATTCTTGTTTTATACTTGATTGATATGCAATTCTTGTTTGGCATCTTTAATGAAAGCTCCATGATTCTAATTTTATGTGTGTTAACTCGTTAGCCACTTGATGAGAAAAAGTATAGTGTTCATATAACATACAGATGATACTGTTAAATTATTATCAACAACTTAGATGTCATTCCATATATACATTTCCTTATTAAAATTGCAAAAGAATGTTTATTTTTGTTTGTATTTTGGTGGAATAAATGGAATGACAAAGTTGACCGGAATTGAAGAAGTCTTTATCTATTTGGTCGTAAACGAAGGTGAATGATGGCTAATGAGAGATGAACAAGTGACGATCGTTGGAAAATCCAGAACTTGGAGTGCAAGGATCACATTTGTCCAATGTGTGAATATGATAGTTGTTTTTGGTGTAAGATCCTCGGCAGAACCGGTCCTAAGTCTTAGAGCATGATTATCCTAGAAATTTTAAGGGTTTTTTAAGTACACTTTAATGATTATTTAACTATTAAATTTTAGCTAAAGACCTTAGTTAAGATTCACCTAATTTTTGTTGTACATTGGTAGATTCACTGCATAATAAATCGTTTTGCATATTTTGAAGTTCTGAACTTAAAACTTTTTTTTAGGTATATATGCCAACATTGAATTTTCAAGTACACTAAAGATACATACTGTAAACAGAGGACGATTTTGTATATACAAACACTAAAGGACCACAAATAAAGATGTCAATTGGACTGTATAATAATGGGTTTGTATAAACGGACAGCCGATTTTTTAGAATATTATTGACCAAAGGCTTAAATTAAACCAAACTTACCAAACCTAAATTGTACTAAACCTATCCGTGGAACTCAAATAGAATTATTTTAACATATTGAAATTCATATTTAGTATAATTTCATATGTTTTGCAGAATTATTAAACTTTATATATTAAACATGTGAGCAATTTTTGTGGAAAATGTGATTTTATAAGTTTGGTGGAAAAATGATTTTGAAAATTTGGAGAAGAAAAAATAATTTTGTTATTTTGGTGGCAAATTTACTATTTTGGTGGAAAACGTTATTTTGAATTTTTGACTGAATGATTTTACCGATTTAGTGGAAAATTAAATTTGTGGTTTTAGTGTTAAAATGTAATTTTATTGTTTTGATGAGAAACTTGATTTTGTGGTTTTTCTGAAAAACATGATTTTATATATTTAGTTGAATAACTGATTTTGTATAGCAGACAAATTTAATTTTGTGATTTTAGCGGTGAAATATGATTTGTGATTTTGGTAGAAAAATATAATTTTACGTTTTATCAAAAATATAATTTTAAAAATTTGGTAGAAAACACGATATTTTTACACGTGTTTTAATCCCCGGCCTCTTTGACGCGCGTACCGTGCAACTTGTGCGGTTTTTTTCGTATGGGTCATAGACCAGTTTTTTGTATTTGGGCTGTGACCGTTAAAATTTGTAGCCCTTGTAGTCATTAAGCTTTTTGTTCAGGTATTTGTGGTCCGTGGGCTTAGGCCGTTTGGGCTTGGCTCTTTTGATGATTAATATAACAATTTGGGAAAAAAAACATGATATTAAGTCTTTTTTTTTTTCCTCTAAATTATAAAATTTTAAGTTTATTAGACATCCATCTCCAAGTTGGCCTATATATTTTTGGGTTAAATGGGTTTTTGTCATTTAGACTACTTTGATTTTGGATATGAGTCATATGACCATATCAAAACCATTTTTAATTTGAACTAAGGCTAATTTATGGTCATCATACTCGATTGACATCCCTAACCGCATGCTTGGTCCGATTGAACTAAGGGCCGTCTACGTTCTTCCGTCATCTTTTATATGCTGCTCCATGAACTGGTTCATGCCTCTTTTATGAGCTTCTGTACATGGGCTGATCCAGTGAAAGGGCCACAATGGCTTCCTACACTCTTTACAAGAAACCCTTTAAATCATTGAGGGAAATTAATACACTGATCAGAACCGACTGGAAAAGATAATAATAATAATTGGAGTCTGTATTCTCTACATTTTCCCAGACCCCAGTGGAGGACCCAAAGGCGCTCAGAATTTTGTTTTTTTTTTTTCTTTTTGATAAAAGGCGCTCGGATTAAACGTGGGAGTTATTATTTTTCTTCTATATAAAAGTTGATTAATATGTAATATATGAAATATCTGTGAATTATTCCATAACAGTGATATTAGTATTACCTTTGACATTGAGTAGATCGTGCAATTATATAACGTTCTATGTAGGGCCGGACATTTTATCTTTTAAAATTGATTTGATTTATTATTCATGATTATCCGAAAAATTCAGATATCCATAAATCTTTGAAGGAAAAGATATTAATCAATATTCATTAAAATGAAACAATTTTTTTTGGCAACAAAACGAAACAAATTATAAATACTAAAAATTTTAGAAACAGATATATTATGTGCTTCGACTTTTATACAAATAGATGTTTATCTACGATTAAATATAGAGTTTTAAATGTATAATATTATATAATTATTATTTAACATAATTTATTAAGTTTTAGTTTAAAAATTACTCATAAAATATCCCCTAGTCTATATTTGAGAAGTGATTTACCACATGTTTTCTCTACAATCGTTTTCACAAAAAAAATTGTGACGTGGATATTAAGATTGATGACATGTCATATGATTAAATATGAAATGGACAATTACATTTAATGCTGATATATATTTTTGGAAATCTTTTTAGAATATGGCAATAACTCATATATTACATTTAATATTGATTTATATTTTTGGTAAACTTTGTAAAATATGTTAATAATTCATAAATCATCACTAAAGATAAATATATTCAAATCCCCTAGACTATATTTGCGAAGTGATTTGCCACATGTCCTCTCTACAATTAGTTTCACAAAATAAATATGACATGGCTACTACAATTGATGACATGTTTTCCAAAAAATATGACATGGATAATTTCATTTAATATTGATTTATATTTTTGGTAAACTTATAAGAATATGGTAATAGTTCATATATTACATTTAATATGGATATTGTTTTTGGTAAACTTTTTTAAAATATGGTAATAACTCATACATCATCTATAAAATAAATATATTCATATATAACATTCCAAATTTTGAAATATTATTATTTTGTATAATTATACAATTTGTATTACTATAACTTTCAAAAATTCTACATTTTTAAAAAAATTTAAATATCTAATCGTAAGATTAATAGTTTCTTATATATCAACAAATTTTATAAATATTGTTTAGGCTAAATGTTTTATAATTATACAATTTATATCATTTTATTAGTTTTATATAATTGATTTAATATATATATCAAATATATATTAAATATAAGTAAGAAAATAGTAAAATCTATAAATTTAATAAAATTTATTTTTAAATATAAGTTAGATTTAATAAACATATATAACATTTCAAATTCGAAATATTATTATTTTTGTACAATTATATAATTTGTATTACTAAAAATTTCAAAAACTTCCCCTAAACTATATTTGCGAAGTGAATTTTACCACATGTCATCTCTACAATCAGTTTCACAAAATAAATATGACATGGCTACTACAATTGATGACATGTCTTCCGAAAAATATGACATGGATAATTTCATTTAATATTGATTTATATTTTTGGCAAACTTATTAGAATATGGTAATAATTCATATATTACATTTAATATTGATATTTTTTTGGTAAACTTTTTTAAAATATGCTAATAGCTCATACATCATCTATAAAATAAATATATTCATATATAACATTCCAAATTTTGAAATATTATTATTTGTATAATTATACAATTTGTATTACTATAACTTTCAAAAAATTCTACATTTTAAAAAAAAATTAAATATCTAATCGTAAGATTAATAGTTTCTTATATATCAACAAATTTTATAAATATTGTTTATGCTAATTTTTTTATAATTATACAATTTTATATCGTTTTATTAGTTTTATACAAATTGATTTAATATATATCAAATATATATTAAATATAAGTAAGAAAATAGTAAAATCTATAAATTCAATAGAATTTATTTTTAAATATAAGTTAGATTAAAAAACATATATAACATTTCAAATTCGAAATATTTTTGTACAATTATACAATTTGTATTACTAAAAATTTCAAAAACTTCTACAATTTAAAAGAAATTAAATATCTAATCATAAGATTATTAATTTCTTTATATATCAACAAATTTTATAAATATTGTTTAAGCTATTTTTTATAATTATACAATTGTATATCATTTTATTATTTTTATACAAATTGATTTAATATATATCAAATATATATTAAAATTAGTAAAAAAATAGTAAAATCTATAATATTTAATAAAATTTATTTTTAAATATAAGTTAGATTTAAAAAATTTCTTACTGCACATGGTGCAGGAAAACACCTAGTTAAATTGAAAAAAGAATGTAAAAACTTTATCCCAAACTACAATTTTTCTAAAATCATTTGTTTTATAAGAAAAAATATCAATTTTAAAAGTTTATAAAATATATAGTTTTATTAACTTTTGACTTTATATTTTTGATTAGGTAAAATATATTTCTAAAAATAAATTGATATTCTTTTCTATATTTACTTATATTGAACAAAGTGGATAAAATATCTGTAAATATCCGTAAATATTTATGTATATTTACAAATATAAAAAAAAAATTGAGATACTCATATTTTTACGAAACAAAACAAATTAGAAAATCATATATCTCTGAAACATATTCGATATGTATAGAGGCCTAGTTGTAAGAGAATAAAACAAAAATCATATTTTGAACATGTGCCACCCACTACTTCATCTACACCTTCCACAATTCCATTACACATTGTTTAATAACAGGCTGGGTGTACTTGGAAGGCATAACAAATTACAAAACTAAATCGGATATGATCTTTTTTTTTTGCCAACGGATATGATCATTTAAACCTTCCTATAAACAAAACAGAAATAATAAACATAAAAAAGTAAGACTCTCCGCACGACTTGGTATGATATAATCGGCCAATTCATACATCAATAGACAGTCGTGGTCCTGATCAATACATGAATTCGGACCCTGTGCTAAAACATACACCAATTTAATATTTATTTGAATTTCATATATAAACAACAAAATTTTGGTCTATGCATATTTTGACCGTGTTTCCGTGAGTCAAACGGTTACATGTGCTTATGTGGAGTTAACGTTCGATTACGTGGCTTTTGTATATTTATTGTCTAAAAAACATTTGGATATAATCGGCCAATTCATACATCAACAGACAGTCGTGGTCCTGATCAATACATGAACTCGGACCCTGTGCTAAAACATACACCAATTTAATATTTATTTGAATTTCATATATAAACAACAAAATTTTGGTCTATGCATATTTTGACCGTGTTTCCGTGAGTCAAACGGTTACATGTGCTTATGTGGAGTTAACGTTCGATTACGTGGCTTTTGTATATTAATTAGCTTTTGTACATCAACAGACAGTCGTGGTCCTGATCAATACATGAACTCGGACCCTGTGTTAAAACATACACCAATTTAATATTTATTTGAATTTCATATATAAACAACAAAATTTTGGTCTATGCATATTTTGACCGTGTTTCCGTGAGTCAAACGGTTACATGTGCTTATGTGGAGTTAACGTTCGATTACGTGGCTTTTGTATATTAAATTAGCTTTTGTACATCAACAGACAGTCGTGGTCCTGATCAATACATGAACTCGGACCCTGTGTTAAAACATACACCAATTTAATATTTATTTGAATTTCATATATAAACAACAAAATTTTGGTCTATGCATATTTTGACCGTGTTTCCGTGAGTCAAACGGTTACATGTGCTTATGTGGAGTTAACGTTCGATTACGTGGCTTTTGTATATTTATTGTCTAAAAAACATTTGGTTGGAAGGTGAATTGAACACTGGTTAGAACAGTAGCTCATCAACGACTCAACCACTATGCCAAGTTCGTTTCTTTTGTTTTTTCAACAACCATTTTTTATTTAGATTTAATAAACACGATTCATTAATGGTTAATACCTCTTCCCTGTTTCCCTGTAATAGAGGAGTTGTTTATAAAGGAGCTTTGATTTAGATTTATGTACCACCACAGCTCATGTATAAATTTTACAAAACAAATCGATGCAAGTGGCTGGAGTCTTAAGGCCATGGATTTTATAAAACAAGACAACAAGAAAAAAATCTTATATCAGGACATTTTTTGAAGAGAAAACCCCAATTCTGCTGAATCCAATCAAAGATAGACAATATCTCAGTTCAATATTCAATAGGAGAAACTTTTTTTAGACCATGACTAACGCCCCATACAAGAGCCACAAATTCGAGAGTGAACCTGTTTATTTCGTTTGGAAAGACAGAGATCTAAGAAGATGAAGATGACCAAGAGAAAAGAAGACGATACTGAAGATTTAATGTTTTATGTAAAGGAATATATCATTAAGTTACGATTTGGCACAGTGGTTGAGAACTTGACAATAGAAGCATGTTCTAAATTAGCCCGGGTTCGAATCCTTCCTCCTTTTTTCTTTAAAAACTTTTTTTAATTAATTTTAATTTCATAATAAAAGGAACAAAACGCCGACGTTTTAATATTTTTTTCAATTTAAACCAGGTCATTTCCACATCATCTATAATAAACGGTCAACTAACAGATTTAATATCAACGTTAGTTAATGTATGTAAAATCCGTTTTTAAAAAGTTGACGTATGAAATTCAAATAAATATTGAGTTGGTGTATGTTTTAGCATATGGTCTTAGTTCATGTACTGATCTGGACCGCGATCGTCTGTTGATGTATGAATTAGCCGATTTCCCTATCTATCATGTGATCTTTAAATGGTCTTGTAAAATATTTAAATAAAATCAGTTACAAGAAAAAAAATACAATATTCAAATTATCCTGTCAATTCTCTACCTGTCATCATATGAATAATCTTTACGAGAATCATCCCTTTTCTAAAGTTTAATATTTTTTTGTTCAAAAATAAATTCCAACTTTCACCAAAAGTTTAATATGTGGCAATAGTTCTTTTATCCACGACGAGAACAGAACACATTGAGATTTTTATATTTGTAAACCAACTCAACAAGTAACCCGATGCGTCTGTCTATATAAATGTAAAGCCATCCCAAAACCAATAACCATCACATCTCAAGAAAATGGACGGTCAAAAATGGACTTTGGGTTTCATATCTCTAGCTTTTCTCTTCATCACTTGCTCATCCGCTGAGCTCCTCATTCAACAGGTTGTGTTTCCTTTCCTTCTTTTGTCTCTTAAAATTTTTTAGTACTTTCTCGAAAGTATTTAACAGTGACAAAACATACCAGGTCATAGGAGGCAGAGGAACAGAGTTGAACAGTTCTTACAGTCTTGAGGCTAATCTTGGTAAGCTTGTTGTCTGAACCGGTTTTTCTTTGGATATTCTTGGTTAAAACACTGAAACACAGTTCTTGATTTTGTTGGAAAATTTTCCTTGTTGACAGGAGTGACAAGAGTCTTGAGAGATGAACGACCATCAAGTAAGATAGTGACAATTGCAGGCTACTCCGTGATTAAGGGGAGAGGCGAACCCTACGAATCCTCTGTTTTTGAAGCTGCTGGTTACAAATGGTAAAATGATCTTTAACATTTTTCTTTCATTTATTCAACTTATTTATTAATTAGGACTATTTTTATGACCAAAAAAAAACAGGAGGTTGGTTTTGTACGTGACTGGTAATAAAAACGACGGTGGAAATGGTTATATATCACTATACGCGAGGATGGAAGAGACCGAATCGCTTCCATATGGTTGGGAAGTCAACGTTGATCTCAAACTCTTTGTCCACAACCCAAAGCAACACAAGTACTTGGCTGTTACAGGTATATTTTACTAGCTACGATCTATATTTGGCGGTTGTAGGTTATAAAGATTAGTCTATAAACCGAGTTTGATTGTAACTATTGATTCATGCAGATGGAACAGTGAAGCGATTCAACGCAGCGAAAAAAGAGTGGGGATTCGGACAGTTGATTGCTCTTTCAACATTCGAAAACACGAACGAAGGGTACATTGTGCAGGACACTTGTTCCTTTGGTGCTGAGATCCTCATCGTTAAACCGGCCGAGAAACAAGAGAAAGTGACATTCATATCAAACCCACCGAACAATGTTTTCACTTGGAAGATTCTTCGTTTCTCCACCTTGGAAGATAAATTCTACTATTCTGATGATTTTCTCGTTGGAGACCGTTACTGGTTAGTACTTTTGTTTTATCACCATATTATATAGTCCGGTTCCATATGTACTAACGGGTTTTTGGTTTATGTATAATCAGGAGACTAGGCTTTAACCCCAAAGGTGATGGAGGAGGCAGACCACATGCACTTCCAATCTTCTTATTTGCTCAAGGCTTTAGACCAAACGCAGTTGCTACAAACACTTGGGGTGCGGTTAATCTGAGGTTAAAGAATCAACGTAGCTCCAACCACAGACAAATATATTGTAAGAATATTAAACCAATAAAAAATGTTTTATCTCCAAGAGAAACAAATTGGCGATTGAAATTAATAGTTGTTTTTCTTTCCTTTTTTTTATTTATTTCAGCTGCAGCTTGGTACCCGATTCGAAGCGGTTATGGTGTGGGAGTGAACAACATCATATTGTTGGCAGATTTAAAGGATACATCGAAAGGGTATTTGGTTAATGATGCCATTATCTTTGAAGCTGAAATGGTTAAGATCTCAGTGACCAATATTGTCCCTGTTTAACGACCTCTCTGCTTCTTTGTCATCGATCAAACAGCGTTATAAATAAAGAGATGTTTGATGTGTTTGTAATAATAAGATGAAGTTGTTGATCCCTGTGGTGTAATCATCATTTCTGTTCTATGAGTTTGTTTTTTCTCCTTTGTTATCAGTGAAATGAAACTCTCTTGTTTTAACCTTTATGAAAGATTTCACATGGAAAGATAAAAAACGAACACTAATATATAATTTTTTTGATTGATCAGTTCATTCGTTACCAATTGGTTCTGACTTAAAACAGTCGAAACATCTAGATATTGGTCTTCATGGACCACATTCGTCCAATGCGTGAATTTGATCTTTTTGATTTTGGGGTATGGGTTTTCCTGTAGAACCCGGTCATGGATCTTCAAAAGCCACAGATGAGGAAAAAGGTTGTTTTGCACATTTTGAAGTTTACAAAACTCAAAAGTTGTTTAGGAATGTCACTTTGAATTTAACAAAAACACTAAAGATAAATATTATAAACTGAATGCCGATTTTGTTTTTGCAGTATTGTCTTCTCCTTGTGTAGCAGGCCTCTAGCACTTTCAAATGTTTTATATGCAGCTGATCAAGAAATTAATGGAGTCTTAGTCTGTTTTACATTTTATTATTTCTTTTGATAAACTGATCTATCTTTTTTTTTGGTCAAAAAACTGATCTATCTTATTTAGCCATTTATTTGGTAAAACTTTGGGCCATGTTTATCTTACTCTCTTGTAATTCTTTCTCTATTGATGGAGTTTGTGTTCTTTAGAACTTTATAAATGAGTGAATTTAACCCCAAAACAAAGAGACCGATTCTGTTTCTACAAACAATAAAAGGACTATAAGCCCATGCTGTCGGGGACCATGAGCTTCACTGCCTCTATTTCTCTAGAGCCAATCTTCTATGGATCAGGTAGAGTTCTTATATCCTTATTTCATAATTCTTATTTTAATCAGAATCCAAAATTCCAAATTAAACTATTTCTTCTCATCAAAACTAAACTCTAACTCCCCTATAAATTAGTGAACCCATGGGTAAATATTTATTATACCTTTCAAATTTGGAAAAAAAATAATTTAAAATCGTTTTTAATCACATTTTGATAAATTTCGTAAAATTTTGGAAAACCCGTTTTTTTTTTGAAATATTTTTATCAAATTCTATAAATAAAATAAAAAATATTCACGTTTCCAGTTTAATTTTATAATTTTTCGTTTACCTTATAAAATTAAAAGAAAAATTGAGCCCATTAAAAATTACATTATGAAATATAAGGGCATTGAAGCAATTGGTTCTGCTTTCAGCCTGGGCTCAAGGCTGCTATGTTTCCATTACATCTCCAATATGCTGCTCCACGAACTGATTTATGCCTTCCAGCTTCTTTTGATTGGCTGATCGAAACTTGGTTTTACAATCAACAGTAACCACATCTACTCTACAAGAAAACCGTGAATTACATTTTTTTACCGCTTCTATATAAACGTTGATTTGTAAGAAAGTAATTTAAATTAATATTTGAACATTTATGAAGATTCAGTGATAGATACCAACTTCGACACTGCGTCAGCCGTGCAATTATTTAAGTATCCTGCGTAAAACGTGCTGCCAAAGAGTTCAATCATATTTTCAACTTTTGTCACTGACTACCTCTGGATCTTCCACAAATCAATAACACAGTGTGGGCAAAAAAAGGAACCGAACTAAACCAATATATTTAAACCGAACTAAGATTTTTTGCCCACATACAGTATGGGCAAAAAAATGGTTTGGTTTAATTTGGTTTTAAACTGAACTGATAAAAAAAACTGAAATGTTTTTTAAATTAAATTAACTAAATATAATAATAATATTAAGATTTAATGTATTTAACTATTAAACCTAAACAACTCAAACATAATTATGCATTTCACTTCTAAATGAATAGATTAAACACAAATAAAAATAAAATAAAATAAAAGAATATGAATTTTCTATATTAACATCAAAACGAAAAAAATTACTTATAATATTTATATTAAGTTTCAATATAATAATATAAAATTATTAGATTACATATTTATATATTTTAGTAGTGTAATTTGACTTTTTAGTTTAAATATAAAAATAATGGTTCAATGTTAAATAATGATTTGTTTATGTTTTTATAAATTATATTTTTATAATTGAAGTAAAATAAAATTAAAAGAAATGATTTGATGAAATCAAATAAATACAAACACAACCAAATTAATCTAAATCGAAACAAAAAACTAAACCGGACATAAACTAAAAACAAACCAAATTAATTTGAGTTAGTTTTGATAAAAGTTTTTAAACTTAAATAAACAAAATCGAACCGGAACTAAAAAATGCTCATCCCCTGTAGTTAAACAACTAAAATGCTCATCCTTACACTATAATCAATGGACTATAATAGACTAGGGTACGTTGAAAATCAAAAAAGTTGTGCTAACGAGATCGTTCTTTGCACATTCCAATAAATTAAAATACTATAAAAATAATCAATTTAATAAAATAAAATAAAATCTCTCTGGACGATTTGGTTTCGATATTTGATCATTAAAGTATCATATGAAGATATTCAACTGAAATTCAATCTCCAAGCTTGAATATCCAACTAACATTCAATCTCATCCAAAATTCAAGAGAAATACCTTCGGATATCATAAAAAAGTTTTTTTGTCACAAATATATATTCTACCAATATTTTGAAACCCGATCCGAATTCACAGTTGAAACGATAAATCCGGTACCAAGATAAATCTAGTTTGAATTTTGTGAAAAATCCAGTATTTAAAAACTCAATAAAACCCGAAAAATCTATTAAAACCTGGAATCTAATTATTAGTTGAACCAATGGTTGAATCAATATATAAGTTTATTTCTTATTTTTATAGTTTTACTTGAAAAAAATGAAATGAACGATGGTAGAAATAACCAAAATTAGTTATGTTTAATGTGGTGTTAATTTATTTTTGTTATCTATAATTTATTTATAATGTTTTACTTTTAGTTTATATTAAGTTTAAAGTTAAATTTTATTATTCACACTAAACATTTAACATTCAAATATTTATGAAGTTTTAATTCTTGATAGTTTTTGTTAAATGTCATAACTCTTAAATTATTACAAAAAACTAGATAGTCTAAACTATCTTCTGATATTTTGTATGTCGAATGAAAATAAAATATAAAAATTAAAGCTAAATATTTTCTAAATATCCAAGTGTGACCGGAATGTCATCTAGTTCAGTATCCGACTCAGGATTTAAAAATATTGGATTTTACGAATTAAAATGACCAAAATATTTTATTAAAAAGGTAAATATACATATATACTCATTGGACTAAATAATTTAGACTTTAGAGTTTAGAGTTAAGGAGTGGGAAAATGAGATTGAGGTTTAGAATTTTATTTAAAAAATATATTATTTTTTTAAGATTAAAATTTAAAAATACTTTCAAGGAGTATTTTCGAATTTTAAAAAGAAAATTCAAAAAATTTATAAAAAATTCGAATAAATCATAATCCAAAACTATAAAAGAATTTATTTTTCTTTATTCTTTTTTTTGTAATTATATATCTAGAATATACATGTTTTTCTCCTATTAAATAAAATATTTAGTCATTTTTCTTTATAGAATTTCTTTTTATGACAAAAACTTGAAATTAGTATATTCTAGAGAATTGTCCAAAATTCAATCTGATATGTACATTTAAAAGTTTTTATAACGAGGTACCTCGAAGAAATAAACTTGGTCTAAATTTAAATGGATATCCTGAAAAATTCAAAAATTTATAAAATTTATTTATAGAAAAAAATCAAAATTTAAATTTAATAAATATGAAAATTTTTAAATTAATATCCAAATTAAATATTTAAAATCTAAATAAATAATTCAGATTTTAGTTTCATGCTTTGTATATAATCCTAAAATATTAAAGTTTATATAATCTTTGTTATGTATTATTTAAAAAATAAATATATGATAATTTAATAAGTATTTAGAGTAAAAATATTTGACGTTATCATGGATCGAAGTATAGTAAAACTTGAATGGATTTTTGGAGTTTAGTACTAAAAATTCGAATTTCCAGAGAAATCAAACCAGACCCGAACATAATCTTGAACAGCTATGCCTAATCTCAAATAAATATTTTGTTCTATTTAGTTGAAGTATGAGTATAGAAATATATTTTTTCCACGAGGAACCACGTTTTTTTTTTTTTTTTTTTGGAACTCTCACGAGGAACCACGTTTACAATTTTATATTTGTAACTCACTCAGAAGCACCATGATGGACCAGTCTATATAATGTAAAGCTTTACCAAAACCAATAACCATCAGACTCAAAAATGGATAGTCAAAAAAGGAGTTTGGGTTTCATATCTCTAGCTTTTCTCTTCATCACTTGCTCTTCTGCTGAGTTCCTCATTCGACAGGTTTACTTTTTTTTTTTGTTTCCGTTCGTTCTTTTGTCTGTTTGTTTTGAAGTACTTTCTCATCGATTACCATATCCATAAGTAGGTATTAACAATAAGAAAACAAATTATCCAGGTTACAGAAGGCAGAGGAACAGAGAACAACAGTTCTTACAATTTCCAGGCGAATCTTGGTAAGCTTGTTGTCTCTCATGAAACCCATTTCCTTTTGGTTTTCGTGGTAAAACATTGAAACTCAGTTCTTGAACTTTCCTGGAAAATTTTCGTTGTTTACAGGAGTGACAAGAGTGTTGAGAGACGAGCGACCATCGAGTAAGATAGTAACTATAGCAGGCTACTCCGTGATCAAGGAGAGAACCGAACTCTACGAATCCTCTGTTTTCGAAGCTGCTGGTTACAAATGGTTAATGATCTTAACGGCTTTTCTTTTCATTTATTCAACTTATTTATTAATTAGGATTATTTTTATGACAATGAACAAAACAGGAGGTTGGTTATGTACATGAATGGTAATAAAAACGACGGTGGAAATGGCTATATATCAGCATACGTGAGGATGGAAGAGACCGAATCGCTTCCATATGGTTGGGAAGTCAACGTTGATCTCAAAATTTGTCCACAACCCAAAGCAACACAAGTACTTGGCTGTCACAGGTATATTTTCATCATTCATCCTCCATTTGTTTTCATATTACTAGCTACATCTTTTTCTTTTTACCTCAATATGTTATTCAAACTTCTTGTGGTCTAAAAAACTAAATAGGAATAAAATAACCAATAAGAAAAACTCTAAGTGATGATACTAGATACATCTCTATTTGGCGGTTGTAAATTACAAGAATTGTCTATAATCCGAGTATGATTGTAACTGTCGATGCTTGCAGATGGAACAGTAAAGCGATTCGACGCAGCGAAAAAAGAGAAGGGATTTGGACAGTTGATTGCTCTTTCAACGTTCCAAAACACAAACCAAGGATACATTGTGCAGGACACATGTTCTTTTGGTGCTGAGATCCTCATCGTTAAACCGGCCGAGAAACAAGAGAAAGTCACATTCATTTCAAACCCACCAAACAATGTCTTCACTTGGAAGATTCTTCGTTTCTCCACCTTGGAAGATAAATTCTACTATTCTGATGATTTTCTCGTTGGAGACCGTTACTGTTAGTACTTTATAATTGTAGTTGCATATTTGAATTCCTTTTATAACGGTTTTTGGTTTAATGCATAATCAGGAGATTAGGATTTAACCCTAAAGGGGATGGAGATGGCAGACCACATGCACTTCCATTATACTTATATGCTCAAGGCTTTAGGCCAAACGCAGTTGTTACAAACACTTGGGGAGCGGTTAATCTACGATTAAAGAACCAACGTAGCTCTAAGCACAGACAACTATATTGTAAGAAGACTAAGCCAATAAAGATTTTTTTTTAATTTCCAAAAAAAATCGGTGATTGAAATTATTTTTTTTTTCTTTATTTCAGCTGCAGCTTGGTACCCGATCCGAAGCGACTATGGTGTGGGAGTGAACAATATCATATTGCAGAAAGATTTAAAGGATAAATCCAAAGGATATTTGGTGAATGATGCAATTGTCTTTGAAGCTGAGATGGTTAAGGTCTCTGTGACCAACATCGTCCCCGTCTAGTGATCTCTGCTTCTTTGTCATGGATCAAACAACCTTATGAATAATAAGATGTGTGATGTGTGTTGTAATAAGATGAAGTTGTTGATCCTTGTGATGTAATCGTCATTTCCGTTCTTTGAGTTTGTTTTCTGCTTTGTTATCAATGAAATAAAACTCTTTGCTTTTAAATTTTCTGAAAGATGTTTGATAACGTCAACCTATTCGGGAACATTATAATTAGCTTTTAATTTTAAATAAACTGAACCAAAATCTACGCTGAAGAATATATTTAATCATATGCGTATTTTCTTCTGTTGAACCATTTTTAAACCTCAACCATATATATGGAGATCCGGTTTAATGGTGATGTAGCAAGAAGTCATTAGGCTATATATATGTTTAGTCCTTATCTGTAAGGGTCCAAGTATGGAATGTATATTTAGTGGAATTATCTTTTCTTATATCTATCTGGTGTATTGTTAATCACCTGTTGTTACTCTTCTAACCGATTACATTTTGATCATCCATGAACCTAGCCCAGAACCAGTGCTTCTTCCACACTCTCTCCCTCATCTCCTCGATAGGTACGTTCTTGGTTTCAGGAAGGAGGAACACAACAAACAGAGTCATGACCAAGACCCACGAAGAAAAGAAGATGAATATCCCAATCTTGAAATGACACATCATCCAGAGGAAAGCCTGAGCTATAATGAAAGTGAGGAGCAAGTTGACACAGACCGTCACACTCTGCCCCATGGAACGTGTCTCCAGAGGGAAAATTTCACTGGGGATTAGCCAACCGAGCGGTCCCCAAGACCAGGCGAAAGCAGCTACATGGGTACAGCTCATCACCACAACCAGAACCGCAAACCCTTTGGAAAGGTTATTAGAGTGGTCTGTGACTTTCATGCCGAGGACAATGGCGATCACGAGCTGAGAGAAGAACATCTGGACTCCAGCTTCAAGAAGAAGAACACGACGACCGACTTTATCAACGAAGTAGATAGAGACTAGAGTGGAGGGACGTTGACTGCACCGGTGAGCACTGCAGAGTAGAGAGACGCGTCACTCCCAAAGCCTGAAGTGCTGAAAAGAACAGGAGCATAGAACATAATGGCGTTGATTCCAGTGCTTTGCTGGAAAATCTGCAGTTTTCATCAGATCAACACATAACAAATCATTATCAATTTAGCATTACTATACCCTTTTATCCCAAACCCCAACAGAAAAATCATAACCAAATCAAGAACCGAATCGACAAAACATAAAATACCATTGTATTTTGTGGAAGCACCGTGGCCTAGTGGTTAAGGTTTAAAGGCTTCTACACCCAAGTCTGGGGTTCGAATCTCAGACGACACAGTTTCTACACCAGGAAGTCTGGGTTTCAATTCCCGGAAAAAGCGAATTATACAGAATATTGGAGACAAATTTTACAAGGGATCTTCAGCATGGCGCAAGAAATACCGTCAGGAATGAATCTCAGAGGACGGCTCAAGGTGATACAGTCAGACATGAATTCTCATAAGGCAGATAGAATGGTCAGCTGTAATATCGTCTATGTAATATTTCTCATTGTTTCTAATAGCATAATAAACCCAACAAAGAAAAAACATAAAATACCATATATATTACCCAAAAATTCAAATTCGTAATATGTAACATTATAAAATGAAATTATCCGAAAACTTAAATTACTTGATATTTATCCGATATATATATATATATATATATATATATATATATGATTATTTGATATATCTACCCTATTAATTTAGGGTTTTAAAATTTATCTACCATTTAGAAGCTGTCGTTTAAATTTAGACATACTCTAGAATAGTAGGTGTTTGGTTCTTTAAATCTGTTTGATTCCTTGAATATATCAATGACTAACAACTTAATTTAAACCAACATATAAATACACATTATTTTGGTTAGGTATCTTTTAAACCAACTTCCATTTTAAATCACAATTGACAAATTGTACCTTCGAACCAGTTCATTTTAAATTCACTTTATGTCATGATACTTGTATGCCTCACACGTTCTCATGTTAGCTTTTCTTTACATTCTAGTTATCAAAATCTGCATCTACTAAACCTTATAATTTGCTTCTCTTTATATGCCATTTCCTATAGTCTAAACCCAAATCAAAAACCATAATTGAACTGAAACCAAAACAAAAACTAAAAAACGTAATTCCGCGCTTTTAAGCACCGATAATATCATAGTTTGATATCTTAATTTAAACAATCCAAATTGTCTAATATTTTATTCGTAATACCTAAAACCCAAAATTATCTAAAATCTAAACTGAAAGTAAACCGGACCCAAACTAGATCCAAGTTTTTGAAATAGTATCCAATTCCTAATAATTTTATTAGAATTTAACCAAAATAAAAGAAACAGAATCAAAAACCAAAATTAAAACAAAAAGAACTAATTGAACAATAAAAACCTATCCTTTTGAGTAAAGAAGTGGTTAAATGACCTCCAAGGCAACGGCGATGATGAGATGAGGCCGGTTCCTGCGTTGAAGAAGGTATCTGAAAGAGTGTTTGACTTCTTTGGCAAGGCTGCTAGCTTCAAGGAGAACAGCGAACTCTGGTTCCACATTAACGGTGCCTCGAATCTGACGGAGAACGGCTTTGCCTTCATTGAAACGACCTCTTTCATCGAGACTGTTCGGTGTCTCCGTCACCAATAAAGCTCCCACAGTCAGTAGAAGCGCTGGGATTCCGGCCAAACAAAGTGACAGCCTCCATCCCCATTCTCCTTTAATCCTGACCATATACTATTAGACACAAATATCCCACGTCGGCAGTTAGAAAAGATCCTTAGTAATATATAAGCTGGATGGATCACTCCACTTATCACCAATTGGTTTTAAATGTGAAGTCCATCTAGTTTAACATGGTATCAGAGCCCGATTCACGCAGTCCAACCCGATCCACATCAATCTGGCCCAAAGTTGGCCCATCGATCTTTGCCCGAGCATTTCGAGATTGACACTCGAGAGCCATCATCTCGAGGAGGCGTATTAGACACAAAATGTCTCATATTGGTAGTTAGAAGAGATCCTTAGTAATATATAAGGTGGATGAGTCACTCCACTTATCACCAATTAGTTTTAAGTGTAAAATCCATCTAACTTAACATATACGATAACAACTCTATAATTCTCATAAATTAATAAATATTATAAATTAATAAATTTATTCGGTTTAGAATTGAACTGGTTTAAAATGTAAAGTAATAAGTTAATAATTTCTTAGAAAGTCCTATATAAACATATGTCTCATTAAAATCATAAATTAACAATATATATATATATATATATATTATATATATATATATATTTATATAAGTATAAACTAACATTATATTCTTGGTTTTATATTCATAATGAAACTGATGACAAAAAAAAAATATTCATAATGAAACTATTTCTATTTTTTTAATAATTCAATATATTTGGTAGTATTTAATAAAATTATATCTAAAACCATATTTAAGTTCTTTGAAACATAAAAATATATACCAAATAATAGTATAGAAAACAATATGAAAGTCAATTTCTTAAATTTTAATTAAAGTATATACATTAAATCATCTATTTTCTTATTTTATAAATAAAAATAAAAAATCTAAAAAGAAAACCTTTTATAAATTAATAAAATATCACAATTATTAAGTCAGCTTAAGTGAAATAAAGGTCAACGCAGAGAAAAAAATAGGGTAGGGCATGACTACGACTACAATCCGTGTACTACAATCTACTCTGGCAAATACAGAAAAGAGAGAGAGATATTTACTTAGCGGTGCCGTAGTTGACAAGATTGGCGAAGAGGATACC
Organism: Raphanus sativus; assembly: GCF_000801105.2. NCBI lineage: Eukaryota > Viridiplantae > Streptophyta > Magnoliopsida > Brassicales > Brassicaceae > Raphanus > Raphanus sativus. Next base: position 10,766,201 of record NC_079514.1, read on the forward strand.
AAAAGTGACGTTAAGCTGAAACAGAATATTAAGACCACCTCGGATCTTTGTGGGTGCAATCTCCGACAAGAACAACGGGACGGCTTGATTAGCGAACCCAACTCCACAACCAAGCAATATCCGGCCTGTAATAAGCATGGCTAAGTCTTGTGCGGCAGCATTGAGAACCACACCGATGATGTAGAACACGCCAGCTATGAGCATGGTTGGCCTTCGTCCAAGTGTTCTCGTCGTGTATGAAGCGAACAACGCTGCGGTTAGACCGGCTAAGTACAGAGATGATGTGAAGAGTTGTAGTCCTTGGTTGTTACTTTTGCAGTAGTTGTTTTTCTTGGCGCCGGCTTTCACAGCTCTCCGTAGACCACCGGGAAAAACTTTTTCAAAAATTCTGGCATCGCTATCACTCCACCTACATAACCGTATTGATTTTTTTTTTTTGCTAACTATAACCGTATTGATGATGGTAAATTATTCACTCTTAATTGCTATTATTTACCGTCTACAATTGTAAGATACTCTCATACTCATGATATCATAATATAGTTTACTAACTAGAGGTCATTAATTAGCTCAATGGAAAGATCTTGGTCATTGGGTTAGAGGTCCACAGTTTGAGTGAAGTTGGGACAAACTAATATTACATGTTATAAACATGATATGGTTTGGATCTGGGAGGATTTGGACTTCGGGCCGGCATATGAGTGTGCATGAATTGTAGTTTTGGAGTAGACGATACAATAACAAGAAGTTGTTCTAGAACAAAAAGAAATTAAAAAAAAACTAAACTCAAGACATTCATTTTGTCAAAGGTTTTGTGAGATGTGATTTTAGATTATTTTGCTACTTCCACTAACACTGACGCTGAACTAGTTGATGCATTTTTAACACTGGTCCTCTATATATAAGGTGAAATGTTTCTATCAAACAAAGTTGTTGTGGTGGTAAAGAACATAACCATGTCCTATTTAATGACATTACTTGAGAAAATTTCCAGCAACCAAAAAAAAAATATATCCTTGAAAAGGAATATATATATACACATATTGTATTCCTACCGGAGACACCGACATCGTAGCCGAACATGAGGCCACCGGTTGCAGCCATGATGCAAGAGATGATGACTATAGGAGTACTCTTTGCCTCAAACTCCACACCGTTTGCCGGAGCCGTCGCAAATCCTCCGCCGGCCATCCTCAGGATCTCTTCAGTCCTTTGGTGGGTTAAAAAGGTACACTTAATTAAAGAGACCTTTGATCAAAAAAAAAATTAAAGACCATAGCGGTGTTTTACTTTTTTTTATATAGAAGAATAGGCAACTAAGCACAAAAAGGAAATATCTGCAGCCAACGGGATGATTACACGTCTTTTTGTGATCAAATGCTCCTGACTCCTGACTGAGTCATCAAGTCATTGGTCAGCAAACAAGTCTTCTGTTTTTTGTGGCGACTCCTTAGTCCTTAGTCCTCAACATGTTGTGAGAATATTGCTATCGAATCAAAATATCTCACACTTTTTAAAATATGAACGATTCGGGCCACTAACCTCTAGGACATACAAATTTGCTGGTATGTAGCTTGTATCTTCTTAGTAAAACATTGTCTCATTTGCGTTGTTTTGGTATATTATGTGGTGTTAATAGCCTGCGGGACCGAAAGTGTTTTTTACTTTCGAAACATCATTATCCTGTTAAATGTTGGAGTCATGGATTCTATTTTGATAACTAAATATCAAATGAAAGAAAACAAATAACGATCATTTTCGAAGAAAAAAATATACGAAAAGAATAAGCTAACAAATTAGAAAGCTGATCATCTCACTAAGTCATTGCAAATGTTAGAAGATATGAAAAAGAAAAATGTTAGAAGATATGTCGAAGGCAACGATAAAAGCCACAAAGAAGAGTTTGCAACCAGAAACTAATGCCAAGTCATGAGAACAAACGTATCAACCATTAGGTTTCAATTCTGAGACTCAATTGTTTCCCTTCTCTTAGCCTGGAAGAATTTGCTATAGAGTGGATTAGATATCATATTATCTGATTCGAATTTGAAATACATTTCGAGGGTAAATTAATCATCTGTTACGATTCACCATATAAACTAGTTAGACCAAAACTCAAATCCAAATTTAAATTAATAAAATCATAATTTATTTCTAAGAAAGAACCAAACCTATAACTGTCGACTTTGTTGTTCCAACATAAACTATGATCTCATCCTCATGGATATGGGTTCTATCATGAACGGTATTCAGGTATACAATTTTATAATATTTTTAGTGGTTAAATTCTTATTGGTTATTCCATTAGAGTATCATTATTGATGTTTCTTAGCTTTTGGGTCCTTAATACACATATATGTATATATATATATATATATATATATAATATATATATATATATATATTATATAAGCGTATATAATTGTTTGCTAAGGACTTTACGGAAACCGAAACTGAAAGTTCCTTAGTTAAAAAATTTTCGGTTTCGGTTTCCGTAAAGTCCTTAACAAACAGTTATATACACTTATATAATATATACATACACATATATGTGTATTAAGAATCCAAGAGCTAAAAACACCAATAATGATGCTCTTATATTCTTTCATTTTCTTCTTAACCGAGTTAGCCATAATTGTTTTATATAATCGTTTGGATTATCTGAGAATTTTCCCATCCATAATAAATAAACCGTAGGGAACTGTTCTACTTAACGTTGGAATAAGACTCCTTATCGATGCAACAGTCCAATCCTTTTATTATTTTACAAAAATAGAACCGAATATATATATGTAAAAAAATTATATATCAACTTATGGAGTGCGTTTTGTTTTTGATGAATGTTATTAGGCGACAAAGAGACTAAGACCAACCGCAACAGTGTACTTGCAGTTAGAATCCTTAGGATTAAAAAATTACTTTTTCTTTTTTTTGAATAGCTAAGGATTGTAATCCAAAAAGTTAGTGTAATGGTGTTTTTCATTATTGCTACTTCCGCTCCAAAATCCGTCCATGATTTCACCGTCAAAGTTCGATTCTCTTACGGATTGTTTTGAGGTTTTCTGAATCTGATTTGTGTATTCAGAGTTTCGAATTTCGTAATTGGGAACACTTTGTTTTGATGATGGAATCTGAGATCCGAATCGTGAATTAAACGAGAAAAAGGAGAAAAGAAGAAATGAGAGGAGGAGAAACACTCTGTTTTGATGATGGAATTTGGGTTTTCCTGATTGTCTTACTTTTCAGTGGTAAAACTTTCGAATCTTTAAAAATCGAGTTTACTGGTTTATACGCTTATTAAGATCATTTTCTGTGTGCAGTGGCTTGATCAGAGAGAGGAGGAGAAACGAGAGGAAGGAGAAGAGGAGAAACGAGAGGATAGAGAAGAAGAGAACCTGGCCAATGATACAATGCCATGTCTTAAGGATTTGGTCCTTAAATTCCTTATTGAAGGATTGATCTCATGTCTTAAGGACTTGGTCCTTAAATTCCTTATTGAAGGATTGATCCTTACATTATTTAGCTTTTATATTATTATTCTAATATATTGTTCTATGATGTACCGCTAAGGACCAATGACGTTAGGCCGTTGCACCTGCTCTAAGAGAGATGGGGATAGAGAGAAAGATAGCAGGAGTAACATACAAGAGCTGACAAAGGAGAGGTGCAAGAGTTTATGGAAGCTGGTCTTAATGACTTTCAAGAGAAACCTCTCACCATCTCTAAACTTCTCAATTCTTCATAAACTTGATTTTTATGTCAAGACGTAGTTAAATAAATCTCAAATTTGTTCATCTTTACTTAATTTACTATGACATACTTATATATAGAACATTCATAGGCCAATCGGAAAAAATGATACTAACGGTTATGAAGGCGACGAGAAAGGCGATTTTCGAACGGTTCGAACTTCTGCAATGTCTCGCCACGATCTTCGTGGTTGAATGTGATGCTTATGACATAGTGGATTTCATGGGTTGTTCCCTCTCCACGATGTCTTTTCTCCCCATGATTGAAGACAATTTCGGTTGTGATGAAGTAACTGCTCAACTGTTGAGGAAATTTAATGAGTACAAAATTCCATGGGTTTGGTTTGTTCGCTTCTCATCCTTGTTCAGTTTATTAGCAAATCTTCTTTAACTTCTTCTGGAGATATTTTATATTTTTTCGAGATATGGCGGATGGGTTACGAAGATCATTTCAAGACATCGATTTGGGGAGTACCGATGCCTCTTTTGTTCTTCCAACAGTGGTAGTCCGTCAAGCTGAAGAGGAAAATCGTTTCATCCTCATTGGACGCCCGGTCATGCCAAGGCGACAAAACCTCCGTGCAATCATTACCACCATGCCTCGTTCTTGGGGTTTTGATGGAATTGTTCGTGGTCGGATCATTGAAGGGCGTAGGTTCCAGCTATGGAGACGGTGTTAAGAAGGGGTCCATGGGCCTATGCGGAGAGGATGCTTGTCTTGCAACGGTGGAATGGATATGGGATTACTTGATTTCATCCCACTTTGGGTTCAAATTCGAGGGATTCCTTTCCAGTACATGAATCGTGAGGTGATTGTACACATTGCGAGGGAAATGGGGCAGTACATCCAAATGGAGTATAATGAAGAACTTGGAGGAAGATTGGAGTTTGTTCGTGTACGGTTGAATTTGAATGTCAATCACCCTTTGGAATTTCGAAGGAATTTTCAGTTTGTTCCAGGAGTCAATACGCTTCTCATCAAGTTCCAGTATGAGAGGCTAAGGGGCTTTTGTGAGGCTTGTGGTTTGATTACGCATGATACAGGAGCTTGCGTTATCAACAACGGTGGGCCAGCACCTGATGACGACAATGATGATAGCGGTCCTGATTTGGTCCCAAACCAGGGGATTATTATTGAGGAAATTAACGATGAGGCGAACGCTGGTGATGAGGATCAGGAGAATGATCCTATTCAAGCAGAGTATGATCGCAATGAAGAAGACTTGGAGCCGGTGAATGGTGATGAAGTTTCAGGGGAGGAAGCAGACAGAGAGCCTCTGTTTTCTGAGGATAGTTGTCTCTGCACATCTGGTTACAGCAACTCGTAATGGAGGTAATCAAGGGCAGAAGAGGAAGGAGTGTATGAAAGATGCTAATGGTAATACGTCCAAGTTCTCCAATATGCAGAAGGGAGAGGCTAGTGATGAAGAGGAAGAGAAGAACCATGAGGAGGACCATTCAGAGCAGAGAGGCGCGGTGGGCCTAGAACCACCTCTGCCACCATGAGGACACTCAGTTCGACGCCTTAAGGAGATAGATAGGAAATATCTCCCGGACATCATTTGCCTTTCAGAAACTAAACAGCAGGATGACTATGTACGAGATGTTGGAGCTCAAATCGGCAATGTCTACTCTGTTTTAGTTTCCCCCGTAGGAATAGGTGGTGGTTTAGTTATCTTTTATAAGCATCATGTTCAGCTTTCGTGTTCTTAGTAGTTCTGCTAATCTCATTGATTGTAAAGTTTCATGTAATGAGAATCAGTTCTACTTGTCGTTTGTGTACGGTCACCCAGTTCAATCTCACAGAAACTATATTTGGGAACAGCTAATGCGATTGGGTATCACAAGACGAGGAGAACCATGGTTTGCTCTTGGTGACTTCAATGAGATTTTAAGTAATCAAGAAAAGATTGGTGGTAGAGTTCGTTCTGAAGCATCTTTTCATTACTTTAGAACAATGCAGAGAGTCTGTGAATTTACAGATTTACAGTGCCTGGGAGATCATTTCTCATGGGTTGGTCAAAGAGGAAACCACCAAGTTAGGTGTTGTTTGGATCGTACTATGGCGAATGGGAGTTGGTTTGATCAGTATCCTGCATCACAGACTGAGTATCTTGAGTTTGATGAATCTGACCATCGTCCAATGGTTACATATATGTCAGCAGAAAGAGAAGCACCTAAAAGGTTTTTCAGATATGATGACCGTATGTTAGATAAATATGGATTCAAAGACTCTGTTCGCCGAGGTTGGAATGGTGTGGGGCAAGCTCAGTTTGTACGGGTCCCATTAACAGAAAGAATAAGACGTTGCAGACATCACATTTCTAAATGGAAAAGACTGAATAGAACCAATGCAGAAGTGAGAATTGGTACGTTGTGAAGTCAACTGGACAAAGCGCTCATTACTCCTCATATTACAATGGAAGAAAGAAATGCTATCAGAGATGATCTTCATCAAGCTTACTTGGAAGAAGAAACATATTGGAAACAGAAAAGCATAATCACTTGGCTTAGATCAGGAGATAGAAATACTAGGTATTTCCATGCGATCACAAAAGCAAGAAGAGTAAGGAACACAATTAATTCTATCCAAGATGATCAAGGAGTTATTCGAAGGGGTCAAAAGGAAGTGGCTGATGTGGCTACGAAGTATTTTCAGAATCTTTATGCTTCTGAGGAGACAAATTCAAATCTATACATGGAGGTTTTTTCGGGATTCAGGAGGCGTGTTACACAAGAAATGAATGATGATCTTACAAAACCAGTGACTGAAGAGGAAATTCAAGCTGCTTTATTTGATATGGGACCTCATCGTGCACCTGGAGCTGATGGATTCTCTGCTGCTTTTTATCAGAAGTTTTGGATGGATTGCAAAGCTGATTTACTGGCACAAGTTACTTCTTTCTTTAACACTGGTATATTGGATCAGCAGCATAACCACACGAATCTCTGCCTTATACCAAAAGTATATCCTCCAGCGGGTATGACAGATTTTTGCCACATTGCTTTATGTAATGTTTCTTACAAAATCATTTCAAAGATTTTGGTTAACCGGCTGAAGCATCATTTACCTGATATCGTCTCGGAATATCAGAATGCGTTTGTTCCTGGTAGATTAATTTCAGACAACATTGTGGTTGCTCATGAAATTTTTCATAGCCTTAAAGTCAGAAAGCGTCAATCAAATTCCTATATGGCGGTTAAGACAGATATTACTAAAGCTTATGACCGCCTTGAGTGGAGATTTTTGAAGGAGACGATGCAATGTATGGGTTTTGGAGAAAGATGGATCCAGTGGGTTATGGCTTGTATATCTACGGTGTCCTATTCAGTGTTGATCAATGGTGTACCTGAAGGTTTTATAACACCGGAGAGAGGATTAAGACAGGGGGATCCATTATCCTTTTATCTTTTTATACTTTGCGCAGAAGTTTTGTCTCACATGTGTATTAGAGCTATGGAAGATCGTTCTCTTCTTGGTGTGAAAATCGCAGCTCAAGCTCCCTCTGTAAATCATCTGCTATTTGCAGATGATTCTCTCTTTTTCTCTTTGGCTAATCAAAAGGCTGCAAGACGGTTAAAAGAAATATTTACCAAGTATGAAGCTGTCTCTGGTTAGGCTATCAACTTAGGTAAATCAACTTTACTTTCGGAAGTAAAGTACGTGCGGAGATAAGGACCAGAAATGCGATGTATCTTGGGTATACACAATGATGGGGGTATAGGAAAATACTTGGGATTGCCAGAACAGTTTGGATCCAAGAAAGGAGAGATGTTTGCATATATTGTTGATAAGGTGAAACAAGTGGTTCAAGGTTGGAAACAGAAACATCTCACTCAAGGTGGAAAGGAGGTGCTGTTAAAATCTATTGCTTTGGCAATGCCAATTTTTTCTATGAATATCTTCAGATTACCTAAGGAGATATGTGAGCAGATCAATATGATTCTCGCAAGCTTTTGGTGGGGATCAGGAGAGGCTAGAGGTTTACATTGGTATGCATGGAACAGAGTCTGTATACCTAAGAAAGAAGGAGGTATTGGCTTGGGTTTAGAGATTTAGAAGCCTTCAACCAAGCATTGCTGAGTAAACAAGTTTGGAGAATTTTACAGCAGCCTAATTGTTTAATGGCTCGAGTTCTGCGAGCTAGATACTTCCCGGATGGAGATATCTTCAAGGCCACTCTAAAGACAAAATCTTCCTATGCTTGGAAATCTATTCTTCATGGAAGGGAGTTGTTAGTGAAAGGAATGAGGTATATCATTGGAGATGGAATGACAACGAATATGTGGACAGACTCTTGGTTGAATTTACATCCTCCAAGACCACCAAGACCACAACGAGAAGTTAATCCTCACTCCAAGGTTAGTGATTATTTTAATGCTTCCAGAACGGGATGGAACATTGATAAGCTTCGAGAGGATGTGGTCCATGAGGATATTGAGAAGATTTTGGCTCTCAAAATAAGTGATAAGGCCAAACAGGATCTGCTAGGATGGCACTATAACGATAATGGACTCTACTCAGTCAAATCTGGCTACTGGTTGGCGACACACCTACCGGATCATAATCATATTATTCCAACGTATGGAAGTGTTGATTTAAAGAAACAACTATGGAAGACGAAAGTGCCAGCTAAACTACAACACTTCCTTTGGAGAATATCTTCACGTTGTATTGCCACGGGTAATAATCTCAGGAGAAGACATGTAACGACAGATGTTATTTGCAAACGTTGTTGGCTTGAGAAAGAAACAGAGGAGCATTTGTTTTTTACCTGTCCCTATGCTAAGAAGATTTGGCGAGGTGCAGGAATAGCAAATCCAGTTATTGACAGTATGACTACAACCTATGAAGACAAATTGCAAGCTTGCTTACAATTCTCTACCTCGGTACGGTTGGCTCATTATCAGGATCTCCCTATATGGATATTATGGAGAATATGGAAGAGTAGGAATATGCTACTATATCAACATAAACATTTTCATTGGAAGAATGTGTTAATGTATGCTAAGAATGACACTCGAGAATGGAAAAATATGCAATCTCGGGAGTTGGATGTAAGTCAACAACAAACTCTGCTGATGCAGCGAAGAAGAAAAGAATCATGGAAAAAATCACCAGTCAGTTGGTTGAAGTGCAATGTGGACGCTTCTTTTATTAGTAATCAAGAGGAAGCTACGGCAGGTTGGGTTATTCGTAATGAAGAAGGGATATATCAAGGTGCAGTACAAGCCAAAGGTGCTAAAGTTCAGTCGCCATTGGAAGGAGAACTTCAAGCAATTCTTATGGCATTACAATATTGTTGGAGCAGTGGGTATCGGAAGATTATAATTGAGTCAGATTGTAGGAAAGCAATCAATATTCTAAATGGAAAGGAATTTCATTTTGCAACATATAATTGGAAGCAAGAGATCAAATGGTGGGTGGATCAGTTCCAAGAAGTTATTTTCCATTGGGTTAATAGGGAGGCAAACAAAGTTGCAGATGTGCTTGCTCGTTCGAGATCACCAACTATGGCTTCTTATTGTTTTTTTTTTGTAAACTTGGCTTCTTATTGTTTTCATTACAAAGTTTTAACATTTGCACCAAAAAAAAAAAAAAATTCGAATCTTCTTCGTGAAGATTTTGTACTTGGCACAAGTTAATTAATAAAGTTGAATAAAGTTGATGATGTTAGAAAAAAAAAAAAGAACATTCATAGGCCATGAACCATTTTAGTTTTCTATGAATGAAATATGGTTGCACAAAAAAAAGAATATTCATATATACTTGTACATATTAATTACCAATACCAATTCAAAAACGTTTGCGAGCAAGTCAAGGCTCAGGCTACTAAAAACTAGGCAGATTTACGAATAATTATATGATTTATCACGGCATCTTCATCTCTGCCATTCTAAAATGTTAATCAACCGGGTTGGTTTGTGGCTAAATGAATATGGAGATCAGTGACGTGTCACGTGAAAAGAGCTAACGTGTATCGATCGTTAAATCCGAAGTATCTTGCTTATGAAAAAGTTGAGTCAAAAACAAGTATGTTCTCAAATATAAAGGTAACACAGTTATTGCTCAAAAAAAAAAAAAAAAGGTAACACAGTTCATTAACAATAACCGTTTTACGCAAGGCCCATGTGTTAGGCTCATTTGGCGCTTAGGCCTGCCTAAGATCAGGTCCGGTCAAGAGTATAGACACAAAAAGCGATCGTTTAGGTGCTTGCCTATAATAAAATAAAATTTCTACTTTGATCAACAAAAGAAAAAAAAACCTTTCTTCCAATAATTCTTAGAGAATTATCTTATGATCGCTCTAAATGTAGTTTATTATGTTTTTAATAACTAGGAATATATCTTTTACATTATTAATATAATATTAATTTATTTTAAATAATTTATAATAGAGCTGACAAAAACAGAATTTTATAATAGTATATTAAATAATCTAACTTTTATTCCTTAATCTTTCAAAACGTAATTACATAAATAATGTCTTGTCAGATTTTCATTTTCTTGTCAGCAATATTTTTGTTAATTTAAATAGTACTCCCTCTGTTTCATAATAAATATCACTCTGAGCTTATTTTCTTGTTACACAAAGAGTGTCACTTTACAATTCCAATGTAAATTATACTAATTTTCAGCTGAAAATTAATTGCAAACTGCATTGATTTTATAAATAATTTTATTTATCTAAAATACTATTGGTTAAAAAGGTACAATTAATTACAATTTACATATATTTCAACAATTTTCTTAATCTGTGTGAAAAATGTCACAACGACACTCTTTAAAAAAACAGAGGGAGTATTATAATATATTAAGAGCAGTATTTAAAATAATTAAATGGACAACCGACGGGAAAATTAATGGACAGAAACTAGAGGTCGGTAATTAAAAAAATAATTTAAAGGAATGTATTTACTAAAAAAAAAAGATATGTGTGTTTGTATGCTTCTGTATATATAGCTTTGCTCTCCTTCCTCGTTTCTCACTTTTCAGCGTTGAATCAAATCTCTTCGTGTTCCCCTCTTTCCTTCTTCAGGTTAGTTTTATTCCACAGTTTCTCTTTTAAAGATTATTGCCTGTGCAAAAAAAAAAAAACATGTGTAATGAATGGTTCTTGTCTTTCATTCATGTCGTTTTCCGACCAATGCTCGATCTTACATTTCGTCCAAAGTTTTCACCTTTGATTCGTTCTTCAGCTGTTTAATTCCAATTCTGTGTATTGATCTTTCTTCTGCGAAATTGTTAAGAAAAAAATGTTTGTGATTCATCTGATCTACATGCTTTAGGCATTTAGATCTGCGGTTCAGTCACTCGGTGTTTCGGATCCTTCTAGATTGATTCAAAGATCACATTTTTATGAATGAATCGATCCAAAGATCTCATCTTTTTGGTTCTGTCGGATCTACTTGTGTTGATCTTATATACGTCAGCATTTATCTGTTGCTTACATCACTTGATATTTTCTGTTTTGTAGCTTTTTTAAAAAAATCAAAAACTTTTTTTTACTCCCTTGGATCTAACTTTTACCTCTTCTTCTATGTACTAAAAGCACTTAGGATCTGCACCTTTTTGGTCCATTTATGGAAAAAAAAATTTATGAGAATTATTTGGATTCTTCTTCACAGGTGTAATATTTGAACCAAATTGCTTACCTACCATGGGATCCACTGTTGATGCAGCAGCAAACAAGGTAATGATTTTGATGACACTTGGATTATAAAACCATTTTTTATGCTGCTTGGGGGGAAATGCATTGTTTAACTTCAAACCCGTTTTGAAGTTTATGTTTGGTCTGGTTTCTCCAGGGTGTTAATGGAACCGCAACTGCCAAGAAACCCACTGTTATATTTGTCCTTGGTAAGTTCATCATCTCTCTTATTTTTCTTTGTTAATACCGTTACTTCTCAGCCATCAGGCTTGTGGTCTTCTTATCCTCATGATCCATGAGATGTGTATGTTAATTTTTGTACATCTTACTGAGCTTGTCCTCTGTTCCATGTATATGGTCAACAGGTGGCCCAGGAAGTGGGAAAGGTACACAGTGTGCCTATATCGTTGAACATTATGGCTACACACATCTGAGTGCTGGAGACCTTCTTAGAGCTGAAATTAAATCTGGCAATGAAAATGGGTAATGCCCTCAAAGCTCCCTGGCATTGTCTTATATATACACTGAAATTTTCAAGTCTCTCAAACTAATAATTTATTTTGCTAAAAGCATTTGTGGCCTCTAAAATGGTATGTGCAGAACTATGATCCAGAATATGATTAAAGAAGGGAAGATTGTACCATCTGAGGTTACAATCAAGCTTCTGCAGAAAGCAATTCAGGAAAACGGGAATGACAAGTTCCTCATTGATGGTTTCCCTCGCAATGAGGAGAACCGAGCTGCCTTTGAAAAAGTTGTAAGTAACATTCAAAAGTGTTTAACAGATGGTTTATATACAATTTGCTTAAATGACATGTCTTTGGTGATATTTGTAGACTGAGATTGAGCCCAAGTTTGTCTTGTTCTTTGATTGTCCTGAGGAAGAGATGGAGAGGCGCCTGTTGGGCAGAAACCAGGTTAAATATATGATATGAAAAGCTCTCTGTGATTTTTTTGCTCTTGTCTTATATCTCTTTGTGCCATGTATATTGATTGTTGCCTCTATTGAAAGGGGAGAGAGGATGACAATATCGAGACTATAAGGAAGCGTTTCAAGGTGTTTCTTGAATCTAGCTTGCCTGTTATTCAGTACTACGAAGCTAAGGGTAAAGTTAGGAAGGTAAAGTCTTTTTCTTTCTTCTTTTCTTGTTTTGATTCCCTTTACTGTTCCAGTAATTGTAAGTTGTTAACATAGTTTTGTTGTTTCAGATTCATGCCGCAAAGCCCATTGAAGATGTGTTTCAGGAGGTGAAGGCAGTCTTTACACCTGAAGCTGAGAAGGTAAAAAACAATACTTGTGTGATTCTCTAATCCTCTATTAGTCAAAAAAAAAAGGAAATAAAAAGATTCCTCCCAGGAATCACATGTGTTTGTACTTGTAATGTAGAAGGTTTGTAACTAACTAATGTTTAATCATAGATTCATCATGAGTGTGGTCTGTAAAGATGATAAATAATGTATTTGCATAAACTTTGATGATCCAACTTTCTTTTTTACCTCGCAACTCTGTTATGAATAGAGCAATGCTAAATAGCTTGGCACAGTGATATATAGAGGCCAAGTAGCTGCAGCTATGAAGTTAACAAATTATGTGAACGTTTTATTTAGGTTGAAGCCTAGGCTGAAGACATATACGGATAAATTGATCAGGTATGTATGTTGTTTCCATAGCAGTCAATGATGATGGATCATTTTCTTTTATTTTATGTTCAAATTCAACTCAAGTTCTGATCTATAAAGGTAACTTGAGAATCTGGAATAAAGGCTATGGAAGCTGATGCTTTGATATATATATATGTGTGGTATCTAGTTCTCTAAGAATCTTTGACAGGAGTATGTGATGATTATTAATGTTTGCTTTCTTTTAAAGATTTGCAGGTAGCTGGGTGGGTGGCATCTTCTTTACTGGGAAGTCTCTGCTTGGCCTTACCTTTTTTCTATATAACTATATATGATATGATTACTGTTATTATTATACAGATTGTTACCTATTGATATCATTTTTGATTTTGTACTTGATGGGATTTGTGATTGGCTTTTCTGTAATTTCGTAAAACAAATTCATTGGATTTTTCTAATATATACTAAGATTAATGGAATCTTTGTGCTCTGGTTACTTTTTCTTGTCGTTGCCGAGAGTTCAAGTTAAGTTACTTTTTCTTTAGAGGTCAAAATCTTATTGTAATCCTAATATTAGTTAATTAGTTAATGAAAGTTCAAGTTAAGCCAAAAGAAAAAAAAAGAAGAAGCGAATGTAGTTCTAAATCAAAGAGTTATCCAGTCCAACAACACAAACAAAACATAAGTTAAACTTTATTCAAGTCAAACCAACACAAACAAAACACACGAACGAATCTAACAAAAATTTACTCTGTATAGAGGCAAAAACTCAGTATAAACACCTATACAACCATCTCATATCTCTATCAAACAATAAACACATTAGACTGATCATCTTTGTTTTGAACAAAAGAAACTGTGGAAGAGAAAATGGCGGGAAAAGTGTACATGGTGATGGCACCAGTGATGATGGCATGTGTTTTAGAAGCGTGCAATGCAAATGAGAGCAAGCCAACGCAAAACCCAAAGTTCAAGTGTTTCAGAAACTGTTCCATAGAATGTGGCAAAAAAAACAAACCTTGTTACCAAGATTAATATGTGGTCTCCCACGACGACCTCCTAGACCAACTACATCTTAATCACCTTCCTCCACCGTCTAAACAAACCTTATACATGCATTCATCATCGAAGGAAAGAATCGAGAAATATCATCAAATGTATCCGGTAACTGTGTGACACAGTCGATTCATGTAATGACTTGCAGCATATGTATCACGACCTATATAAACTACTATAGTGACATAGGTCCTGTCAAATACATGTGATAACGATTCACATATAATAATAGAAACGTACAGAACAATTAAGAGTAGCGTAAATAGACTGTCTAACCACTTGAAATCATACAAAATTCAGAAACATGGAACCTGATCATCATAATAACCTAAAAGAAAACAAAAAAGGATCCATCAGCTTTCCTTGTTTCTGAAGCAATCTCTGAAAATGCCAATTGAGGAAAACCTTCTCCTTTACTTACTTTGCTGCTGCACTATGCTTATAATAAACCCTTGTCCGAAGTATACATCCTCCATGACTGCAATCTCTACCGTCTTGAAACAAACGGTTGAAGCAAGCATGAAAGAATTCACATTAAGAACACCAAAAAGGGACAAGGATCTCTCTCTGTCTCAAGAACAGAGCCATTAGCTTTAAAACCCTCTCTTGTCAGGACAATCTGCTGCCCTGTGTCCTGAACTTCCACAATTGAAGCAAGCACCTCCAAAACTCCTGTTTTACAAACATCAAATGAATCAGTTGAAAGAGAACAGATTTCAACATAGTTTTGATTGAAGCTTAAAAAAACTCACCTCTCCCTAGAAGGAGCTCTGCTGCTTGATCTTCTGTCACTACCGCCGCCAATCAACCAATCATCAGAACTTCCTCTGGAACCACCACCACCACGGGACCAGCTGCTACCTCCACCACCACTGCTTCTACTTCTTCTGTCATCATCACCTCCCCAACTATCACGTCCTCGTGATGATCCTCCTCCTCTACCGCCAAATCT
Source organism: Raphanus sativus (assembly GCF_000801105.2). Classification (NCBI taxonomy): domain Eukaryota; kingdom Viridiplantae; phylum Streptophyta; class Magnoliopsida; order Brassicales; family Brassicaceae; genus Raphanus; species Raphanus sativus. Next base: position 10,781,230 of record NC_079514.1, read on the forward strand.
TGACCCTCTAGAACCTCCTCCTCCTCTAGGCATCCTGTCTCTGCTAGAGAACCGTCCATAGTTATCACTAGACGGTCCATCATCTTGCAGCGGGGGCAACTACAAAAGATGTCAAGTGTTGTTAGTCCAAAAGGATCTTATTGTGTTAGTATCAAAAGAGTGAAAACCAACATAACTAAGGGAAGCCAAGATCAATACCTTTGTTATCAAGGATATACTGTTTCCTTCTGGCACTTCATTCTCTAGCAGCTCTTTAGCGATGTCCTCTGGTAGATCAAACACAGCTCCTTGTACCTGAATATACATTACCAGAATCAGAGATTTCTAAGATAATAAGATAAGTTTCAAAGATACTCTGCTGATTTGATAACTCATTTCAATGAGACTGACCCTCTCATCTGCGATTATGAAGATTTTTCCAACTCGATCTGCAGCTGGACGGTAAACATCGGAAAGAAAACCAGTCACAGACCTTGCAGACAAGAAGCCTCTAGCGTTTGCTGGATCTCGTATTAACTGCAAAGTCACCCATCCCTGCAGTCCAAAAAAAAAATTAACTTCAGTTCATGATTGCAGAACAAATCTATCAACAGGACATAATCAACTCGAGTCATTAAAAGTTGCTATTAAGTATTTAGTGGATAGGTTTCTCAAGAAGCAATCTAAAATGTTAATGACTTCTCATTTGTTAAACCTGTTCATGACTGAGGAGAGATCTCGATGAAGGTGGCTGAGAGAAACCGCTAAGGTGAGCCAGAGCTGCAGCTAAAGCATCTGTGCCTTTCTCCTCAAACAGTTTCTGAGCAGTTGCTGAGAAAAACTTAATAGACTCAGGGTGAACACCGTTTAGAGTGGCCACCACATGGTCTGCTGACGCTTCCAACAAGTCTCCAACAGTTGGTGGGCTAATAAACTCAAATCTGCATCCCACGTCACGCTCCAGAGACCTCACGGTTCTCTTCTGGCTGCTGCTGTGCATGAGAATGGCAGAGCCTTCTTTCCCTGCACGCCCGGTACGACCAGAACGGTGCACAAAAGTCTCTGGGTCATTAGGAAGTTCATAGTGGATAACCTGTTAAAACAGAAAATGTCAGAACAAACATATGCCATAAAAAAAGAGGATTAAAACTATATCTACTGAAACTTTTTGAAAACTTACTAGATCTACGTTTGGGATGTCAAGTCCACGAGATGCAACATCAGTGGCAACCAGTACTGTGAACTTCCCCTGGCGGAAACCATTGAGTGTTCTCTCTCTTTGATGCTGAGAGATATCTCCATGAAGTGCCTCGGAAGCTATACTGTTTGACAACGCTAGAGAGACCTCGTCTGCATCTCTTTTCGTTTGGGTAAAAACAATGGTCTTCCCACCCTTCGCATACACCTTCAAGTTTTGAAAAAATTGAAATAATCAATATAGAGTTAAAAGAGACCAATGAAATAGTAAACTATTAAATCAGCTGAGCCATACTGTTATAAGGTCACTTAAAATAGTGCGTTTTGATGTTGATGTGGCTGAGATTGCATAGAGTTTGATCCCTTCCGCGAGCTTCTCATCTTGGTCTCCAACCTACCAATCCAGTAAACAAACAAGCCTTAAGCATCTGAGTCCAACCTTAGATAACGAGAAGAAACAGTCTTTTACCAGATCGATGTTCAAGGGATTGTCAAGGTACTTCCTCGCCAACTTCTTAACCCAAGTAGGCATAGTCGCCGAGAAAAGCATGCTCTGTCTCTTCTGCGGGAGATTCTCAAGAATCGACTCCACAGCCTCCTCAAACCCAACAGCAAGCATCTGGTCAGCTTCATCAAGCACCAAGTACTCAACCTCACCCAGCTTGAGACTCCTCCCTTCAATCAAATCAATGATTCTTCCAGGAGTCCCAACAACAACATCAACACCACGAGTCAGAGCATTCTGCTGAATGGTGTAAGAGACACCACCGTACACGCAAACAGTGCTGAGATAAGGCGCAGACTCCTTAATCTCCTTCTCCACTTGCTTAGCGAGCTCTCTGGTAGGCGCGAGTACAAGGAACTTAGCAAGACGACCAGGCCTCCTATTCACAACAAGACAACAACACAAAACACTTAGAAACGTCACATCAATCTAAAACAAAAGGGAGATGTTAAAAGAAGGCAAGACCTGAACTCAGAGTAGTCTCCAGCTTGTTCAGTGAGGCGTTTGATGATAGGGATACCGAAAGCTAAAGTCTTTCCAGTTCCTGTCTTGGCACGAGCTATGATGTCTCGTCCTTGAAGTGCAGGAACCAACACAGCCCTCTTCAGAACAACAAAACAGTTATGTCAAATACATATAAAAAGGATAAAGTTCTGTAATAGTTTCTCAGATTGAAAGGATGAGACTTTTTAAAACCTGAATGGGGAAGAGGTGAGTGATACCACGCTTCTCCAGAGACTCGCCGAGACGCTGAGGCAAGCCGAGTTTCGAGATGGCGAGCTCTTCAGCATCGTCGGAGGAAGAGGAGTCGCCGTCGAGGTCGAATTCGTCGGAAAGGCCGAGGCTTTTGAAAGCTTCCTCGCTGAGAACGGAGTTGGGAGTCGCGACGGCGGAAGGGATGAGGAGAGAGGAGGAAGAGGAAGAGGAGTGGATAAGGCGAGTTGTACGGAGAGAGAAGGGAGAGAAGAAGGGTTTGTTGAGAGAGAGAGCTAAGCAACCAGACCTCTTCTTGGAAGTGGTTTTGGAGAATTCCAGGTGAGGAGGAACCTGGTAAAGAGATGGAACTCCCACCGTCGACGCCATGACTCGATACCCGGAGGAGAGGAGGAAGAGATAAGGTGTGAGTTTTTTGAAAGGCTTTGTAACCTTCCACGCCTTTGCTTTGCTTCTCTGCGCTTGCCCTATCTTTATTTATGTGTAAACACACTCTCCAAGTGGCGTAAAATATCAGATATTATGGGCCGGTCTTAGGCTGTATTCAGGCCCATTATATGGATAGGAAACTTAGCATCCTGGCCTTGTATGTGGGATATAGATATTTTTGGGGCGGGGTCGGTTAGTTTCATTCTCTTACATATTAATGTGGGATAAACTTAATTCATGTAAATGTTTTGATTAGTTAGACTCTCTTTGGCACATTCTACAAGGCCGTTTTTAAAATTCCAGAGAATCGATTGCCATTGTCAACCTTCGACGAGTACTACAGGACCGTAACTCCCATGACATCTCCAGAATAACCAGTTCTCGATGAACTCTTCGAACTTCGTAACCATTACCGTCTATGAAGTCCAAGACGAACATAAAGATGAGAGAAACTCTTACCAAGAGACGTCCATCTCCAATGCCGCCACGAAAGGAGCAAGAAATCGGGTTGATATTAACGCCACATCCGCTACATCCTGTTAAGAAGCCTCAAAAACCTGCAAGTAAAGTCAGGCTACACTAATCGTTTATTTACTTCACACCATGTAAATGTTTTTGGTTAGTAAGACTCTCTTTGGCATATACAAAGAAGAGCCAAATTTCATCATTCTCTGTTTGACGCTTTAAAATACATGACTAAACTAATTGTTTATTTACTTCACACTTCACACCTTTGACACAAGTTGTATCACATGTCATCTCTTTCTAAAAGTATGATTTACTGGTAAAGATCTTGAAGCAAAGACATGGAATGTTGTAGTTTTAAAAAAGAAGTCTCTAATTTCCAAGCTTGAGGCTTTGGCTTTGCCGACAAATCATGTTGTATTATTTATAATCGTAAAGTACATTATCATGAACCGTCTAATGGTATCACTGGATTAGCTTTAGACTTATGATTGAATATTGATGAAAAATACATTACTCTAATTAAAAAAATTTAGAAAGCCAAATAATTTGACCCAAAATAAATTAAAAAAAAAAAAAAGAGAGAGCGAAATAATTTATTTAGGGGTTGAAGTTCACAGGCTGGATTGGATGGACGGACGTTGAATCTAAAAATCTTCAGAGACTATAATTAAAATTAAAAAATTAAAAAGATCTTTCTTTCTTTTCGAAACTTGCTTTGCTGTGAAACCCATCTCCCAAAAAGTTTGCTCCTTTCGCAGGGAAGGAAGAAGAAGAAAGAAGGAAGGAAGGCTTATCAAAACCCTCATCCCAAAATCCACAATAAATCTTTCTCTCTCTCTCTCTTCCGCAAATTAGGGTTCTTTTCTTCTTCCTTCCCGATTACGAATCGTGTCTCTCAATTCTGGGTTTGCGTCGTTTCCCCCATTTTGGATTCATACTTGCTCTAAAGCTTCAAACTTTATTATATTTGGGTTCTTGTTCTGCTTTCAAAAAGGTTTCAACTTTTCTCTAGGGTATAGCTTTGTACCCAAAATCTCCTCTTTCTTGCATTTGCTTGATTACATTGCCTCTAAAGTTTGTTCATTTATTTTGCAGAAAAATGGCGGATTCGATACCGTTTTATCTCAACATCGTGGCGTTTCTATGCACTGTTGGAGCCATTGCATTGGCAATATTCCACATCTACAGGCACCTTCTCAACTACACGGAGCCTACTTATCAGAGATACATCGTACGCATCATCTTCATGGTCCCGGTTAGCATTGTCCTCACCATCTCTCTCTCTTGACATTGTTTTTAGTTCTCTGACATGTTGTATTCACCTCCCTGCTGCCAGGTTTACGCCTTCATGTCATTCTTGTCCCTTGTGCTACCTACAAGCTCCATTTATTTTGATTCCATACGAGAAGTGTGAGTGTGTTTCTAAGTTTCTGATCCTGCTGCCTAATGTGATTTGTCTCTAATCCTTTGAGCCTTGAGAGTGTATACAAATATGTTATTTGTGACTCTAATGGCTAACTTTTTTTTTGGTGGTTTCCAGTTATGAGGCTTGGGTCATTTACAATTTCCTATCGCTCTGTTTGGCATGGGTTGGAGGTCCAGGAGCAGTTGTGCTTAGTTTAAGCGGTCGCTCTCTCAAACCATCCTTGTGTCTCATGACTTGTTGCTTTCCACCTTTAACATTGGATGGGTTAGTAGTTTACTTAAACCAAAACCCAACTTCTTTCTTCTACTCATTAAAGATTAGGCAGTAGTTAGTTACATAGCTTTATGAGTGTTTGTCACTAAAGACAAATATTAGTTTACACATACATTGAATTATTCTGTTTGTATGCAGGCGTTTTATTCGACGTTGCAAGCAAGGCTGTCTGCAGTTTGTTATTCTAAAACCTATCCTAGTGGCTGTCACACTTGTGCTTTATGCAAAAGGGAAGTACAAGGATGGAAACTTTAACCCTGATCAAGCATATCTCTACCTTACCATCATCTACACCATATCCTACACAGTTGCTTTGTACGCCCTTGTGCTGTTCTACATGGCCTGCAGAGATCTCCTTCAGCCATTCAATCCAGTCCCAAAGTTTGTGATCATTAAGTCTGTTGTCTTTCTAACCTATTGGCAGGTAAAAACTCTTTGACTTTTGCTATCTTCCAACAACTCTTGACCCCTTCTTCCTTTTTGAAACAGGGTGTTCTTGTTTTTCTTGCTGCAAAATCTGGATTCATACAAACCGCTGAGGAGGCAGCTCATTTTCAGAATTTCATTATATGCGTGGAGATGCTTATCGCTGCAGCGTGCCATTTCTATGCTTTTCCATACAAGGAGTACGCGGGTGCCAATGTTGGTGGAGCCGGAAGTTTCTCAGGGAGCCTCTCACATGCTGTGAAACTAAATGACTTCTACCATGACACTGTTCACCAGGTAAAACTTGATCTTTGTTTTAACCATTATGGCTTTTTCGTGATGATTGGTTGTTATTGTTGCAGTTTGCTCCCACTTATCACGATTATGTACTCTATAACCATACTGATAGTGGAGACGAGGGGACAAAGAAGTACCGGTCGAGAACTTTTGTGCCGACTGGGCAAGAGATGGAGGCGATGAGAAAGAACCAGACTGTGTATGCAAACAAGATAGATGGTGTTTCGGTGGTCTCGAGTAGTGTATCTTCTTCAGTGGGAAGCTCACCGAAAAGCTCCAGCGTAACACCTGAGGCTGCTGTGAAATCTTCGCTGCTTGTTGATGATGCCTCGGATTCTCTTGATACGATGTATGATATGTCGCTCATCGACATTGATATATCTAGTTTCCCCAGCAATGTCCCCTCAGCAAGTGAAAGTGGGTCCTAGATAGGAGCAGAAAAGGAAGATTATTGTAGAAAGCACCATTTTAAAGATACTACAAAACGTGCTCCTGAATGTTGGATTCAAGTGAATCTTCTGAGGTGTGTTCTTAGTTGGAAGGTGTTAGTAGAAAACTCGAGGATAAATGAAAAAAAAAAAGCTTCTGAACCCGTTTTGCGTTGAGCTCTTGTTGTAGCTTTGTGTGATGAGTCTTCTTCTACTAGCAGCATGTTTCTTGTCCTTGCCTGCTCTGTAGATATATACTAGGGCTTGAAACTTGTCTTTTTCCTCAAGCTTGTGTATTGTTTCGCAGCTAGAAACATTCTTCAAATATACATGTAACTAGAATGAGTTTGGAGAATCTTTAAAAGTCTAAATGTTGTGTGTTCTTGGCATCAGTTTCTTAAACTTGAGAGCATAGTGATAAATAACAAAGTCCTTGTACCTAACTTACACTTGTGAAATTGCAAACCTTTTTGTTGTGACATGGCATAAGAGATGTCTTGTTAGGCATATCCTTTTTATAGTATAATGCCCGATGTAACATCTTCACAAACCTAACTTACACTTGACAGCTTTGCACCACCAAACATAAACTATTTAGGCCTTTGGTATTCTTGTGTGACCACAAAAAGTTAATAGGAGTATATCAAATAAGTATTTGTATAGTAGAAAGATTTTTTATGAGCACCTCTTTTTACATTGTCACTCTTTTATAAAAAGTAATCAATAAGAAAATGAGGGTATTCTCTTAAATTCGTTGAACAATTGTCTTGGATTATACGTATTATTTTTCACGATTTTCGCATCTAGAAAATGTCTTCTCTGATTCAATGAATGTGTGTCTTTTAAGCTATAGTAATAATTAGGTTTATTGTTTTCGATAAAGAGACCTCATAAACGGAGTAGTTTCGATTCATAACCCACTAAACAAATACTCCACATTCATTCATTCTCGAAACAAATGGTTTCATTCACTGCTTTTACTTTGATGTTATGTTAGTTAATACTTAATGGAATGTTGTTGGTCATCGGGGAAGACGTTAAATTAAAGTCTCACCAGATTTTTGGATGGATTAACGAGGACAAAAGACTCAAGCGAGATAACACATATGTCTGCGCCAATAAGAACACTGTGCGTAACACATGATAAAAGTATTTATTTAAGAGAGAAGGAGACCACTAACGCACGCTTTTATAACCAAAAAGCTTGACAAAAAAATAATAACCAAAAAGCTTCGAACATAACGCGACTGCGTTAGCGACAAAGACTGAGCGTTTAGTAGGGGTCTCTATAAACCCTTTACTTTTAAGGGCTCCATATTTTCCAAACTTGGAAACATAAAGATCCCTAAAAAGAAAAGAAAAAAACCCCATTTCTCAGCCTCCACTGAATATGAGTGAGAAGCTCGTTTTCAGAAGCAACGGTGGTGGTGGTGGCGGCGGCGGAGACCGTTACTTCCATGGAGAGTATCTGGAGAAGAGACAGCTGTTTCTCAGGAGCTACCAGTTCTCCAGGAAACAGAGCTTCAGGGAGAAGGTTACTAGATCTGTTAGGAGAGTGAAGAGGTTTGTGTGGACACAGCTGAGATCAACGAGGAAGTTGAAACGCGTTTTCTGGTCTCGACTCAGATCGGCGTTTTTCTTCCGCCGCAGACGCTTTTTCCGTCTCCTTCATTTACACCAAGACGAACCTTATTACAACTGCTTCTAAAAAGGTTTTAGAGAGATTTGGGAAAACGCTTGAGTCAGTTGTGTGATTGTTCCGTTCTTTGATTATGTTTTTGCTTTTTGCTCAAATAAATCATTGTATAATCTCCGTTAATCAGATGATTAGTAAGCTTAATCGAAGTTTTAGAATTATCATTTTTTTCTTTCTTTAATTAAATCTGGTTTCTGGAATGGGGAAAGTCAACAGAAGGTTTATCGTGTCAATGTGTACGGAGCGAATCATGCAAGAAACGTGAGAACTTGGCGTTGAATTACAAATTTACAACACAGTTTTAAGACACGAAGTCAGGGAGTGGTTCCTCTTTGCGTGTCCCTTGGTCAACTTGTTCAAAGCTGGCGTCTTCGTTCTAATGGGCCTAAGTCTTAAGCAAATTATAACAACACTCGGCCCATAGTGTATAGTGGAAATGTTGCTGGGTGTCTCACATGTGGCCCAACTATTGAATCTCTTGTTCAAACATCTCATTTAGTTGTATGTACATAGTAACCATTTTGTTGCAGTAACCTCCTTTTTCAGAACGTTTTATTGAAGCTAATACAAAAATAATTATAAGAAAATAAACCTTTGAGACTTTTGTCTTTCTCATCTCATCCTCCCTTCTATTCATGTGTTCCAAATGATTAGTTAGTGGCTTCTCTTCTCTTTAATCTATTAGTTAAGATATAAAACTTCTTAAGATTTAATCATTGCACATGGCTCTCTATTTTCCTATTCACTATAACACCAATTCTTTATATTTCTCTCTCTTTTCTTTTGGTATGTGACAGCCAAAAGGTAGACACATAGGTCAAATACATGGCAGCTGCATGCAGTCACTCTCTGACTTGTGTGGTTAAACAAGAACTGAACAAAATTCAGAAGATTTGGGGATTTGTAGTTTTTAATAAATACAAAATAAACATTATAGCCATGTGCTTTCAGAATCTTTCCCTCACTCTCTTTTTATCATTTAATGGAACCCATTAGTTTCTCTCATCAATAATCATCAAACTGTTCTTTGTTTGTTACTAAACTGTTTCTTCTTTTCTTAGTTTTAGAGGTACTTTCAAACTACTTCATCAGCAAAATCTTTGAAAAACGTCATTTCCCCTTGTTTTGTATCTTCCAGACAACAACAATAAGATCAAGATGCTGCGGATTCTTGGTAAGTACCGGTCAAGATCATCGTGCCAGTACCAAAAGCTAAGTCATCATCACGAGAAGGTCACGAAAAGACCTAACCTGGGGAAGAAGCTCGAGGGTAGGACAAAAGGGTTTAGACTAAACCGACCAAGGAGGCTGGTTCTTAAGGCATTGGTTTTACCAAGAAGGATCTTGAGCATTTACGCGCGCATGACAGATAAAATGAACACAGAAGGTTTCTATCCCAATCTCATTCTCTCTTCTCACTGGGGCTTCCCTATTGTATCAGAGAAGAAGCTCATATTTTGACCTTTGTGACTTCATATAAACAAAGAGAGATCCAAAACAGAGGAATAATGGAACTGCAACCAAATGCTATATACATATAATGTAAAACCAAATGCTGCTTTTAATCTTATATGTTTGTTTCTGTTTTCTAATAATAAAACGACTTTACATTACTCATGTTTGGTCCACAAGCTACAGATATAGATAGTCTCCCACATTATCTTCCATACTAGTAAGCCAAGTGTGTATCAAACTGATCTTTGTACTGAGCGTATGTATATCCTCCCTTTTTGCATATATATTTTTGAAAATTTCACACTCAATACTCAAGAGAGCTTAATCTCTTTAAGACGTCCGATGTGCCATGTTAACTGCAATGCTAGTAACTAGAAATCGAGTTCCAAGTCAGTGGCGGACCGAGGATTAAATTTAACATGGGTCAAACTATGTACATAAAAAGGAAAAACAAGTAAAATTTGTCACCAAGGAGATTTGAACCGTGGTTTAGGGGGTGTCAGAGGCTGAAATATACCAGGAGAGCTACTATTTTCCATTGTTTCTACGGACAAAATCATATTTATTCACATTTAAGGGGTTGCAGGTGACACCCTATTGGTGTACATAGGTCCGCCACTGTTCCAAGTACATTATATAGCATTACTTTGTCTGTGGATTAGTCGTTGAGATATACTAGTGAACCCACTAAAAACAATTTATTTAATATAATTGCTGGAGATTAAGCGTGACAGATAAAGCATCAATTAAGGGAGAGCAAAAAGGTAAGAAGAGAGATTAGCATGATAAAGGAGATGACCACTTTACAGAACATAAAACACTTTACAAAACAGAATGTGATGATTTATGACAAACACCTTTTTTTATATGTGCTATAGTGAGAAGCAACACATTTAAATATTGAAGCTTGTCTGTAAAGTAACACTTTGAGAGAACCAAAAAGTATCACTATAAAGCTGTAAAGGGGTTGGTGAAAGCCAGTATTGTAGAGAAGCTGATGTGACAAGAAGAAGGTTGTATGAGGAGTTTTGTGTGTAAGAAGATGTGGTGGGTTGTACATCGAAGGACGAACAAGAAGAACTTACATCGCGATTGTGAGGTACATGTAGCAAGAACCTGAGGTTGAGATTCATATATTTTCAATGTTAGACATGGAAATTTCTATAAGAAAAACTGTTGTAACTTCACAGAACAAGAAGATATGTGACTTGGGGAAAGACTTGGAGGAGATACTAAAGGGGAGGCTAGAGACCATAGAGGAGGAACCAGAAGAAGAAGAGCGAGAGCGGTTAGGAGAATCACAGAAGCCAATGTTGGTTAAGGCTAAGATGAAAGTGGAGAAGGGCAAGGCAATAGTAAAAGCAAAAGTTAAAAGTGGGAAAGTGTTTTACATGTTGTGTGTTATTGGTTTAGCCTCTAAACGTGGTTTTAATGATCTTGTTCTTCACTAAAATTCCTCTCAACTCCTAATTTTCTTCTTTATATTCTTGACTTTTGTTTTCTTCACTTGACTGTGGATGTATATAAATCTATAAGTGTGTATTTATATCTGCTATACTTGTGTAATGCAGTTTTATGTTGGTCTTTGTTTCGTTTCTTTATTTCTCTGGTAGAGTATTCTTTTATGTAGCTGATCGATACATAATATTTGGTGCAACTCAGTAGTCAAGCTTAGGATTTGATTTGTTGTCTTATTACTATAAGAGCTATGTACGTAAAAGATACAACTGTAACTAGTATTAACATAGGACTCCTCTCTATTCTGTATATTGTACTCTTTATACTCGATCATAGTCGATCCGACCCAAAATTAGCATATTAATACTTGTTCAAACATTCCCTGATGAATAATAAAAAAAAACTGACATCTTGAGAGGACGTATCATCCACATCAAAAATATAAAAAAGGTCATAATATATAAGAGAAATGAACTGATTCACTTGTCACCAATTTTTATGTTTGAAGACCATCTAAACCGATCATGATCACCACATGTTTTTTTTTTGTTTGACTAAAGGCTTACCACGAGTATTCTTGTCACACTTACTAAATGAAAAGAAAAATTGAAGTCACGAATCAACCATGCATCAACTAATCACCACGAGGCTTATACCGGTTTAGTATTAACTTCCAAAACTCATGAACTTCTGAGTTTCTCACATAGTATATAAGTTTGTTTTTTAATAGTATAGATAATTGATATGAATGATGATTCCAATAGCAGCTAGTACGAGATCTCTTTGCCTAATTATAGCTCCCTTTCTTTTCCTTTTTCTCACGGTTCTTGCCTCCACCGAGCCACCTACGACTCCCATATTGAGACATGACAACCAAAGCAGCGACCTAGTCTCTGCCATTGCCGACATGGTTAGGGAATCTTATAACGGTTTTGGCACCCTACTCCTTCTCCATGCCCTGAACGATACGAATTTCTACAAGAACCAAGAGATTACTTTCTTGATGCCTAGCGACGACCATCTTTCTCAAGCAGACATGAGCCAAGAGAGTCTTGAGACATTTATACTAAGACATACGATCCCTGCGTGGCTTATGATCAACCACATGCTTCGTTTCCCAAACAAAACTCTTGTACCTTGTAGCATCCCTGATAAAATGTTCATTATCACAAAATCTGGTAGGTCGGGGGGACTGTATGTGAACAATGCGAGGATCGTTTCACCTAATATTTGTCGGAATTCTCGCGTAGCTTGCCATGGAGTGAGTAACGTTATTACATTCAGCGAAGACTCCTTTTCAAAAGCAATGTTATCATCCGTTCGTGAAAGAATCACATCGTCCAGGCACTGAAGCTCTCTATGTCTTTACCAATTTACCACACAAATTTGAAAGGTGTGGGGTAATCTTCTAAAGTCATAAAGAAAAAAGTTGTAGATTTCTCAAAGTCATGTTGTTTGCAAATTTATATTTCCAAAGAAAATGGGTGAATCACTTTCCTAAATCATTCAACCAACCAAATATATTAAAATGATATCTCTAAATCATTAATTCATTTCCCTGATTAGTTGAAACAAAACTGTCCACTTGTTGTTTTCTCAAACATTTTCCCAATTCACCACATAATACGATTATTTCATATGATTAAATAGAATATTTATATATGATAGAGACTGGTGAAAGTATGCCTAAACAGTGAAATTAATTTGTTACCACGGTAAGTAGTACATACCTTTAAATCTTTAATTAATTGAGAGAAAAAAAAAACCGAACCGAATTAATTAATTAGTAAATTAAACAAAGTCGTTAAGCACGAGATTAGTGGTTAGAAACAGAGAAAAGATAGAGCCAGCGAAGATTTTTAAAGAAACCTAAAGTGTGAAGCGCCGTGGAGGAGACAAAACAGGAGGAGAGCATAAACAAAATCAAACTCCTATTTTTCCTTCCTCGACCACCAGATCGATCGAGAATCTCTTACGGTCCAAAACCTGAGTCTGGTTAATGCCTGGAAGCCACGGGGAGATTACGGTTGATGATCAGAACGGAGTCGATAACAACGATCACAAGACGACGACCACGAGAAGGAGGAAGAAGAAAAAGAAGGAGGAGGATGATGATGGTGTTGAGAACGAGAATCAATTAGTAATGCCCTCGATTTCAAAACCCAGGAAGCGATTTATAGACAAATTCAGAAAGAGACCCAAATCACCAAAGCGACAATCTTCTTCTTCTGGGTCGAGTAAAGGAGGATGCTTTTCTTTGAGGAGACGTCGGAGAAGAGAGGAGGAGGAGGAGGATGGTTCTCCTTCTTCTCCAGTTTCCGACCCTAACGATGAAAGCTTCACTCATGAGATGCTGCGTGTTATGTTGGAGACTAATGATTTCTGCTCTAATGAGTGTAATCCGCATCGATGATTTTGTGTTCAGTTTTGATTATTTGGACAAGGTGGGGGGAGTGATTCTTGTTATAGATTTTTTCTTTCTTTTCTTTGCTCAATCTGTATAGAATTTTATTTCCTTATGTTACAGACCAATGACGATGATAATCATCTTCATCATTAAGCAATTGTGTATGGAATCTGATTCGTATTGATACGGTTAGGATACAGTTTTCATTGGATTGAGTTAATTTTTTAGCTTTGTAGGAGATCAGAAGGTCAATGGTTAGATTTTTAGATATGTTCATAATATGTTTGGATGGTAAGATATTATTCAAGACCGACAGACAGTGCTTTATTTGAACAAGTTCAGGTGCTCACGCCTTTGGTTTATAGGTCCTACAGTTACGACTAGTACCAGGACTGAATGTAGCCAGATTATAGCTGATCGCCTGTTGTGACTTACGGATGTCTCAGCAGATTGTGATGATGAATGTTCTAGGGTATGGTTGGGTATTTGGTTGAGGAATATGTTCCTCCCACATGTCAACATATTTGAATGTATCAGACAACAGCGGGATTCGAGAATTGATGTGTGTTTGAATAATAGGTGCTTATATTGGTGACGTTATTGTTGCTGTAATCATTAATCAAGGAAGCAATCTCAATTGCTCATGTAAGTTCTGACATGTTTAAGTTCTTATCATATAACCAATTGTACAATGGATGTGTCCAAAGAAGAGCAGCAGTTTGAGCAATTGTATTTAAGGTGATTTTGCTGTGTGAGTATGGTAGCTAGTAACTACTTCTCATTTTTAGGTTTATTGGAGTAGAGTTTGTTTGTTGTCATCTGTATACTGTTATTAGTCATAGACTGATTACCAAAGAAGTAGTGTTGTCATTGTTCAGATGATGGAAACAGATTGATGCATATTTGCTTGCTTAGGCTTCTTTGTTGGATACCCTTAATATAGCAAAATTACTGTAGATTGATGCATATTTGCTTTGCTTAGGCTGCTTTGTTGGATAGCATTAATATAGCAAAATCACTGTTCTGCTCATGTACGTACCTACAAATCTACAATGCTAGTAGACAGATGACCTGAGCATAGTTTTGGAGGATACAGTAGATCCTAATCACAAAACATTTGTTTTGTCAATTGAAGACTTTTGTCGTCTACTTATCAATTTTGTCAAAGTTGAATACTTTATGGGCTGTAGTGGGTAAAAATTGCAATTTGAGTCCAAGTGATGTTAAAGAAAAAAGGAAAAAAAAACTTGTGGTCTCTAAAAAAATGTATTTCACCCAAAAGTAATAATAAGAAAAAAAAAAAAGAGAATGTAGAAAAATTAGAATGGTTTATTGTTTGGAAACTATGAATAAAAATTGAGTGATTAGCTTTACATTTATCACATTTTCAGAAAAATAAAATTTAATTATAATTCAGTTACTTTAAAATATTAATAAAATAATCACAAAAATTTATGGTTGATGATGCTCTAAGAGTAACTTGAATGGCAAGTTTCTCAATTAGATCTCTTTCCCTTTCTTTTTTCTAAATTATAGTATAAAAACCCTAAGAGCATCATTAACGCTCGTGGTTAGTGCATTGCTTAGGGTTAAATTTAATTTAAAAAAAAAAATAGAAAAGGAGAAAACACGGCGCTTAATTAAGCCCGTGAAACCACGCTGCTTATTGTGCACGTGTCAAGAAAAGAGAGGGACGAGCTTCGGTTACGCTTGAAACCAAAACAAACTTGGTTTTGTCTCTCTCTCTCTCTCTCCTCTCGAAGCCAAGCTCCCGACGAAAAGGCGATTCGTCTCGGTGGCTCTGCTATCGTCGGTGACTTCTCCCTCGGTGGCTCCACGTCGACGATCTGGATGGTGGTTCTCCTAGAAGGCGATGGACCTCTCGCGACGCTGGCTCTCCTCAAATCTCCAGGTAAGCGTTTCTTGTGATCTTCGATTTGCATGTGTTTAGATTATGAATCCTATTGTTCTGATCGGCTGTTTTTTGTTTGTTATATGTTGATTAGGTGTATTGGTGGCGACGGAGCTCTCTCTCTCTGTCGGTGGCGGCTCCGGTTCGTCGAAGCAGTGGTCCGGGACTGTCCGATGATGATATGGAGGAGAGGTTGGCGGGTGTTCCCGTTGCTTCGACGAACACGTTTACTCAACCAGATGAAGATGCGGAGGCGTTGTTCAACCAGATGAAGATTATGGGAAGTCTCTAGGTTATGTTGTTCTGTAAGGAGGAAGATGCGGAGGCGTTGCTCAACCAGATGAAGATTATGGACCCTCGGATGAAGAAAGAAGGTTCCAAAGTTGTTGCTCTTGCTCTTTAGTAAGGTGAAAAGGGAGTTTGTTTTAGTCATATACTTAGTAGTGTTGTGTTTCTTGCTGTTCTGATTTTTTTGTTTGTTGTTGTTGCAGGTGTTCCAGTTAAAAGTTAATGGTGTGGCGTTTAGGTTGATTCCTGAGTCTACTCAAGTTAAAAATGCTCTCAAGGTATGTTGATTTTGGTGTTAATAATATTGTTACAGATAATGTGTCAAGAGATTATGCATTATGTATTTGGCTTTAGATACTGTGCTGAGGTTTCTGGTAAAACAAGCATTTTTTTTCTTTAATCATCTCATCTATAGTTTGTGTAATCATCAGTTTTGATCCGAAAACCTTTAATATATTGAGTGTTTTTATTTGAAAATATATTAAGTGGTGAAGCTTCTGTTTATATTTGTTTGTTTGAAACATTAACTAGTTTCTGTGTGTTTGTGTGACTGTGTCTTAACATGCGAGGATGGAGGGTAGAAGCCGAAGGAAGCTCATTCAAAGCAGAGGAGTGCATTTGGTCTTCGCGAGACAGGTAAATGTCTTCTTAGTGAATTCATTGAAAGCTTTAGGTTGAGTTAGTCATTGAAAGCTTTTGGTTGAGTGATGAAGGGGTGCTGAAGTGTAATTAATGTTTTGTTAGCAGTAGAATAGGGTTGTGTGATAAATAGAAGTGATGGTTAGCTAGAAACCGTAATTGATTTTCTTACTTGTACTCTGTGATTAACATTTTTTCAATATCTTTGTGGTTAATGAGTTAGATAAATGTCTACTCCATTTGGTTGTGTGAGTGATGAATGCATCTCTCTTATCCTCTATTAAACTCGCCTTCTTCCATCTCTCTTATCTTCCATCTCTCTTTTCCATCTCTCTTTTCTATTACCTCAAACATATTCAGAAATGGATTCCAATCCATTTTTGAATTTAAATTTCGTTAGTGGCATAGGTTTACAATCTTCCCCCATTCCTTTATTTGGCACGCAAGCCACACAAGATGCAAACTTCGAGCAAGCCAATCCACCGCAGCGTAAAGAACGGAGGGTTTGGACAGCAACAGATGATGTGGTCCTCATCAGCGCTTGGTTAAACACCAGCAAAGATCCTATCGTTGCGAACGAATAGAAGTGTGGGACCTTCTGGAAGAGAATAGCAGACTACATGGCTGCTAGTCCGAAGCTTGCAGGCATTGAAAAAAGAGAGCAATTGCACTGCAAGAATCGGTGGCACAAGATCAATGATCAAGTCTGCAAGTTCTGCGGAGCATATGAAGCCGCAACAAGAGCCAAAACTTCAGGCCAAAATGACAATGATATTCTCAAAGAAGCTCACGTTATCTACTTCAACAAATATAACAAAAAGTTCAGTATGGAACACGCCTGGAAGGAGCTTCGCTATGACCAGAAGTGGTGTCTTATATCTACGGACAAAACCTGTAAAAAGAGAAAAGGTGAGGACGATGTTGACTCCTCAACATCTCACGCAACTGACAATGTGAGTGGTCAATCGGTTGATGTAATGGAGCGGCCCCCTGGTGTTAAGGCTGCCAAGCGCCGCGGTAAAAAGCTAATGGAAGAGGACAAGGAGGTAGAGGGCTTTTAGCGGATGTGGCAGGTTAAAGAAGAGGATTGGTGTAGGAAAGAAAAGCAAGCCAAGATAGGTCTACTTGACCGTCTACTGGCTAAAACAGAGCCACTTGCTGACTATGAAGAAACACTAAAGAAGAAGCTCATTGCTGAGTTGTTCTGAACTTAGTCAGTTCTCCACTTGTTATTTGTTTCATGCTAGTCTCGTTGCTGTTTCATGTTCTTGTTTCATGTTATTGTTTGCTAGATGTTTCATGTTTTTGAATGTTGTTTGTTTCATATTAATGTACTTGCTATGTTTAAGGAATGAGAATGCTCTGCTGTTTCATATTATTGTTCTTCTGTTTCAAATTATTGTTCTTATGTTTCATATTCTTGTTACTTTCAGGAGCAATGGGAGTGGAATGGCAGGAGGAAATGACTCGTGACAAATAATGACTTGTGTCTACTCGGACATGTTAAGTAAATGACTTGTGTCTACTCGGACATGTTAAGTAAATTGGAGCAAAGGGAGCAATGTTGTATCTTTGTGTCACGGGTCATTTATATTTCTGTTTTGTGTCACATGTCTGTTGTGTCAGGGGTTTTTTGTATTTCTGTATGTGTCACAGGTCTATTATTTGTCACGAGTCATTTGTATTTTTGTATCTTGTATGTGTCACGAGTCTATTATTTGTACTCACAGGATTGTCTATATAACTTTGCATAACAATTGAAACCAAATTCACAATTTATCTCTCTTCTAAAATTCATAACTCTTTATCTCAGTGTATCTCTTCCAACTATTTTTCTCTTCTAAAATCCACGACTCTTTCTCTCTTCCAACTATTTCTCTTTTCCAACTATTTGCCCACTTATATGGCATCTTCTTCTAATAACAATTTAGAAAAAGTTACGGACGAAAGTTTTGATCAACGTTTTGATCAATATTTTGATCAATATTTTGATCAACGTTTTGATCAACGTTTTGATCAACGTTTCGATCAATATTTCGATCAAGCTCTCGAAAATGTCGCCATTAATAATGGTAATGAAGGAAAAAAAACCAACAGAAGAAAAAAGAGAGAATATATTGAAAGAAATCGTGAAGAAGGCGATCTACGCTTGTGGAATGATTATTTCAGCGAAACTCCAACATACCAAGGTCATCTATTCCGACGACGTTTTAGAATGAACAAACCATTGTTCATGCATATCGTTGATCGACTCTCCAATGAAGTTGAATTCTTTCGACAAAAGAGAGATGCTCTCGGAAGGCTTAGTCTCTCTCCACTACAAAAGTGTACAGCAGCCATTCGTCTCTTGGCATATGGTAGTGCTGCTGATACTGTCGACGAATACCTCCGCCTCGCTGAAAGTACAAGTCGGTCATGTTTGGAGAATTTTGTTGAAGGAATAATTCAATTGTTCGGCGATGAGTATCTAAGAAGACCAACAGAAGCTGATCTTCAACGCCTACTTTATATTGGAGAGCATCGTGGATTTCCCGGGATGATAGGAAGCATCGACTGTATGCATTGGGAGTGGAAGAATTGTCCCACCACTTGAAAAGGGCAATATTCTCGAGGTTTGGATAAACCAACAATCGTTTTAGAGGCAGTTGCTTCATATGATCTCTGGATATGGCATGCATTTTTTGGATCTCCAGGTACCTTTAATGATATCAATGTTCTTGATCGTTCACCTGTTTTTGATGACTTAATACACGGTCAAGTTCCGCAAGTCACTTACTCCGTTAATGGAAGAGAGTATCATTTAACTTACTATCTCACCGATGGTATTTACCCGAAATGGGCAACTTTTATCCAATCTATTCCACTACCACAAAGCCCGCAAGCAGTTTTATTTGCTCAACGTCAAGAAGCTGTCCGAAAAGATGTCGAGCATGCTTTTGGAGTCCTGCAAGCTCGCTTTGCCATTGTTAAAAATCCAGCACTTTTTGGGATAAAGTTAAGGTTGGGAAGATTATGAAAGCATGTATCATACTCCATAATATGATAGTAGAAAACGAACGAGATGATGTGGTGTGGGTAAACGAACGAGGTGGATACATTCGGTATGATATTTCAGGGTTCCAAGATGGAGAAGGTTCACATGTCGATCTCAACTTTTCTACAAATACAGATTCAATGATCCCCGATATGATTCCTACTGAAACTACAATTCGTGATATACAAATGCATCAACAACTGAAAGATGATTTGGTTCAACATATATGGCATAAATTTGGACATGAAGGAGACAACAACTGATCTCGGGACCAGATTTCAAATTATTCTCGTTTATTTACTAATGTATTTTTTTATGTTTTTATTTCAATTTATGTTTTAATTGTTATCTTTTAATATGTTTCATATAATAAGTAAATTTTATCTTAAATAAATCAATGTTTAATTTTTTTTAAGTACCCCTAAATAAGCAACTACCATTGGAGGACATTAAATTAGAAGTTGCTTAATATAATTGCTTAACACTTATTTATTGTTAAAAAATCATTAAGCACCCTCATTAGAGTGGTTGGATTAATGATGCTCTAAGAACCCGCCTTGGCTTAATAGCTTTTTGCTAAGAAGATGGAAGAGATTAAGCTCATCTTCTATTCTTATCCTTGTTTAGGAAAACTATTCTATATAAATGGTAAAAATAATTAGGAATAGTAAGGACTACACTCTTCCTTTGTATTCCTTATTTTAAACATCAAAAGGGAATTAGAGCATGTTTATTAGTGTAGCTTAGCAAGGTAGCTTAGGTTAATGGAGATTAAAAATAAATGTAAAATAGAGAAAACACTAAGCGGCGCCCCTTAATTAAGCGCATGAAGGCACGCCCTTTCACTGCCACGCGTCAAAGGATGATTGGTGAGAGGAGTGGTGGTCTCTCGGTGTCTCTGCGTTTCTTCTTTCTCTCTTCTTTTCTCTTTCTCTCATCTTTCTCTTCTCTTCTAGGCGACGAAAATGGCGATTTCTTTTCTTCTTCTTCTTTGTGTTTCTCCTCAACGAAACTCCCTCTCGTTGGGTCATGTCGACGAAGTTACAGACAGCATCCCCTCTATCGGTTGGTGTCCTGTACCGAGGAAGACGGTGAGATCTCTCTCTCGTGGTGGCTCTCGGATAAGAAGGAAAACGGTGACTGTTGGCAAATCGAAAGGTAAAGATTCGATTTTATGTTTCAGTGTTTCAATATCCAATTATGCATGTCTTAGATTGACATCATTCATCGTGAATTGGAAGTAGTGGTTTCTGATTTTTTTTAATTATATTTGTCTTTTTATCTTCAGGGGGATTGATCAACTGGCATCATCGAGGATAAACCTTGCTCTCTGTCAGACAAAACCCTCAGGATTGTTGATAAAGGTAAAACCTTTGTCTCTGAACTTTTGAATTTGTTGCGATTGTTGTTGTTTAATATTATTTCTTGAAATGAAATTTGAATTGTATTAAACCTTTGGCTTTGATGTTTTGAATTGTTTTTTACTCTGTGGTTTCTCATATATGTTGCAGTTGTTGTTGTTTTTCACTCTTGTTTGAATTGGATAAAGCACAAATGTTGCGATTGTTTATGTATACTCATTTGTTTAAATGAATTGAATTGTAGTTATGTGTTAGGTTAGGTAATAAATAGCTTTTATAGTTGAGATAATAGTTGTCTTAAATATATTTTATGGTTTGATAGAATTGAATGGTGCTCTGTGATGAAGGTTTGTGGTTATGTGTCAAGTCAGTTATGGTTGGCATTGTGATCAATGCGTTTTAGTTATTAAAACCATGTTCTTCTTCTTCTTTAGCAAACCGTGTTGTTCTTCTTCAACTTTGACAAAACTTGTTATTTTCTATCTTTATTTTCTATCTGTTTTTCTTGATATGGATTCATCTACTGGAGGTTCAAAGTTTGTTGATCTTCTATGTAGTCAACAATGTGTTTCGTTTGGTAACTATGAAGATAGCGTCTCACTTTCCTCATCACAACTTCCATTTGTAGGTAGTCAAGGAGGGGAAGCATCAAGCGGCTTTGATGGAGACACGCCTGCAGAGCCAAAAGGAAGACAGAGATGGACAGCATCTGATGATGTTGTGCTCATCAGCGCGTGGCTAAACACGAGCAAAGATCCCGTGGTTAACAACGAGCAAAGAGCAGGCGCATTTTGGAGAAGAGTTGCTGACTACTATGCTGCAAGTCAGGAGGCTACTGCAACTCAGAGAGAGCCAAAGAACTGCAAGCATCGATGGCACAGAATCAATGACGAAGTCTCCAAGTTCTGTGGTGCGTATGAAGCGGCTACTAGGGAGAAAACAAGTGGGCAAAATGAGAATGATGTACTCAAGAATGCTCATCGCATATTCCTCGCCATTAAGAATAAGAAGTTCACACTGGAACACGCATGGAAGGAGCTCCGCTACGACCAGAAGTGGTGTGACCTTGGTACTGCTAAGACCGATGGGAGGTCGAAGAAGAGGAAGTGTGACGACGTTGCAGAATCATCTCCCTCGGAAGCTACTGCAAACAAGCGTCCTCCTGGCATTAAAGCTGCAAAGGCGAGTGGTAAGAAGAAGGTGCAATCACTGGGCGAGTTTGAGAGTATGTGGACAATCAAGCGCGAGGATTTGAAAATGAAACAGGGTAACCATAGGATGAGTCTGCTTGACAAGCTTATGGGCAAAAAGGAACCTCTGACAGAGAGTGAGGAAGCCCTCAAGCAGAAGCTCATCGATGACATGATGTCTCCTTAGGTAAGTTTCTTGTTTCTTGTTCTTGTTCAGTTTCTTGTTCTTGTTCAGTTTCTTGTACTTATTCAAAAGCTTGTTTTTTTTTTCTTGTTGCAGGTGAAGAGAGTGTCACAAGAGTGTTGTTGTCTTCTGTCACGAGAGTGACTGTGTGTGTGTGTTGTTGTCGTCTTGTGTCATGAGAGTGACTGTGTGTGTGTGTTGTTGTCGTCTTGTGTCACGAGAGTGACTGTGTGTGTGTGTTGTTGTCGTCTTGTGTCACGAGAGTGACTGTGTCTTGTGAGGTCACGAGTGTTGTAGTCTAGTGTCTACTGTCTGTCTTGTGAGTTTGTCTGTTGTAGTCGAATGTTATAAATTCAAACAATATGATGAAGTTATTGTTATCATTTCTCTCTATTTTCATCTTGTGAGTTTGTGTCTTTTACGTTCTTGTTCTTCTTTGTAATTCTCATCAAACTCCAATCCCATAAACCATCCTCATCAAACTCCAATCTCATCAACCATTCAAACCAAACTTTAAAGCAAACCAAACTTTAAAGCAAACCAATCTTGTTTATTTCAAGATTATTTTTTCTAGATTCTCAAATCTACATAATAAAATGTCTATTTTATGATTAATTTGTAATTAAGTAAAACACTAATGTTTGTTTATTTCAAGATTATTTAAGTTTGCATATTTTGTTTAAAGATTCTCAAATCTACATAATAAAATGTCTATTTTATGATTAATTTGTAATTAAGTAAAATACTAATGTTTGTCTATTTTTTTTTGAAGATTCTCAAAAATCACATGGCGTCTTCTTCTCATAACGATGTTGAGGGTGATATGGATGAAGCTTTCGATGATTATTTTGATCAATATTTTGATCAAGCATTCGAGAATTTGGTGGATGCTTACGGTGATCAACAAGACGGAGAGAAGACAAGAAAAAAAAGAGTTTTTATCGAAAGAAACCGTGAAGAAGGCCACCGCCAGTTATGGAATGATTACTTCAGTGAGACTCCCACATATGAAGAAAATCTATTCCGACGACGATTTAGAATGAGCAGACCATTGTTCATGCATATTGTTACTCGCCTCTCCAATGAAGTTGAATTCTTTCGTCAGAAGAAAGACGTTACCGGAAGGTCTGGTCTCTCTGCACTTCAAAAGTGTACAGCAGCTATTCGTGTGTTGGCATATGGTTCTGCGCTCGATGCGGTAGACGAATACATCCGGCTTGCCGCAACCACTGCTCGGTTATGTGTGGAGAATTTTGTGGAAGGAATAATTCAATTGTTCGGCGATGAGTATCTAAGAAGACCAACACCGGATGATCTTCAACGTCTACTTTATATTGGAGAGCACCGTGGATTTCCCGGGATGATAGGAAGCATCGACTGTATGCATTGGGAGTGGAAGAATTGTCCCGGCGCTTGGAAAGGGCAATTTTCTCGAGGTTCGGATAAACCAACTATCGTTTTAGAGGCGGTTGCTTCATATGATCTCTGGATATGGCATGCGTTTTTTGGATCTCCAGGTACCTTCAATGATATCAATGTTCTTGATCGCTCACCTGTTTTTGATGACATAATATATGGTCGAGCTCCGCAAGTGAATTTCTCGGTGAACGGAAATCCTTATTCAATGGCTTACTATCTCACTGATGGTATTTATCCGAAGTGGTCAACTTTTATCCAATCTATTTCACTGCCACAAGGTCCGAAAGCAGCTTTATTTGCTCACTTTCAAGAAGCTACGAGAAAAGATGTCGAGCGTGCTTTCGGAGTCTTGCAAGCTCGATTTGCCATTGTTAAAAATCCAGCACGCTGTTGGGATAAAGACAAGATCGGGAAGATTATGAGAGCATGTATCATACTCCATAATATGATAATAGAAAACGAACGAGATCTACACCCTCAAATTGATGTTTCCAGTGTTACCAATTTCTTTCAAGGAGAAGGCAGCGGAAGTTCACATATCGATCTCACATTTTCTACAAATAACCCTTCAAGTATCCCTGATGAGATAGGTGTTCGAAGAAATATTCTTGATAAACAACTGCATCAACAGCTCAAACGTGATTTAGTTGAACATATATGGCGTAAATTTGGGCGTCATCAAGACAACAACTAAGTTTCGATCCCTCTATCAAATTATTGTTATTGTCGTTTATTTACTAATCTTTGTTTTTATGTTTTTATGTTTTTATGTTTTTATTTTAAAATCTATGTTTTAAATATTATGCTTAACTTTGTTTTTTTAAAATAAAATTGTGTTTAATAATTTTTAATTTTTAAGGGTCCCTAATTAAGAGACTACCAATAAACCAATAATTTTAAACATCTTTTGGCAAAGTAGCTTAACTACACTTTAATAATAAAAATATCACTAAGCTACCTAAGTGGGTTCCCTCAATAAACATGCTCTTAGGTACTAATTTTGAAAATAAAATCATATTGTTGGAAAAGAATGTTTGAAGATTCAATCCTATGTTTCCACTTTCCACACCTACTTTTCAGCTTCGATTATTGAATTCGTTATGTATCAAATGTAACAACTTACGAACTAACTTCTTAAGACTCGCATATACTTTCTTGAATTCAAAAACGTTGAGAAAACTAATTTATAGTAATAAACAAATGTATCATTTAAAGTGACTCCAGATAAAAAAAATAGGAAGCTCTGAATATGTGCTATAGCAACTTACCATGCATCAACTTTTAAGATCTTAATTATCCTCTATTCCTATGTAACTTCTTATGCAAATCACAACTTAGTTAGATGGTCGGAAAATCAAATGGTGACGCGCAAGATTCAATGCATGGGATGAAATTCTCCAAATGATTCAAGATGATATTAACATAATTTATTTTTTAAGATATTAACATAAAATGAGGATAAGAACCCCATTTCGTTCAAGTTATGACGATTGTTTCAAGGGGCTACATTCTTAATTATAATTTCAAGTTAGGTATAGGAATTTTTTTATAATATGTTGTGGAAAGTGAAACACTAAAGGAATGGCTCGTTTTATATTCTAACGATAAATAAAGAAATAAATTGAAACGTAACTATCACGAAACTTTTCAAAACATAAAATTAATTCGAACACAATCTATTATCTAAGAAATTTTATGCCATTGGACAAATCAGCAACACAAACATCTTGAAGCATGTTGGACTCTG
This sequence comes from Raphanus sativus, assembly GCF_000801105.2. Lineage (NCBI taxonomy): Eukaryota > Viridiplantae > Streptophyta > Magnoliopsida > Brassicales > Brassicaceae > Raphanus > Raphanus sativus. The sequence goes on from NC_079514.1 coordinate 10,806,162, forward strand.
AAGCTACGGCCACAGCTGAGACAAGCATGGTAACAACAACAACAATAACAAGATGGGTTGCTCTAGACGCCATTATTTATATTTTAGCTACTGAAAAGAGTTTGTTCTTGGTGAATTTTGAAAATTAAAGAATAAACTAATTAACGAATAGAGAAGCTTTGAAACTTCGTCTACTTATAAAATATTGAGAAGATTTAAAGGTTTATTATTAGGAAAATTGTGAAAGGTGGGGTTAGGACTTATTATAGACAATATTAGATTTTTTTAGGGTCTAATTGTTAGTTAATACTTAGGGCGGTTGTGATTAACAGGGTTTGTTTATAGGATAACAGAGACATCTGATCTAACATCTATTAGGTTATGTGGTGAGTACCGTACGAGGAAGCTCAGTTCAAATAACTTATCTTCCTGGTAATTATATAAAGTTCCAAGTCACCAAACTCAAATGATTACTTGCATAGAAAGAAATATATTGAAAAGTGGAGGAGTTGGCTGGTTATTTCGTTTCTCATATATCAGAATCCAAACTGATCGTTCTACCATAATAACCGAACCGGGGAGATCTACTGAATCACGGTCCGGTTTTCAGAAGATTCATCTGTGTCCGCCTGTCCGGACCATATTGAACCGGTTCTTGAGAAAGGCCGACAATTATCGCCTGTTAAGATGTCACTGTCAAGTGCACAAAATAAAATAAAGGGTCAACTGCAAATTGATAAGAATTGGGGACTAAAATCCTTCTAGAATGTTAAATATCAACCAAGAAACTGCTACCAAGAAAAACTAAGATTAAATAAAATGTACAAATATTAGTATTTATATGTACACACACGTAACACATACGTATAGAGAGATACGTATGTAGCTACAGTGAGTTAAAGATTGGGATTAGACTTACTCGAAGTCAAGTCTCTCGTCATTCAAACTGTTACAAAGACGATTCTTATATTAAAAAGGAAGATGGTTAGAAATGAGAACAATAAGAGACAAAACTCCGACTGCTTCTGCTTCATCCATCTCTCTCTCTCCCTTTATATGTTTCTAACTTTTCTCTCCTATGTTCATTTATAAATTCCATAATACATATATTCTTTTCAAAAACCTCAACCATGGTTGTTAAGGTAAGAACATGCTCATACTACTAATACAAAAAGATATTGATATTTTCATTCTCATGACACAACAGTTTTGCGCAGAAAGTTGAGATTAAAGTGGACATCAACTGTGGGAAATGCAAAAACTCAATCATGCAGGCTGTCGCAGAGATAGAAGGTATGATTTTCTTTTTTAAAAAAAAACATATGTTGCCAAATCAGGACTCATATGAGAGATGCAGTTTAAGAAGGGGACTGGGATTTGGATGCAGGTATTAATCAGGTTGTACTGGATGAGGAGAAGAGCTTGCTCACGGTGGTGGGGACGATGGATCCGATATGCGTTGCAGAAAAGCTTAGGAAGATCGGACAGAAACCAGTAGTAGTCAATATTGGACCACCAAAACCTCCAGAGAAAAAAGAGGAGAAAAAAGAAGACAAAAAAGAACCGAAGCCAGTGTGTTGTTGTAAGCCTTGCCCTCAGCTTTACCATCCGCCTTGCCCTCCATACTACAATAACTGTGACATGGTAACAGTTAGTACCTATAGTAACGGAAGCGGCTGCACCATTATGTGAATCCTTTTTCCATCTCTTTAGCCTTCATGTAAAATACTTCGATTTCTTTACGTTATCATGTGATGAATCTTTATTGTTATTAGCACCTCTCCTGTTTTCTGAACCAACTCTTAATATCATTAAGAAAGACAGTTTAACATGGAGAGCCTTGCTTATACATCACATCGAGTTCTAATATTAGTAAGCGAATACACGAGCACAAGCTTTTTTACAACTCATGATCATACCTTTCACATAAACCATAAAGATGCAAATGAAGTCCAAACCTGAATAAATTTTCTACCACAGCGAAAGCAGAGTCTTAACAACGATTACTGAAACAGAGAAAAGAAAAGCACACAGACTACTTATACAGTCTTGTTACAGCTTGGACAGTGGTTTACTTCTTCTTCCTCCCACCACCTCCCTTGGTTTTCTTATTTGCTGCTCCTTTAGCGTTACTCTCCGGGATATCCTAGTAGCAAGTAAAAACAGTTCGTAAGTACCAAATGATCGATGTATATCTAGAAACACAAACTAGAGTGCTTTACCGATCACAAGAATCTTAAGAATGGGATGCTCTTAGTCTATATAAGATAGTTTCCAGCTCAAACCGTAAAAGCCTAAAAAGAACTACTTATGGCAATTTGATTTTAAATGTTCACCATGATATTTAGATTCTTGTGCCTATGCCAACTCCAGCCATTTGAAAAGAGAGATTGGAACCAGGGGCTAGAGGGAACAGCCTAAGGCTAACAATGTTATTGGAGGTGTTCCATCCAAAAGCATGCATAGAGGACATATTATTGCTGATAGCTGGTTTATACTGCCGGATCAAGCATTTGGTACCCTGTGATCCAGTATATTGAGGAATCACCTCAGAGACAAAACTATGCATATAAAGTTTACCTAGAGTGTGTAAAATGCACATAAATTTCAATCCACTTGTGGACGTGTGTTAAGAGTTTGTGGCAGTCATCACATGAACATGGATGAATTCATAATCACAAGATGCAGCGTATAAGTAGAAGGGAAGGAGCTTAAGAACTAATGGGTTCAACCATATAAGAGACTAACCTTTCTTTTGGCAGGCACCGATGAGCTAGCGACTGGCTTGAAAAATGACTCCAGCCTGTGAAATATTTAAGAAAATAAATGAATGGAAGGGAGGGAGGGAGGAAGATAGACGCTTAAACCACTACTAATTTGTTCAGAAGGTGCCAAACCTTCCCTGGGATGACTTGTTCTTTGCAGATTTGATTTTCTCTACCGCCTATATAATAAAATTAGATCAACCAACACATTTTGTCAGAGTAAATGATTGCACATATACGGAAACAACGAACAGAGTATATGGTAACATACCTTGGTTACCCTATCTATGTTGAATCCATTTTCATTCACCAAAAACTGAACGATACCCTGGCGAAGGAGAATAACTAAGAAAATATCCTGAAGAGATTTAAAGAATTTGTAGCACAGAAAAGGGGAAAACTAGGTTCCTACCTCTTCATCTGGAGAGGTCCACTTGATATCAAGCTGCTCTTCATCAGTTAAGACATCAGGTTCTTTAAAAAGTCTACGAGCTTCATTATATGGCCATTCCTCAGGTATCTGATACCTGTTTAAGATACCACAGTGATAGAGTTTTTAACGCTCTGTGGCTAATGTTTCTTGGAACAACAGGTTTAAATGTAAGAAATTCAACAAAGGTGACAGGACGGATTAATTTAGAATAGACTACAACTGTTTTAAGAATAAGACACAGGCAAACTGCAACCAACTAGACTAATTAAGAGTTATAACCTTCATTATATTGGTTGGTATGACCTCCTTATCTCATAAATCTCATAAAATCGTCACCAAATCAAAGTACTATTTGATGGTTAAACAGAGTCAAACCTTTCTTTGTTTATATTTTCGAGGATAGCCTCAATAGATCCATGCTGGCGAATAAGCTTTAGCGCAGTCAGCCCTCCAATACCTGAGGTACAAAATACATATTAGGTCCTAACCTGAGTTCTACTTTTTTAACAGATGAAAAAAAACACAATGTTGATCTATATCAGCCCCCAGATGAAAGATATTAAGAGAGAAGAGAAAAAAAAAACTCTAGATACCTCGGATGCTGTCACAATAGTCGCATCCCGACAATATGCACAAGTCGATGAACTGATCCATGGTAAGTTGAAGCTCTTCTAAAATCTGAAACAAGATCACAAGATCAGAAGATCATCTCATTGACTTAACAAATCGAAGAGAGGATAGTGTTGAGTGAGGGGGAAAACCTTGGCAACGTCAAATTCCATGACAGGGATCTTTCTGGAGCTAGGATCCATCAGGTGGCGAAGAAATTTAGGAGCTCCAAAAGTTAAGGAGTCCATATCTTCAGATGCCACACCATACACCTAAACAGATAGAAGCATATCATAAGCAAAAAAAATGCAGCTAATATACCTTGCAAAACGTCCACTTAGGCACTGGTCACTTTAAACTGTCAGTAAAACACCTGAAATGAGAACAGAGAAAAGAATACAGACCTTTCCTGCTTTGCAAAGTGCAGCACATTGCGCTTCTGCTTCGGAAGTGGCCTGTATGGATCAAAAAAACGCATCAGTCTCGTTAGCCATTTAAATTATTACGAAGAAAAAACATAAAAGATTTAGGGTCTGGGACCTCAACAACGGGAACCCCCATGAGTTTCAAGAGTCTTTTGCAGTCGTCATTGTGTTGCTTTGTCACCTGGAGAGAGATGGATATTAGAAATGTATTAATCAGAGTCCTAGATTCAATGGGTTGAAGTGGAGGATGCTATTAAAAAACTGAGGAATCCAACGATTAAGATTAGAAAAAGAACAGAGCATACCTTCACAGTTCGTTTGCTGTACTTCTCAATGTCCTCCTTGTTTCCTGCCTGTCAGCAATAAATAGCTTCTCAAAGTTATGCCCTTTTCAGTAGTAAAAGAAAGTTAGACAAAAGTAACTAGAAAGGGAAGTAAGAGCGTGACGAAACCTCAATTGCACCGGTCAAATCTGCAGTTGCATCAGCTCTCTTGGAGTAACTGAATCAAAAGAGTAGAATGGATAAACATAACGAACAGCAGTTAAAGAAACATCAATTCGATAGTAATTTACATACCGTTTCGCTAGTTCTTGCCTCTTTAACTCCGGGGGCTTCCCATCGAAAACATAGCTAATGGGAAACATTTAGAAACTAGTTCAGCAAACGTACTAGTAGTGAAAGCCAAAACCCCACAAGCCACAGAGAAGAAAGTAAAAATAATAATGTGGGGGAGGGAGAGGGAAGAAGAAGGGTTACACAGGCTTGATTCCAGCTTCGAGAAGACGAATGGTTCGATTAAACATCCCTTGCAAATGGCTAGACGTACAAAATAAAAAGAGAGACATTAACACTTTCTATAAAAGAAAACAAATGCTAAAATAAACCAAAAGACATTAGACTGTGGAAAGAGAATAGATGATAACCTAGTGACTTCACCAGCTTCATTGGTGAGCATCTCAGTCCCTGTTCTCCCCACCACAATCTGCACTCAATTTATCGATTTTTCAGGAATCACATTTTACTACAGAAAGCTACTCTCTCTCTTTTTTAAGTGATTTTAGTGGCGAAAACAAAAAGGGAGAAAGAAACGAACAAGGAACTGGTAAATGCTCATGCTTGCATCAACTGCGATTTTCCGACCGAAGTAGCTCTCGAATTTCTGCTCTTTCATTGCGTTTGGCGCATTGTCCGCCAAAAGCTTCGTTAAACCCTAAAAACAAAAAAAAAAAGATTAAACATTTAGATCGAATCCGAAAATAAAAATTGAATCTTTCCATTCATAGTAAAAACCCCATCAGACCTTGATACCCATGGCGATGACAGCGAGCGAAAGTTTCAGACTCTCTCTCTCTTTCTCTCTCACAGTCTCTCCGGCGCCGATGAGCTTTGTTTTCCCGCCTCCTCAACACGTGTGGGCTCAATCCACTAAGTCGCTCGTTAGCTTTATAAGGGTTGATGTTGCCAGGCCTGTTTACATAAATGAGCTTAATAGGCCCATGGGCTTGATTCGTAGGTTAGTTTCTTCTTTTTTGGTTCGGTGCCAGATTGTTTCAGCTTTCAATTGCTAGTTAAGAGCGTGGTCGAATGACCCAGATGAATTTTTACAATTAAAATCTGTGTCTGTGGTTCTATTTATATTGTACCAATATTTTCGGTGGCGGAAAACCTAGTTAAGAGAGTGTGTCAAAATGATGTCAAAAAAAAGAGAGTGGTCAAATGACCCAGATGAATTTTTTCAGTTAAAAACTTTTACATGTGTTTTTATTATAAAACTAGGTGATTCTCCCGTGCTCATGCACGAAAATAAATATTTACAAATAAGTATTTTACTTTGTTTGTTTATATGTTTAAAGTAATCTTTTATTTGTATGTATAAAAAATTGAATTAAATATCTTTATGTTTTAAGTATGATATTTTGTATTATTTCAACTTTTTGTTTTAAGTTGTATATAGACGGTAAATTAATGATGATTTGTTTCATTAGGTTAAAATTATCGTATTAGTAGGTAATTCAGTTTATCTTCTTATATTTGTAAATATATTTCACAAAATTTTGTATAATTTGATATATCTTATTTTATAAAAATAGAAAAAGTAAATCAGATATTCATTAATAAACATAACTTGTAAAATATTGAAAATTTATTCACGTAAATGAATATATGCAAAATAGATACGTCATAATAATTGGTTGATTGTTCATATTTTGATTGATTTCATTACTTGCATTTGGTATATTGGGCTATATAATTTTTTAATCATAATGTTTTGGTTATAATTAGACTAAAATAAAAAGATTTTGCTAATTACATTTTTTAGCTTACCTTAGGTTCATAAATATATTTATGTATAATTTATATATGTTTTTGATAAAATATATAAGTCTATATTTTGAAATTTGATAGATATTTTCTGTTTTTTATGTTTTTGGAAAAATATGAAGAAAAATACAAATAAATTTCGTTTATGTATAATCAATCTTTTATATTCTAGAAATATTATTATCTTATAGAAAAATGTCTAAATTATTTTATTAATATTATAAATTTTCTTTTTCTTATCAAAAAATTTAATACAAATTTGATTTAACTGAACATTAAAATTAAGATAAAAACAATTTAGTTTATTTTGAATTATATTTAAGAATGTGCATATATATATTTAAAATTATAATCTTAGGTAGATTTTTCTATCTATTTATTTTAATTAAATATATTAAACAAATATGGAAAATTGCATAATTGTCAAAAATTAAAATTAAAAAATATTTATAAAATCTGTAGATATATATATAAGAAACTAATGATTTTACGATTTAATTTGATTTTATGATTTATTTCTTTTTATAATTTTCTAAAAATATGTATATATTTTTGAAATGTTTTTAATTTAAATGATATTTCGAAATTTGAAATGCCATAATTGAATATATTTATTTTAATGATGATTTATGAGTTTTTACCATATTTTTAAAAAGTCTAAAAATATTAATCGACAATAAATATAGTATATGATTTTCCATGTCATATTAATCTTTAAATATAATTTTCCATGTCATATTAATCTTTAAAACATGTCATCAATTTTAGTAGCCATGTCACAATTATTAATCTAGGTGTTTTCCTGCACCATGTGTAGTGATGAATTTTTTTAAGTTAAATTTTATATTTTAAAATATAATTTATTAATATTATATATTTTATTATTTTACCAATAATTAATATAAATATCATTAATTAAGCATAAAATTAAGAGAAAAATTTTTATTTTTATTTTTAATTATATTTAAGAATATATATGTATATATATAAAGTTAAAATCTTAGATAAAAATTATTTATTTCATTAGGTTAAATGTATTAAATCAACTTGTACAAAATTACTAAAAATCATATAAAATTGTATAGTTATCAAAAATTAAAACTAAATAATATTTACATAATTTGTAGATATCTAAAAGAAACTAATGATATTACGATTTTTTAAAAAAAAATCAGAAAATTCAAAAACTTTTAGATAATAAAAATTTTATAATTATAAAAGTAAAATTATATAATATTTCGAAATTCAAAATGTCATATTTGAATATATTTATTTTAGTGATGATTTATGAGTTATTACCATATTTTACAAAGTTTACCAAAATATAAATCAATATTAAATTTAATATATGAGTTATTGTTATATTCTACAAAGATTTCCAAAAATATATATCATCATTAAATGTAATTATCAATGTCATATTTAACCATATGACATGTCATCAATCTTAATAACCACGTTACAATTTTTTTTTGAAAACGATTGTAGAGAAGACATGTGGTAAATTACTTCGCAAATAATGTCTAGGGGACTAGGAAAATATTGCAATGAACTATATCAATTATGAATTTGACCCATCTAAAAGATTGGGCTGGTTTGGCCACTGAACATTCTGTTAATTTTTTTATTATTATTATGGTATAAATAATAATAATAATAAATTATATTCTCTTTATAAACTTGGGATTGTTTTTGACAAAAAAAGAATCACTTTGGTCAAATCGAACCCGAGAACTGATTACCCTTAGATTTCTTAGTGTAAATATTTGAATTAAGGATTATTTTCATGTGAATAACATTTAGTTAAAATTTTAAAGCCAAATATATGTATGAGAGATGGAGCAAATAAAAATGTATTTGAGTTGCCAAAATAATCTATAATAATATTAAAATTGAAGTATTTTTTCGAGGTACTTTAGTTTTATAATAATATTACAAATTGTGCCATTGTATTTTTTTAATAACATAAATAAAATGAGAGAATATTCCAAAAGAAATCAAAATGTATTTTACCAATTTATTTAACATAAAAGTTTCCAAAATCATATACAATTATAATTCGGGTAGTAAGAAAATATATATTTAAGAAATATTCTAAAAAGAACAATTAAATCGTGTAATTATTGGTCTTCCACCATACTTGATGAGACCCACTAGCCTCACTGATCAAGTAACACATATCTTACATAATTTATATCCGTTAATCTGTGTTTTCAAAATTTTTTTTTTTTAAATATTTAATATAAAATTGGTAATATTTAAACATACTATTTAAAAATATTACAGCTACTAATAATATAAAATATTTTTGAATTCACAAAATAGTTATTTTCTATATCTATAAAAATAAATTTCCTAAATATATGCGGTTAACAACAATAATTTAGAATAATGTCTGATTAATAAATCTAAATTCTTCTTTAAATCAATATTTTAAAAAATTAAAATACAATTGGCTTTCCTAAACTAATCTACGGTTAATGAATAAATATTTTTTCAATTAAAGTTTTTTACAGGTGATAAATTATAAAACTATAAAATATGAATCAATCGGATTATATATCAGTCATCTATCAATTCAATCAGTTAGTCTCAGATTTTAACAATTTTTACGGGTTTCAAAAGGTTTTTAAATTTTGTTTCAAGAAAAATAATTTTTAAATAAGAATATTTTTTAAAACACAAACAGAATTTCATATCTAATCATTAGATTAACCCGTTTGACCGTAGGTCCGAATCAGGTTTAAAAACGTTAATTTAAATGCAAAAGTAATTTAAATAGATAAAAAAATTAAAATTAACAAAACATTTATAAATTATTTACTCACTCTAGTTCATACTAAATGTCATTTTACATTTTTTCTTGTTATAAAAAATTGTCATTTTAAAATTTTAGTGTAGTTTTTAGTTTAACATTAGTTATAAATGCATTGATTTTATAAATAATTTCAATTCTTCTTAATTTTTATTGGTTGAATATGTGTTATTAACGAAAACTTAAATGCATTTCAATTATTTTTAATCTGTATGAAAATATCAAAATGATATTTTTTTATGAAACAAAAGGAGCGCATCAAAATCTAGGTTTCTATTAAAATACGTGACGTTTTCATTATTCGTGCATGGGAATCGTATGGGGCAGAGAGTAAAAACCAAAGAACGCAACGGTGATGCTACGTGATCTTTTTCTCTAATGACTTTTTATTAATATTCATCGACAACCAATATAATCATTGTGCATAAGCATTTTTATCAGAAACGGTGGTAGTACGTGATCAGTTAAATTATATTTACTCCCGTAAGCTCACACCGACACGATTTTATGGAGAACCGTTACATATTAATTACGCGCCACGGAAAATTACAAGGGGATAACGGTGCGCTTCATACATCAAGGTTCACAACTAAATCCTCAAACTTTAACTAAATATCATGTGAACACAAAATAGAGGCTTACTTGGTTAAGGCTTACTTGGTTTGTTATATATCTGCCTTAACCAAGTAAGCCTCTATTTTTACTTTATAACATAAAAATAATAGTTTTGTACTTTTGTTACAAAATAGAGGCTTACTTGGTTAAGGCAGATATATAACAAACCAAAAACACAAAATCATGTGAAAATGAACAATATATCCTCAAGGATTAAAAGTTTAGAACTATTAAAACCAAGAAAGAAAGAAAAAAGAGTTAAATAAAGGTGGAAATGTGAACCAATCTCAAAGATTGGAGTTGATACGCAAATAAAATTAAAACAAAGGTCCTTACAAAAATAAAAAGAAACAGAGCTGAGTGGAGGATAGCACCGTAGCGTCTGGGGGTGTTTGTTTTGTAATGGCGTAACATGTGCATCGGGTTCATAGATCGCCCCACCACTTTCTTTCTCGTTCTCTCTCATCCATATAGTTTTAAATCGATTATACAATAAGACATTTATCATTATCATTATGTTTTTCACCCATGAACTATGGCATTTTCTTAGTTAGTCAAAGAGTGTTTGATTTTTTTGGCCTACAATAATTAAAATTTTCCAGTTAAGAGATCTGTTTTCATGTGAAGGATATTTTGATGTAAAGAAAATAATGTGCCACTCTTTGACAAAATAGGGTAAATGTCTATTAATTTAACATCCTTGGTTACTTCAGACTCAATCAAAACAATGATATTATGTTTGAATTCTTAAAGAATGTTTTCAATAATATAAATGAGTTAACGGCGTTACATGATTACCAATTCCGTAATTATCGCTCATGATTCTGTAGTGCTTCTTGAGAACCATTAAGACAGATAGACAAGGTAGGTCTGAAGGAAAAAAGTCTCCAACGCGTGATTTAGAAAATAAAACCATAAATGAAAGTTATTAAGCCTACTTATCTTACTTATGTGGTTTCATGTTTTGTTTGATGTTTTCAAGTATGAACCAACATATAGTAAACAAAAAGATGGTCTTCCTGTCATAATACTTTGTGCAGAAAAAGATTATTATTTACTCTTTTATCTTTTGTATTAGTATAAGCAATTAATTAAGAAAACCAAGGTAATGAGATTCCAAACGTGAATCCAGCCATTAAATGTTTTCTTGTAATATTTTAAAAAGACAGTCTTCTTCACTGACTTCTCCACTCTTCTGTTCTGGTCTGTCTCTTTCTTCCTCTTACTCATTATAAGTTAAAACAGAGATCTACTCTTTCACTAACACATGCAAGTTCCTGCATTTGTCCTAACTTCTTTTTTCTACTATAAGCATTTGCGATTATTGTAAAAAAAAAGAGTAAGAGACATGAGTAAGCTTTTCTTGTTAGGGGTTGTGGTGACAGGACTGGTTCTAGGGACTAAGGCAAATGAGTATCTAGAGTTCAATGTCACCGAGTTAGATCGCATTGAGGAATTAGAGTATGGTTTCTCCAAATCTAGCTCGAACTTTAACCCATTAATGGTCGGCCTCACACTTATCAGAGGAGCTGGTGCCAAAGGAGCCGGTACTCTCTGTCTCTCTCTGCTTTACTTCAATTCATTTACACAAAAGTGTTTTTTTGTTTGTTTATCATATACTTAGTCCAAAGACATTCTCAGATTTAAGTAGAGTTTTATATATTACAGAAATCTAATATAGACATCACTCATGTCTCTATAATAGATGCACTTTTACAGTTAGATTAATTTCTGATTCTGTAACGTGAGAGTCACATTATGTATGTGCATCTGAAATATAGTTACAAAACTAAAACAGAAAGGTGTTTTCAACCTAAGATCTGAAATTTTGTTTGTGTGTGTGTATAAATACAGTATGTTTGGATGGAACATTGCCTGGATATCACTTACACCGTGGACATGGATCCGGAGCAAATAGCTGGCTAATTCAACTAGAGGTTTAGCATTAGAAAGATTTTGTTTTATTGCACATTAGATAAAACATTATAGTTTATAAAGCCTTTTGATGGAAATTAAAAAAATGTGTGGAAAAAAGGGAGGAGGATGGTGTGACAACATAAGGAACTGTGTATACCGAAAGAAGAGTCGTCGTGGTTCCTCTAACTATATGGAGAAACAGATTCAGTTTACAGGAATACTTAGCGATAAAGCTCAAGAAAATCCAGGTCTCTTTCTTTTTTCTTTTGTCTTCAGTGAAGAAACAACTAGCACTATTTTTGTCCTAACCTATTTCTTGTTCATTCAGATTTTTTCAACTGGAATAGAGTCAAGCTTCGTTACTGCGATGGTGGTTCCTTTAGTGGTGATAGTCAGAACAGGGTTTGTTTCAAGAAACATATAAACTTTGTCGTTGAGAGATGACACTACATTTCATTCTTTTAAACATTTAACATATTTTTTTTTTTTGCAGGCGGCACGGCTTCAGTTTCGAGGAGAACGGATATGGAGAGCAGCAATGGACGATTTGAAATCAAAGGGAATGCGATATGCCAAACAGGTATATGTTTTTTTTCACTTTCTCAATCCTTTGCTTCTCTAATAGTCTTGTTTTTTTACGTTGATCAAACTTTAACTTGCTTAATACTCTTCAGGCACTTCTATCTGGATGCTCTGCTGGTGGTTTAGCAGTGATCTTACGATGTGATGAATTCAGAAACTTGTTTCCAGGATCTACCAGAATCAAGTGCTTAAGCGATGCAGGCTTGTTCTTGGACACGTAAGTTACTTCTTCTTTTTTTCCTTCTCATAGTCAGCTTTGTATCCGTTGTTGAACCAGCTTGTTTTTTTCTGTGGTTGGTTAAAAGGCCTGATGTGTCCGGTGGCCACACCATCAGGAAGCTATATAACGGCGTTGTGCAGTTGCAGGGAGTGAGGAACAATCTGCCACATATGTGCACTAACCATCTCAATCCAACTTCTGTATACTCTTCCTCCTTTAAGCCAATCACTTTTTTTTTTGTATTATAAGCGCAAACGCATAAACTTTTATGTATTTGATATGTGACAGTGTTTCTTCCCTCAAAACTTGATCAGTCAGATGAAAACCCCTCTTTTTATTGTCAATGCAGCATATGATATTTGGCAGGTAACGTTTCTTTTTCTTAATTCAAGATTGAAACTCATTATGTTTTAATGCTAACTTAGACTGATTTGTTTTTTTTTAAAACAGATTCAAAGCAGTATAGCTCCACCAAGTGCAGACCCTCATGGGTATTGGCATGAATGCAGATTAAACCATGGAAGATGCAATGCAGCACAGCTCCGGTTCTTGCAAGGTTCTAATATTCATCTAATGATACATATCTTCTTGTAATGTGAAAACGACCTGACTAGAGACCACTCTTATGTTTGTTATTTTAACAACAGGGTTTAGAAATCAAATGCTGAGAGCTGTAACGGGATTCTCAAAGTCAAGAAAGAACGGTCTGTTTATAAACTCTTGTTTTGCTCATTGCCAAACCGAAAGGCAAGACACTTGGTTCGCTGATGATTCTCCTGTTATCCACAAAAAGGTTAGCAGCACTTCATGTGCCTTTTACATGTTCATTACGTTTTTTGTAATAATAATTGATTTGATAAAAAAACTGAGTGTAGGCGGTGGCGATAGCGGTTGGAGATTGGTATTTTGATAGAGCAGAAGTGAAGCTGATAGATTGTCCGTACCCGTGTGATAGGAGCTGCCACAATCTTGTCTTCAGATGATTGAAATGAATGATCTTCTCATATTTTTTTTTTCTTCATATAAACAAAGTTAAAGTGAAAAGAAAAAAAAAGTTTCATTTCTTTTATATGTCAGTGTTCTTGTAGAATTGTATCCTTTCGTACGTACCAATTCTTCAGTGGGGAAAAAAGGTTTTCCTCTTTTCTTAAGCAGTTTGAAATATATAATGAAGGCCTTTCCTTTTATATCAATGGTTCTGACTAGCCAATGTGGTTTTGGTTAGAATAGGCATGTGGTTTCGGTTAACACGGCCGGTTTTAGATACAGGCGGCCTTGGGCCTGGCCACTGGGTTAGTGAGTCTTATGGAATTGGGCCTAGCCACTGGGTTGGTGAGTCTTATGGACTTGGGCCTTGCTACCGGAAGTTCAATTACCAACCTATCTTTCAACTGATACCTTTTCTTTCACTTGTGGACATGGGCAGTATGTCTAAATAATATCACCTGATCTCTGCTTTAACACCGGTTCACCGAGCCGGCCGTTTCCTTTTATGTATCATACTTTCCCAGAAGTACTTTCTTGTGGTTTCCTACAATTCCCTCCGTATGTATCCATATCATATTTTATTGTGTCAAATGAACTGGAGATGATGTGCCTTAGGGCCATCCGGTTCACCATATGTTTAACTGAATATGTTATCTGATGTTTATGAGATTCACATAGTCTTTTCAGTGATCACTGATGAAGGTAGAGTTGTTTGTTTGCTTGACTATTTAGTTAATTCTAATTTTTTTTCTGGGCTGTTCAGCCCCCTCTCAAAACCCATTTGTTTGGGTGTATCAACATCGTTTATGACTATGTCAACTTTGTTGAAACTATTTTTTTGGACAAATGTTTTTTTTGTCAATATTCCGGCGGTTTTTCCAGGCAGTTGTCGGAGTGACCGGAGTTTGAAATCATTAGATTTTTGTTATAAATACTATGTGATTGTGTATCATATGTCAAAAAAACAAATTGGATTGTATGATAAATGTTGGTCCAAAATCATTGAATTGGAAAACTTGTAAAACTTAACAATTTGACTATGTTTAAAAATTAGTAAATGTTCTACATAAAAATAAGAGTTGAGAAAGCTTTTGTTTATATAAGGAGAAGTAAAATGATTCATGGCCATATAATTATACTATGGTATATTGGTGAAAAGTTATAATCGATTAAAATATGTTTGCACATTAAACCGAGTTGACCAAATTAAATTTGGAATAAACTGCTTTGAAATTAAAAATTAATTTGATAAATAGACAACTAGTCTAGTACCCTAATAATTCTTTGGGTCAAATTCAAATTAATTTTATGATTCAAAAATATCTTTGCCTTGATTGTAAAAGATGTTACCATTGACTCTCATAACCATCGATTGAAATTTAAGTATTTGAGTTAATGTGTACGTTTTATTTTCAAGTTTTTGCTTTGGAACAAAGCATATAAGAAGCACTTCTCCATACAGATTGATAGACAAGCAACACAACAACAAAAAGAGTCTCCCATGTTGATCAGTTATGTATTTATTTATTTTTTTAAAAAATTGTGTCTGAGAATACAATACAAAATTAAGATTCGATAGATTCTGTTTTCGGTGATGGTAAACAGAAATAATACTGGAATTGTATCCTGAGAATCTGAGCGTTATAAGATCGTCACAGTATGGAGTATTTAAAGATTTAAAGAAACATATTAATCATTTCGACTCTACAATTCTTGTTTAATCTTATATTTCGGTATTGTAGTTTTGAGTTTTATTCTTATTATTTTTATGAATATCAGTTGTTTTCCATTGTAATGTAAGAAGGTTCATATACTTTCGTTTCAGAAATACAAGTAAAGATTATCCAAAGACTTCTCTTCTCGCACCAACGTTCCTATCTTACGTTTTAGTGTATTTTTTATTGTTCATCTCACCGTCGAGCATGGTTTTGGTTGTAACCACTTAAACTTTTGAACTAAAAAGTTTATATTTAGTTCATAATACTCAGTAATTTGGTTTATAATCACAATTCTGACCCAAGTGGGTGAGACAAAAATGCGAAGGTCAAAGGCCATACAAACAATATAAGGCCTATAAAATCTCATATTCCGCTTGTTCACATACATTTTTGGAAATCGTTCAAGAATTCAAAGTTAGATTTTGGTTATTCTACTGCAACCAAAAGAAAAATACGTAGAACTTTATGTTACTAAGTTTTAGAAAGAAAAAAATTAGCTGGATCTTTGATCATTGTTTTCACAGGATATGTATGTCAATCATTTTATTATACATGGATTGTGTCAATCATTTTATTATACATGGAATAATAATCTCACGTTTTAAATATTAAATTTTCTTGACTGGTTGATAATGCAACTTTATAGTATTGCCCCATGTATTGCCTTGACACCCCCACATCGTTGTCTTTATAAGTAAGCTAGTTTTTTTCTTACGTTATCGTTATCTCCTTATGAAACGACAACGATCCTTTCGAAAGATCTGATACAAAAGGACACCATACATATACATCTCCTATATATTAATAGAAGATATTTTAAAAGTTATAATATATAATTTGTATTAATTAAAAAGTGTTCTACTGAGTTATCACGTAATTAAAATATTAATTTTATTTACATGGCATCTTAAGAATCAATCGATAGTTTTGTTAATTCAAAATTAAATTACTAGAGAATATTATATTATATAGTATGTCTAGTATAAACTATTCATTTATCAAATTAAAATTTATTATCTATTTTTTCTTAAATAAAATCTACGTAATTACATAATGTGATTGATATATATATAACAATTAATTAATTTTAAATAATAAAGATTTACTAACAATCTATATACTTTCTATCACTTTGTTTAATTATTTCTTATTAAAATAAATCACACAATTACATTAATCATATAATAAAAATTTAGATTTTTTTGTATATGTTGTATTTTGAATTTTTCAAAACGAGTACAAATTACTAAAACTGTTAAAAGTCTCATATAAACTTTTGTGATCAAAGTTTATTTTTTCTATGATAAAATACAATTATTATAAAACTATATGAATAAAATAATTTTATTTTAATAGGTGTTTATGTTAATATATATATATATATTTCATATCGTTTAAATTAAACTATATATCATATGAAAATACATACTTATATTTTGATATTTGCATTGAACATATATTGAAAATTTAATATTTTAATTTTTAAATCTTTATTTTTTTCTAAAAATAATTATAAATTATTGAAACCACTAAATGTCTCACATTGAAACAAAATCCTTGGCGTAAATTTTGTTACACAAATATATAAATAATCATAAAATCATATGAGTAGAAACCTCATTTAATAATATATATATTAAAAAGTATACTATATATCTATGTTAGTATCATTTAAATGAGGTTAAATCCGAGTCTATTAAAGATATAGACCTAATCCTCTGGGTAGGAGGTGCAGCCCACGACAGACCTTCTTCCGGGTTTTTATACAGACGTATCCACAGCCGTGGTGAGTAGGAAAATGTGTCTTAGTTTCCGCAGCAGGAGGATCAAATCCGGAATGTGTTTACATCCAAGACCCGTCCACTACCACTGGACCACAAAGCCCACTCAAAATTATAATTATATATCATATACAGTAGATAAGATTGATTGTTTTGATTTATTTAATAAGAGTGATCGTTTGATTTATATGCACATGTTAATTTATTACATATTAGTAACTGATTTCTTGGTTATTTAATATATAATTAATATTTTATTATTTCATAACATGTAGAAAAATATAAAATAAGTAATAAATATAAAATATTTATTTTGCACATGCGGAATCTTAACATAAATATGTATCTCTTTTAATAATCTTAAATATTAAACATTTTCTCAATC
This sequence comes from Raphanus sativus, assembly GCF_000801105.2. Taxonomy (NCBI): domain Eukaryota; kingdom Viridiplantae; phylum Streptophyta; class Magnoliopsida; order Brassicales; family Brassicaceae; genus Raphanus; species Raphanus sativus. Next base: position 10,823,717 of record NC_079514.1, read on the forward strand.
TAAGGCCAAAACAAAAGAACGAAATGAAAATAAACTTCAAAATCGATATTTATATCGAGCAATAACCAAAATGAAAAAGCGACACAAAAAGAGAAAATATTAAAGATAGATAGGATTGACACGTGAACATAAACTTCTCATAACCATAATTAATTTTTAAATTACGAAATCATGATATAAAACAGACCTGACATAATTTCATTATAACCAAATAGTAGGTCTGGGATTCTTCGGCCTAAACGTTGGTTTTTATGTGATAAGTAACTTTTTGACGTAATATTTTTAAAAATGCGATCAGCTTATCAGTAAACAAATTATGTAATTAATAAAAAATTAAAAAATTGTTTAAAGGTCAAAAATATTAATTTGATCAACAATATAAATTTTATTTTCTATATAATATTTCTTATATAATTTTCATGTAAATGCATCATGCGCAAAGTGCATGTGTTATCCTAGTATATGTTATAATTACAACATGCTCTTTTATTTTAAATACATGTTGAAAAAAACAATGATTTTTTCTATAAGAATGATCGAATCAAACAATAGATTAAATGTGATATTTGTGATTGTAATATAGATATGAAAGTTATGATTAAAGTAGGGCCTCAATTATTTTGGCTCACATGCAAATTATGAGGTGTAAGGATAAAAAAAAATGTCTTTCTATTAGTCTTCAAAACACAAATGATCAACTCGTAAACGTCTGTTATTTTATTTGAAAATTCTCGAGAATCCTTTGTATTTATTTCTCATTCAACAATCAACTTTGGCGGAAATATTAAACTAGTAGTCTTTCTTGGCTTTGTATATCATCGGTTTGTCTCTTTCCATAAATAACTATGAAATATACAAATTACTATAAAATGATAACGTCCGCATACTATTGGTTGATTTGATACATTGTGTAATTATTTTTTTTTTGACCAATTGTGTAATTCTATTAACACGGTAATGAGTTTTACCCAGTGCATATATCTAAGATAGTTGCTCAATATAGGAGAGAAAGAAATAATCATAAACGAATTAGAACTAAAAGATAGCATCATAAACTTGAAAATTAAAGGGTCGGACCGAAAATATAGGTATCAGACAGAGAGAAGCCATATAGGCGTCTGTCCATCTAATAATAGCCGACAATATATCGAAGTCATTTTCATCTCTTCTTTTGATTTTGGCTGACGGGAAAACTATATAATTGCTCACAGAGTCACATCATTTTCGTCAGGCTCGAATCGATACTCACATATCCAACAAAGTCCATGATCATGACCATCATATCACCAAACGCTAAAGCATTTCAAAATTACCTTAAACATATTTACATTATTCTACTAGTCTTGACAAGTTAAATTGCGCTAAACTTATTTGTCCTTGACTAAAATAAAATCTTAAATCTATATTAGCTTTTCTTTAAAAATTAAATACTATTTGCTTGCTCTATTTTATCTCTTGCATGGCTTTTCCAGTTTTATCAACACTATCTCAGTAAGAAGGGTCCCTTATTCTGCAACTATATGACTTTTTGTGCACCATTAAAAAAATGCACCAACACAAAAGCTGCCCTCGTGTGAATTATATTGGGATATTGTCAGAAGAGTACACACCTTCGAAAATCGTATTTCAACACCTCATAAAAAAGGGTCCTTATACGCGCATGGCTTCTTTTTATTCTTTTTGAAAACGATGATAATAAATCGAAATGTAGAGTAATTTGTAAACTTGTAATTGTTTATGTTAATTTCTTAGAAATTGAGGGTTTGAGTCTTTGAGACAACTGAAAAACCCTTTACTCAGTTACAGAAATCTCAACATTTATTAATAAGCTGATTGATGAATGACGATCACAGCAACAAAAATATGATTTATCGTCTATGAAAGTTTAAAAATCGTTTATGAAGAAAAACATTTTCAGTTAAATTAATTAGTTAAGACATTGAAGAATAACAAGATGCAATATAATCTATTCTTGCATGCACATAAACTCTGAACTCACAGATTGGTCTTTACATGATCTCTACTTATATATATATATAGTTACAAAAAAAATATATATACATATATATATTATATATATATATATATTATATATATATATATATATATTACATTCTTCAACTTTCACGAGTCAATTTTTGTGGGAAATCGAGGTCTTAGTCAATTTAGTAGTAAAAACATTGAGTATGGGAACTGTACACAAGCGAAGCACACATCTCTCTCTAAATATAGGAGACAACGATGGACTTCCATTCTAAGATGAATTGTCCCATTCAGCACAGATTCTTGCTTATAATTGTCCCGCATAGGCTAAATGATCGTTTTCAACCCAAATAATTTTAGTCATATCTTCTTATATATCAACTTCAATAATTTTTTTAAGAAATTGCATGAACTTTTATGATAATTCTGAGGTACTTAATTTCCCATTTCATAAATAGACATATTTTATTCTTGTAGTGTAACCAATTTTTTGTTTCAAATTAGTTTCTATAATAACTTCAATAACTATTCGTAATTTCTTGAAATACTAATATGGTCGATCGGTATACCTGTAATAAAAATAATATAGCCAAAAACTGAATATTATTTGATGCTCTAATAACAAAATAAAAAAAGGTCTTTCGGTTCATTTGTTCACGCATGCATCTCGTTGTCTGGAATCACTTTTCGAAGAAGTCTCCACTCCAGCTAGGTTCTATTAACATATCCTTCAAGAGAAAAAACACTATCCACTTCGACCGGGACATGTTTACTTTACTTTCTAGGTTTTTTTTATAAATCGTGAACATAACTTAGTATAGATGTAGATAAAATGAGGTAAACTGTAATGTCAAAGTGATTTGATAAGAAGAAGAAAATGGAATACATCTTAGCACAAAAAAAAAAACGAGCAGAGAATTTACACAGCCAAACATAAAAATTGTTCTAAGAAAACATATAAAAACATACTTACACACATGCAGAATATTAATCAAGTAAACTCGGATCCTTGAATGTGAAATAGAAATTGAAGAAATACTAATTACACTCACTAGCATATGTTAACTAATCTAAGCTTCTGATCAAACGCCATGATATTAGGTTTTTGAAGACTTCTACCGTAAAACTCCACGTCAGCATCATGTAGTAATGTGGCAGCTCTTTCATTTGGTGATGGCGATGATGATATTGATCTCCAGTAGTACTTGGCAATGTCTGGCTTCACTTCTGCTTCAAAAACCAGTTTCTGAGCTTTGGTTATGGTCTGTGTAATGAAGAATCTCTGGTGCCCATGACTTCATGTCTTGGTGAGGATGCTGATCTAATAATATATTATTATATTATTAGTATTCGTGATTTGGGTAGCTTCTGTGTAATGATTACCAAAGAAAGCACTGTAGATACTGTTGCTATGAGATGGAACTGTGTTGTTGCAGTAGTTGAGTTCCCAGTTGTTTGGAATAGGATTGAAGTTTGAAGTCATTGGTGTCGGAGATGATGACGTGGACATTGATGAGATCAAAGATACGATCTGGTCTGAAACCGTTTGGGTAGAACTTGAACTGAAGCAAAAACTCAGCGTTTTGATTACCCGTGGTCGGGGTCGCCGGGTACCCCAGGGACCTGTTTGTGATAAGACGACCATCGACTGATCATGGTTGTTTATCGAAGCCGTTGACTTTACTACTTCCGAAGTATTTAATGACGTCAGCTTCTGATCTATGACGTTATGAGTCTGAAGTTCGCTTATTATTGGTTTATGTGTTGTTGGATCAATGCCTTTTCTTCTCAGCTTCTTCTTAAGACAAGAGTTCCAAAAGTTTTTGATCTCGTTGTCTGTTCTTCCTGGTAACCGAGTTGCGATCTGAGACCATCTACACAATTCAAAATGGATTCAAAATATATTTCAAAAAAAAATATATATATATATATATATTTATATGAATTGAAAAGCTCTCTATATATATGTATAAGTCTGTAACCTGTTGCCTAACGCAGCATGGAGCTCAATGATCAAGCTTTCTTCGTCTTGAGAGAAAGCTCCTCTCTTTAAGTCTGGTCTCAAATAGTTTATCCACCTCAGCCTACAACTCTTTCCACATCTCTGCAAACCTATACGATCATACCAATGCATATATACAAACATTATAATGATATATATTACAATTTTGAGCTTTTCAAAGACGAGAGGAGATGAGGAAAAACAAAACCTGCGAGTTTGGGAACAGAACTCCAACAGCCATGACCATGTCTTGTTATGTAATTGAGAAGTTTTCATCTTCTTCAGGAGACCAAAGGCCTTTTCTAAGCTTTTGCTTATAACAACAAGAATGCCTTCCCATCTAAGCTTTTGCTATAGATTGTTGCAGACAGGCAGGGAGTTTACGATCTGTGCAGGTATAAGGTCGAAGAAGGACTGAGAGAAAATGTGATTGGCGACTTCTGGTGTAACACTTTTGTTTTATAATCGCTGGGTGAATTAATTGACACCTTTGATATGGGACCACAATATATAGAGAAACCAAGATGAACTAAAAAGTAAAAACCTAGTTAAAATTATTTGATTCCTTTACAAAATAGAAAGACCTCATGGTTATTACTTTAGAGATAAACTCGTGAATTATTATTACCTTTTCTCAAAAGCTAGATACAGGATAAAGTCTGTTCCAAAAAATTTAAAAAATAAAGACATATATATTGGCTAAAAATAAAAATTTCTCTTCAATTAAAAAGGAAGCATGATCGTATTTTGATTATATAAATAGTACTACCTTCGTTTTATTATGAATGTGAATTATAGTTTTCCACATACAAGCATATTAAAACTCTTATTGTATCCTTAATGTTATGAATTAACTGGAGTCATACTAGCCGACACAAACTGGTGTATTAATTTTTAAAATAATTTTTGGAAAACAAATAAAATTAACAAGTGAAGATTATATATGTTTGATGGTTAAAATAAAAGATAAAAACGAAAAGAGAAAAGTTAACTAAGCGAAACTACGCTAGTTGATTAAATTGATGTTAGTTTGGGATACAATATTCCTAGTTAGAATAATCATTTGCTAAGTATGATTATTTTATTTTTATACATCCGACATAAATATTACAAACAATTGGTCTCAAACCTACAAAAATTTGCCTAAATTTCAGAATTCTAGTATATAGCAGAAAACTCAATAAAGTAAAAAAGAAAAGGGGAATCCATCGGTCAACAGCAGACTCATTTTCCATGAAAGCATTGTACGAATCTAAAATTATTTGTCCCCTTAAAAATACGATAATTCACTATTTTTCTGGTTTGACAAAGAAATTTATTATTATGGTACTTTTTTTGTTTTTATTATAGTTTTCCTACTTTGATCTCGAAAGAGATACCTTGATGTCCAGAGAATGTAAAAGAGTTTAAGTACGCAAAGTGATAATGGGAAAATAGCAATAAATGTTTTCACTATGCAATAATTGGCCGCCTAATTAATTTACACAGACATTCTCTAAAATTATTACTTACACATATTCGTGTAGATTAAACAAATACTAATAAATCTCTTGTTTAGTTTGCAACTATTAAAATAAAAGTAATTTAATTTAATACTATTAATTATTTAAAGTAAAGGCAAGAAAAATATTTAATAAAAAATATTTGCATTGAATAATTCACTGACATTTTTAAACAAAATAAAAAGCTAAAATAACATTTTTTATAAAATAAAGAAAATAGTTACCAGATATAATATATAAGTTTCTTGGAGTATCTTTGTTTGTAGAAATGAAAATAAGTATTTTGACAATTTAATATAATTTATTTATATAATTATTTTTTAAAGATTGAACTTTTTTCGAAAAAGAATTTAAGCTACTTTTCGATTTGTGCCTGTCATGCTTGTGTATGGTGCATGCTAGTCTTCTTTTTGTATCGTTCTAATTTTATTGTATGTTCCAGAAAGAAGAGTTTGAGCTATTTTTAAAAAGAATTTTGATTTATTCTAGTGATGAAATGTCTATTTACATATGATCAATGGAGTTACTTGTGGATAGTTAAATTAGGAGATTGATTAACGTGTAAATAAAACTAGATTTTGACCCGCGCTTCGAAAGCGCGGGTATTATTTTTTACTTTTATGAAATATATTATTTGTTTGTAATTATTGAACATATTTATTTTAGTAAAATTTTCTTTATAATAAATTTGACACACATAGTGTCTCTGGTAAACTATGTGTTTCTCTGACTTTGTTTTATTCCCTCTCCAATCAACATATCGAAGCGCGGATATTATTTTTTACTTTTATGAAATATATTATTTGTTTGTAATTATTGAATGTATTTATCTTAGTAAAAATTTCTTTATAATAAATTTGACATATAGAGTGTCTCTGGTAAACTATGTATTTATCTGGCTTTATTTTATTCCTTCTCCAATCAACATATTTATTTGGCTTGTTGTTAAATAAATGATTTTAGAACGCAACTGTTTACTTTGATATTTTGTTTAAACAATGTGACATATTTTTGTATTAATTGTGTTCAATTAAATATTTACATTGTAATTTAAATTTGTATACAAATCAACATATTTGTGTAGTTTGTTATTAAAAAAATGATTTGAATCCAAATGTAAGTACTCTTATAGTGATTTTTCAGTTCATATAATTTTTTTAAAATATATTTATTTCAACTGAACCAATTAATATTTTGTTAAATTGGCCCGTGAAATATATTTTTATACATCGATATTCAAAAGATCTGGTAACTAACGATACTCAAAAGATCTGGACCGAATCAGGTTATATGGTTATTTTTGTTACAAATATCCGAACCCGTTTTAGATACATTGGTTATTTAGATATTTTTAGGTTCCTATACATCAGAACCGAATTCATCCAGATCTAGAATGATCCAACTCAAATCCACACATAAGTTTATAATATTCAAGCGGGACTTGGTTACCAAAAAAAAAAGGATACCCGAAAAGAACAACATGTACCTAAATAGACAGATAATGTTCATGTCTAAATGATTATATAAATTAATAAAAAACTGTTTTATGTGTTTTGCTAAATTAAGTGAAATAGAAAGAGTTTTTTTTATCAAGTAAAATAATTATATGGAGTGGAAAATTAAGTGACAATAAATGTAGGACATTTTAAGTATTTTGATTTAAGTTATTATTTTATTCACAAAACATATTTTTGAACTATGTTTTTGGGTACGTAATTTTCCACCGATTGTAACTAAAATAAAAATATTTTAGTAAAATAAAATAAACCAAATGTTTAATCATATGTAAAACCTAATTATTTAGCATTTTTGATTTTATAATTGGCACAAAGTTAATATTGATTAACTAATAAATAAAAATATGCACTATATATTATTATTATGGTAATATAATTAATGATGTAATTTATTATTAAGGTAATATAATTAATTAAATTGTTAAACTAAGTGAAATATGGAAACACAATTAATAGATACTACTATTCAAGTTTCCAAACACTCCATTTTTTATAGCTATAACCAAACACACCAATTTTTTTATTAATCTTATCCAAGTATCCAAACGCACCGAATTTGTACTTCACCTTTAATAAGATAGATAACTAGAAGTTTCAATTTCAAACATGTTTCTACACGAGAGCAACATTACGTGTTTAGAAACGTATATTATGATACATATGCATTCTCATTATTATCGTATTATAGGAAAGAGAAAGATGGGTTTTTACTAAATAAATCATAATTGGCTGAACACGTATATATTATATGTATAAAGCTACTAGTTTTAGCCGAGTCTCAATAAATATATAAAATCATCAGCATAATTGAAGGATATCACTACTACAACCGAAAAAAACACTCAATCCCTTGCATATCCAATCTGTCTAATTGTACATATTTGTTTTAACAAGAAGAAATCGCGTAGTTTACCTATATCCAATCATAACGTGACAATCATTTTGTCCTATGTATATCATTTACACATTTTAAACAATTTTTTTATTTATTTGTTAAACCTGAAGTTTCTTTAGCAATTCGAAGTTATCTTACAAAAAGTTATTAAATCTGACGTTTTATTTGTTTTTCCACACATTTTACAGAGGCAAGATTAGCAAAAGGTAGATTAGTGTGATACATCTCGATAAATATAATTGCATAAGTAGATTGCTTTTACATAATCATTTAAAAGTAAAAAAAAATACGCAGGAGAAAAAAAGTACGTAGGAGAAGCAGACGAAGTACGGATTATAAATATCCACATATTGACATATACTATATCACTATTGAACTTACAAAAACACTTAATGCGCTGAAAGTATATGGGTATATTTTTTTTTTTGATCAAAGTATATGGGTATATTTTTTTTTGATCAAAGTATATGGGTATATATTTAATGTTTGTGTGTATAGAAAGTCGCGGTGATGTTTTTGTAGTATGGTTTCTAACGGAAACACAAAAGAATCGCCGCCTTCCAAATGCTCTTCCAAATGATTGAGCATTTAAAATTCTCAAGTTGGAGAGAGGTTGACATTGACTTTGTTTTATCTTCGAGAAGCCATGTTCATGAGAGTAGGATTTGCATGCTTCTTTCGAGGTCCTAGAGGAATATTATTCAACATAAAAGTATGGACAAAGATGTGAAAGATCAACATCTATAAAAACAAGAACAAGAAAAAATACAGAAAGATTAAAAAGGATAATTTTAGGTCAAATGTTTGGCCGTTAAGTAGATAGCCGTATGATCCAACAGTTATGCTAAAGCGGTCAGATAGAGCCACTACCAGAAATGAGCTGTAATTAATCATGCAATATGTTGGAGGAAAAAAGTAGTAAGGTTATACCCAAAGCATTGATATTCTTTAGCTTATCTTTGACAATAATGCATAAAAATACAAGGAAACAGAAAGAATATGCACATCTTTACGCGTAGAAAGTTAATGAGATTAGTAAAACTCATCGTCATCTATATATCCATACGTCGTTTCACATATTATATTCATAATGTAAATCTTCATTTGCACTAATTATTGCCGAGTTATCTAGCTGCAAAATGAAGATTTTAGTGTTGGATGGTATGGAAAAGGATATTGGAATCAATGCCAAAACAATATATTATATATATATATATATATATATATATATATATATATATATATTCTAAAATTCAAAACTAACATGTCAATCACACAATTGTTACATGTTTTCAAACGCTCACAAATAGTATAAAAACAACAAACAATGATGAAAACATAAAATGGAGACGAATGGAAGATGCGGAAATTAAAGTGAGAGCATCATTTGTAGTAGAATGATGATTGCAAAAGTGGGACAAAAACAGAAAACTCATGATTTGGTCACACGAATATATATATAGATATATACACATTTCCTTCTTCTAATAAGTACAAAGAAAGTTTTCTTATTAGAGAGGTAATACCATACGAATGTAGTGAAGAAAGAGACTGATGAAACATCACTCTCGTGTCCAATTCCAGAATGTGTGTGGCACCAAGCTTTTTTTCTGCTTAGAACAATATCAATTGTGTTAGCATTAATCTAGTTTTTAGATTAGTCCTATTATATGCTTTTACAAGGTTTAGATTAGTCCTATTATGCTTTTACAAGTTTTTAAAATATTTTTTGGACTTGTCTAAGCAATTCGGCTCGTTTAAGCACCTTAGATTTTAAGTTTCATAACTTGTAATCTTCTTTTCGTTACAAGTTAATGATATTAACATTTATAACAAAAAAGCTTTTGTTTTCTCGTCTTTTTTTCAAGAATACCAATATTGCTTTATCTTTTTAGGTCATTTCCAATGTATTTCCCAATTTTTTCTTGTATAATAGAAGTGAGTTCCTTTCCACTATATATTTCTATTTCTCCTCTAAAAAATATTTTCACAAGTTTTTTTTCTATTTTACAATTAAAATATTTTACTTATAAATGTTAAACATTGATCTATTCATTGTACTTTTGATTTTTCATATATTTTCCTATAAATATTTAATTAATGCAATTCAAAATGAATAATGAGTTTTTGTCAAAGTTGTAGGAGTATGCTAGATTAATTAATAATTAGGTTAAACTTAAATATGTTATCTATATGAAAATATATGTGGAACTTTAATAATTAAATTTTACTTTTAATTTTAGTTAGATATAAAACTTTAAATATAATTTGTTAAATAAAATTTTCTTTACACATAAAATAATAATATTGTATATTTATGTTATTTATAGTTGTGGAAAATTTAAAATTATTATGAAAACAAAAAAAACTGTGTTGTTATATGTAAAAAGAAAATGAATTTCTCCATATACATATATTTTAGTTATAATTACAAAAAAAATAAAAGACTAATTTGTAAATATTTTTTTTGTCTTTATTATAGAGGAATGTTATTTTTAATTCTAAATATAGAGGAAAAATAGCAAATTCTATTTTAGGAGAAAAAAAATGAATTGGAGTATATTTATTTCTATTATAATATATAGAGGCAAAAATGTCATAGGATTAGAGATGTTCTTAATGCAATTATCAATCTGCAGGATTCGTCTGTTGATTTTTTTTTCTTACAATAAAAGGGTAAACGAACATAGGTGGATTTTCGTTGTTGATTTTGAAGTGACTGTTTCTGTATTATATGTAACATGTAGAAAATATTTTAAAGTATACTTTTTGTAAGTACTACTTTGTTTCACTTTAAAGTTAATTACCAAAGTTAGTTACCAAAGTTAGTAATCAAAGTTATAGCTTTTCACCATAAGTTTAAATAGGATTTTTTTTTAATATTAAAACCTTTCAATTAATTTTGTTTCAGGCAAAAACTTCAAACTAAGTATTTAACGGAAAAACTCCTAAACTAATTTTACTTAATGAATTAAACCTTCTGTCTATAGTACCGGTCAAAATAACTATTATAAACTAATTTTGTTTCAGGCAAAAACTTCAAACTAAGTATTTAACGGAAAAACTCCTAAACTAATTTTACTTAATGAATTAAACCTTCTGTCTATAGTACCGGTCAAAATAACTATTATAACTAGTAAATATTTAATTTATGGATTTTTATACTAACTAAATATAGTTAAGAAGTTTTACCACTAAAATCTAATTTAAAATATATATAATTAATTATCTAAAAAACTAACTTAAATTTTCAAAATTAGCATTCTTTTTTGTAAATAGATGAGTCTGATTTTTTTTTTAAAGTTCAACATTATATATATAATCTTAAAATGTAAATATCCAGAAATATAATAGAAAATATCAAAACAGAAAGAGCCAAACAAACTTTAATCCTCCAAAAGAACTCAAGAGAGTTTTCATGAGATCTCTCTTTGTTTGAGAGTGGTTTGCTTCACATTAAAATTAGAAATTGTGGGTTTTAATCTCCATATATAATATACTTTTAAAATGAATTTATTTGAAGTGCTAATTTTGAAAATGTTAGTTACTAATGTTTTAGATAATTAGTTTATCACTATTCCCGGTCAAAAGAACCATAATTACTGATAAATCTTTAGATACTTTTAATTTTATTTCCTGGGTTTTTTTTATATTTTCAATTTATACATATATAATGTTGATTTTAAAACAAACTAAACTCATTTTGTCACCGATGAACTCATCTATTTTGCATATTTTTTAAAATGCTAATTTTGAAAATTTAAGTTAATAATTTTAGATAATGTTGTTTTATTTTTATATTTTCATTTTTTAATTTTTAGATTTGTAATGACAGAACTCTTCAACTATGTTTTGTTAATGTAAAAACCCCTAAACTAAAGATTTAGCTTTAGTAGTGGTAATTTTCACTTGTATCGTAGACAAATGGTTTAATTCATTAAGTCAAGTTGGTTTATGACCTTTTCATAAAAAATTAATTTACGAGTTTTTATCCGAAACAAAATTAGTCGAAAAAATTTTCCGTTAAAATCTATTTAAATACAATTAAGTTCGTCCAGTTTCAGTTAAGTTATGACATATATTTTAAAAAGGAATTAGAAACCAAAAAATTAACAAGGAACAATGCGTTTTTAAATTGTTCACACTATATATATCATCCAAAAAAAATTCTAAACTAGCAATCCAAATAAACGACACAGTAAACATTCTTGTCCATTTGAAACAATGGGTCAATACACACACATATATATTAGTTTGAAGTTTCAAAGTACCTTAATATTATAAATATTAAGTTATTAATTAACCTATATAATTTAGTATTATGTTATTTTGACTCATAATAAGCAGTAACTTAATATTGTGCATTTGATAATTCCATTTTAACCTCCTGAAAAGGCTTTGGTCTTTGGAGAAGTAATCTATTACTTATGCACACAGTTTCATTTCCTTTAGAATTTAATATGTTTTTGTTAATTAAAACGATTTTTTTTAAATATTGGGTAACACACGTTACATCATCATATAATCTCTAACTTTATTATATATAATGATCAACTACCAGCAACATATGTGATATTGATGGACAATTTCACAAATAATGATTTCAAGATGAAATGCCTTCAATATATTTAAATTGATGGATGGTTCTGCCTATACGACATTTTCGATGGATTCTGTATCAGACGACGACAACAAACAGTTCTACATACAGAGAACCTCTGATAATTTTTCTATCTTATAATCAGTAAAAAAATTGCAAGTCCAAGATTTAAACTCCATATTTGGATGTAAAAATCTTTAAATGTTAACCAGCAGCTTTAAGGTTAAGATGCTTCCATACAAGATTTTATTTAGTAACATGGATACGAGAACCACACCGGAAGTTAAGCATTCTACGTGTGTACGATACCAACCGATACACGATGCATTGATTAAAGACATCATACATGTTACAAAATTTCTAATCTACTACGGATTCAACTGAAACGACCAAGAAGTCCACCAAACGGTTCAGAGTTAGTATACTCTTACATCTTGGTTTAATTTATTTGCTCATTAGCTGCTAAAAGCATGTAAAAAGATAGTTTTTTTCTCACGACAAATCCAACTATCCATGTTATGTGTCCAATTCTATATTTACAATGTATTGTGCCTAATTCACAAATAGTAATATTCACATGTAACGTAGCAAAATGGTCCTTGATATTGAGATACCTATCAAGCACTGTTCTTTGGGTTGATTAAGGCTGCTGACAGAACAATAAGCACGTGTTGTGTTAGGCTTCCAAATCTTTAAAGGTTCAATTATCTATTTAGTAATTATATAGTTGACGTTATGTCACATTGCCACGCATCAAGACAAAGATGGAGGTGTTCGCCGACGGAGATACTAGCACTTAAGCAGAGGTCAAATGTTATAATTACATGTACTGATTTACATGGAGTCCTAAATCGCCGGAAATCAAAAATACCATCAAACATGTTTAGTAATCATCGTTGTTTTAATCACGGAGGTTAAGTAATAATTATTAATTATGTTCCCTCTAAAAGTAAAATCCATTTTTCATACTTTTAATAAGAAAGGTATTCGACTTTTACCAAAAAAAAAAAGGTATTCGACTTTAACGAAAGAGGAAATTCTCGTGTCTCTTTGACATTTGGGTCCAGTTAGCGGAATCCTTAAAATGATTTTTAAGTTTAAGTATTTGTTTAGTACTTATATAACATTTCACGTCACTAGATAGTTGAAACGAAATGATAGTTAAGTCTAAAATAATGGTCCTTTTTCTAGTTTTCTTCATAATCAAATCTCATTAACTTCGGCTTCGAACAAGATATTATATACAAAATATCTTAGATGCTTTTTCTTATTAAACATCTTGAGATGATATCAACATTCAATTCAAAGTTTTAAAGGAGTATAAGTGAAAGATTTGAAACTTCATGTTCATAGATAGATTAAAGTTTAAAGTGTAATTTCCTTTTCTATATCTCATGCTACCAACTAGGCCTACTACCAACTGATTCGGGAGATTTTGTGTCTTCGTAGCGGGTGTATATAAATCTTTAGTTCTAAGTAAAGCAAAAACAATAATTAGAAAGCTTAAAGAGCAGTTTTGAATTTTAATTAACGGAAACAATAAGAATCAAAAAGTTAAAAACATTTTTAAGAAGGTGACATGTATTTTCAAAAGATAAAAAGAAGTAATAATAAAAAGTGTTTTTGTCTAGTTGAAAAGTGTGACCCATGATCTTACTCATGCATAATTACACAAGTAGGACCTTAACTCATTTTCCACATTTTTATTATAAAGAGACGGCATATATTTTTAACTGTATAATATATTATGATCCACATTTTAGAAAATCAGAATTATATTTTACGAAAATTTTAATTTTAAAAATATAATTATTTTAATTGTAGATATTAAATTTTAAAATATGTTAAACAATTTTTATTTTTGAATAAAAAGATTCTATATTTTACAACTTTTAGGTTATTCTAACAATGTAGGATAATTTGTTTATCAGTTTAGATGAAACCAATATATTGAAAATAAACAGGTTTAATCTAAAAATTAGTATAATCTTTCCATAGTTAGTTTCAGACAATACTTCTATTTATATAATATACACTATAATTATAAAATTTTAAAATAGCAGATAATTTTTATTTTTTTTCTTTATAATAAAATCTTAGTTTATTTCAAGTTACAATTAAATTATATTACAAGTTACGATATTGGTTTATTTTATAAAATATTATCAGTTTTTTGTAAGATTCTGTTATAATTAAAGTAAAAATAAACTTTAATAGTTAAAAACTAATGTCATTAATATTCTTAATAAATAATTAAACATTCAAAGGTTTTTAATGACATATTTTGTAAATAACACATGAATTAAAGGTGACTTTGATATTATGATGTTATTTTAATAGAACAATAAAACTTTCATTCATTTTATTAAGTAATATATAAGTAATTTTTTTTAATAATTCTGAATTCATAATTTTGTAACTAAATTCCTATTTTTCATATATATATATATATATATATATATATATATATATATATATATATATATATATTTGTATCCATATTGATAAAATCACATATGGCTTATAAAGTTGAAACAAGCAGTCAAAATTCACTCATTCGTTTGTTCCTGTATTTTACAAGTTAGTCAGTATCTATCTATACTATTATTTGCGAAGTGATTTTTCGCAACGGAGTTCCCACGTTAAAAGTTAGAACGATTAAAGTCAATGATACCCTTAACGAATTTTTATATATAATAAAAACAAATTTAAATTATTCATATTATTTTTAGAAAAATAAGATAAGTCTTATATATTGTGTTGCTACTTAAAATAATTATTTCTATTATAAAAATTCAAAATAAGATATAAAACAGTTTATCTATATCTATACTATTATTTACTAATTTATTATATAAATAAAGACGAATTAAACTAATAATATTAATTATCTTAAATAAGATAATTATAATATATTGGGTTGTTTTCTTAAAATAATTGTTTCTATTATAAAAGTAAAAATTAAGATATAAAACAATTGATAATTAAATATTAATCAAACCAAAACATTTGTATACAAATATTTTCTAAAATATTTCTAATATGTTAGTGTTTTCAAAGTTTTAATAAAATAATAAGCATATAAATAATTTAACTTATTTAAACTTTTTGAAAATATAATTAATAAATTTTTAATGTTATCTTAAAATAATTATTTATATTATAAATTTTTAAAATAAGATATATTCACAACGGAGCTCTCACGTTAAAAGTTAAAGCGTTTAAGATTAATAATAACTTTAATGAATGTTTATATAGAACGAATTTATATTAATCATATTATTATTTTTGAATAAGATAAGTCTTATATATTGCATTGTTATCTTAAGATAATTATTTCTATTATAGTATTTAAAAATAAGATATAAAACAATTTATCTATATCTATACTATTAGATAATTAAAAGCAAATTTATATTAATAATATATATTTTTTAAGTAAGATAATCCTTATATATTGTGTTGTTATCTTAAAATAATTGTTTATATTATATAAATAAAAAGTTAATATATAAAACAATTTATAACTAAATATTAATTAAAAAAAATTATATAAAATATTTTTTAATTATTCCTAATATGTTAGTGTTTTCATAATTTTAATACAATAATAAGCATATATATTTTAGTGATAAAATTTTCATATATAAATAATTTAATTTATCTAAACTATTTGAAAATATAAATAATAAATTTGTGTTGTTATCTTAAAATAATTATTTCTATTATAAAATTTAAAACTAAGATATAAAACAGTTTATCTATATATATACTATTATTTGCTAATTTATTATATACTTAAAATGAATTTATTTTAACAATATTAATTAATATTGTCAGAATGGTTTTTGAATTAATAAAACATAAACTAATAAATATCCGCAAGAAAATTATGTCTGCATATGCAGGCAACACACCTAGTAACTTTATATTTATTAATATCATGTCTTTTGTTCAGGAATTTGAAATTGAAATCTAATTTAACATGTCCAACTGGTTTAGACTTAATTTTTCTTGGGTATTTATTGTTTAATTTTACGCAGGCTAATTATTCCATTGACTTATTGTTGGAGTCGGCATTCCTGAAATTAATTTTTCAAAAAGTTATACTAGTTACATATCAATTATAAAGGGAATTTTGTCTAGTTGAAAAACATATCAAATGAATAATTACACAATGTGTTGTTTGGTGATTAGTTACGTAGGAGGTGAAGTCGGAGAGGAGACATAATAGTCGAAATCTCTGATTAGCCACACTCTTTTCTTTTATTGAATCCTCACTTTCTTAAACCTTTCCATCAGCCACTCTTTTCTTCCCTTTCTGTAAGGTCTATGTCTCAATTATAATGATCAAACTCTTCTTTCTCCAATCTGACATCTATTTTTCTTTCCTTTAATTATCTTCCATTATAACAATTATTATGCATATATGACGCGTATCAGCTCCTTATTTGTTCCTTTTTTTCTAATTTGAATTTATTAACTTTTTTTTTTTTTTTTTTTTTAACTTTAATCAATGCGCACATTTAAATAAACTAGAACTTCTTACGTTTTTATTTGTCAACCACAAAATCCTTGTGTCTAAATCATTAGTCTAGTGGTCCACACGAAAACAAGAAAAATATGGCAAGCTATTTTGGTTTGTGAACAAAAATTATAAGGAAATTTTTAGTTTTGTGATTATTTTGGTTTATACTATAGCAATCACAAGATCAGTGACATCATCACTCCTGAAGTTTTCGTAAATACTTCACTCATCAGCTCAATATCTGCATCTCGTGAACGTATGTTGTTAGAGCAGATTCCTTACAAGTATCAAAACAATATTAAAAATAATTATTAGAAAACCCATTTCAATCGTTTCTCATTCTTATAGATGATTGGTGTTAAAAATCATAGAACTTCATAGAACTTGCTCCCCTCCTAATATTTTGTGGGTCTTAAGATGTAAATAATGGGCGGCCTTCTTTGCGCTTTAGACCCATTCATATATAATCATATGGACTACTTAAGCTCAATGGGCTTAACAAACGAACAAATGGAGTCACGTGGTCTCGAGAGCCCAACACATAGTCGCTGTCGCAGCATGGTTCCCTAGAGAAGGGAAATTCGAATTCGATTTTCTCTATATATCAACTTGGAAATAATCCAAGAATTAGGTTATAAAAAGTCAAAAAAATCTTTTTTTTCGCGCAGCGTCAAGCTTGATAAGCTCGAAAATCGTTGATTCCCTGAGGAATGGCTGTTCGACGAAGACTCGATGACCGTTTAAACGAAGTTCTTAATAATCGTTGGTTCCGAAAAATACCGAAGACAAGGAAGATGAACAGAAATTTTTTAGGTTTATATTCAATAATCAAAAGTTAATCTTTACAAAGCTCTCGATCACTATTTATAATAAGAAGAGAATCTTCTTCTAACTAATCTAGAGAGATTTAATTATCTTTAAGTACACGAAATCTAAATAAATATTTCTTTGCTGAACACGAAAGCCCATTGGCGTGTTTGTTGTTAGAATCCAAATATACGAGATGCGCTGCATCATTTTTTATGAAGCATTGTAAAATGTAAGCAAATAGATTTTTTGGATTGAATAAATTTAACATTAAAAAAGGAAATAATCTAAGAACATCAAGTAGTGTTCATTTTTTTCGCATAACGGTTAATGTTATATAAATTAAAGTTTGATTTTACAATATTTGTCGATCAAAGAGATCGTAACACCATGACAAAAAAGTTTAAAAAACAAGGTATTACTCAGAGAACCAAGACAATAGAGGAGATCAATTATCTAAGACACAAAGACATCATGTTAGTGCTTCCTTTGTTTCCTTGCTGTGATTGAGTTACTCACTTCCCTGTCAATAAGCTCATGTATTGCAAGCGGAGAAAGGGAACATTGATTGTGGATGACATTGTTTCTTTGCCTCCACAGATTATAAATATTGGACTGGACTACCAATTTCTCGAGGATAGATTGAGTTTGTTGGTTTTGCTTTCAAGCAAACGTTATTTCATTTTCCTTATTGTATAGTTACAAGTTGTTGTGTTCCCATCACTAGTGGCGTTTTCTTATGTATGTTTGTCACTGTGGTAACTCTCTTTATGTATGGGATCCAACTGATAATACATAATATGTGGTTTCAGACCTGAAAAGTTTACGGGCTTCAACCTAAATCTTCTAATAAATAACCTACATAGTTTTTTTTCTTGAATGAATGTTAAATTTATTTAACCCAAAATTTTTTTGTAACAATAAATGCATAATGTGTTAAGAGTTTTTAGAAAAGATAAAACCAATACAATGGGAGGTGTTTCCTAAGTAATATAAGTAAGTCTCAATTTTAGTTTTGGTTTAACCAATAGATTAAATTTTATTTTCTTCTTGTCAAGAAAAAGTGTGCTTATATTACAAAAAATAATTTTCTGAAAAATATATGATCTTTGTTACAGAGAAATTTTATGTATTTTATACAATCTTGACAAGAGCTGTCCCTGCCTAATTAATGAATCAAAATGTGAATTTCTTATTTTTCATTTTCTTTTTGGATACTAGCTGTAATTCATAGTGAAAGAAAACAAAAAAAAAAGTTCTTTCTTTCAAAAATAAGTACACAGAATTAGCTGGCAATTTTGTTTTCCTAAAACTGATATCAAGAAATACATTTCTTCCTCAATGTATTTAGTACCCCAAAAGGCAGGAATAATTTAAGAAATTATATCTACTATGGGAAAATCGCATAAAAAACCTTCAAAGTATCACTTACTAGCACTTTAAACCCTGAAGTTTTTTCACTAACACTTTTAACCTTCAAAGTGACATTTGTATCATAAAAAACCTCCAAATCAAAAAGTTGACCGGTTCAGCAGGTAATTTTTCAAAATTAATTATTTAATTAATAAAATAAATAAAATAAATAAATAAAAAATCCAAAAAATAAATAAAAATCGAAACTTTTAATAAATTTACAAAAAATGAAAAAATCAAAAAATTAAATTAAAATTTTAGAAAATTAAATAAATATTTTTAAAATTAAATAATTTTCTAAAATATTAATAAAATAAAAATAACTAAAAATTAATAATAAATAAGATTAATTTAAATAGAGAAGAACTAAATAAAAAGTCCACAATTTTTCCATAAAATGGAAAATAGAAAATTCAAAATTCAAAATTCACTAGTGACCATGATGGTTTCTCACATAACCATTAATAATGACGATAATTGCCATATCTCCAATGATAGTTTCTAACATCATCGTTGAAAATGACAGCAAAATCTTTTTCAAACTTTTGAATTTTCATTTTTCTTTGAAATATATGAATTTTTTATTTTTCTGTTTTTTTAATTTGATCTCATTTATTTTTGAATTTTAATTTTCAAAATATTAATTATTTTTCTGATTTTATTTAATTTATGAGTTTTTATTAAATTTTACAATTTTTGTTTAATTTCTGATTTTTATTTAATTTTATTTTACTAATTAAATAATATTTTAAATAATATTATTTAATAAGTAAAATAAACAAAAGATAATAAAAAAGTTTGAAAAAGATGTTTCTGTCATTTTCAACGATGATGTTGAAAACTATCACTGTGGATATGTCAATTATCGTCATTGTTAATGGTTATGTGAGAAACCATCATGGTCACTAGTGAATTTTGAATTTTGAATTTTCCACTTTTTAAAAAAAATTGTGGACTTTTTATTTAGTTCTTCTCTATTTAAATTTAATTTTATTTATTATTAATTTTTAGTTATTTTTATTTTATTAATATTTTAGAAAATTGTTTAATTTAAAAAATATATTTATTTAATTTTTCTAAAATTTTAATTTTTTTTTTTCTTTTTTGTAAATTTTATTAAAAGATTCAATTTTATTTATTTTTTGGATTTTTATTTATTTATTTTGTTTATTTTATTAATTAAATAATTAATTTTGAAAAATTACCTGCTAAACCGGTCAACTTTTTGATTTAGAGGTTTTTTATGATACAAATGTCACTTTGAAGGTTAAAATGTTAGTGAAAAAACTTCAGGGTTTAAAGTGCTAGTAAGTGACACTTTGAGGGTTTTTTATGCGATTTTCCCTATCTACTATTAAATGATCCTTATCCCTTTTAATCAATCATTTTCATACACGTATATGTGCATGGTACATTGAATTTTTTTTCTTTCTAAAATGATACTATTTACTAGATAGTTTATACTTTTTTCATAAACTTCACTTAATCATGTATAAAGTATTGTTGAGTCTATATCTTTTGAAACAATTTATGCACTGAAAAAATATATCGTGAGATCACATCTTCCTGCATATTATCTTTTCTTGTCTTTTTTTCATACCCATTATTTTACTACATTTATTTTAGCAATTTCTTACTCTATTCGAGTACATAACATTACATAATTTCAAGTTTATGAGCAAAGCTAGAAACTAGTGAGTGTAACTAAAGAGACTAGTATACATTTCAAAAGTGTTTCAAAAAAAAGTGTTTCAAAAAAAAAAAAAACATTTCAAAAAAAAAAAAACTAAAGAGACTAATATACTAAGCTAGGTTAGTATTATATAAAAGAAAACTTACAAATATATAAGTGACTCTAAATAAAGGGAAAATTCCTTAAAAGTATACAAACTATTTTGAATTTCTATTTAATATACGAACTAATTTTTGTTACCTATTAAATACACAAAATTTTGAAATTCCCAGATTTTACACATCGTTTTAGACGGTGTTAAATTATATTTAGCGGAAGTGAAGACGACGTTAGTGTTTAGTTAAACACAAGTTTAAACTGTGAAAATAAAATTCTTTAAAAAAATACACGAACTAATTTTCATTTGCTAATAAAATACACTAACTAGTTTGGATCTCCATTTAATATACAAACTAATTTTTGTTTTCCATTAAATACACAAATTTTTTAAATTTACAGATTTTACACATTGATTTAGACGAAGTCGACTTTGTTTAACAGAAGATGAAATTAGTTTTAATTAAAAATGTGGTTAAACAAGTTTATGAATTTGGAACTAGTTTAGTGTTATGCATTTCTGATTCTTTTTTACGCTTTAATTGCAGTGATAATGAATCAATTAAGATTAATTTACACTATGATTAATATTTTTAGTGTTATGAATTAGGCTGTTCATATATTATTTATACTATGATCAATAAATTTTAAATTTCATCAAAAAATATTTTACGCTATGAAAATATAATGGGCAAGAAATCTAGCAATATAATCTATCGGGAGGATTTTCAAAGATTTTTTCTTTATGTTTTAACCACATGTTTAATTAAACATTATCATCCTTAAACATAGTTGACATCCAGGGGCGGACCCACTTGAAAGGTTGTGAGGTCAACTGAAACCGCAAAAATACTATAAGTTTAAGTTTATAAGCTGTTGTTTATTAAGAAACTGTGGCTCAGTGGTTGGAAATGACAATTTTGCACCCACAGATATTGGGTTCGAGTTCACCTAATGACATTTTAATAATTTTTTTTATATTGTGAACCCACAAAAAAATTCTGCTGGGACCGCCACTGTTGACATCATCTAAATCATGTTAAACATAGTTGACGTCGTCTAAATCAATGTGTAAAATCTACAAATTTCAAAAATTTGTGTATTTAATGTAAAACAAAAATTAATTCGTGTATTAAACGGAAGTCCAAAATAGTTGGTGTATTTGATTAGCAAAGTAGTTCGTGTATTTTTAAATAATTTTCTTTTCACAATTTAAACATATGTTTAATTAAATACTATCGTCGTCTTCAATTCTGTTAAATATTTAACGTGACGATGTGTAAATTCTGCAAATTTCAAAATTTATGTATCTAATAAGCAACAAAAATTATTCGTGTGCTAAATAGAGATCCAAAATAGTTCGTGTATTATATTGGTAAATGCAGATTAGTCCGTATATTTTTAAAGAATTTTTCCCTAAATAAACAAAGAAATACACCACAGCCACACACACACTAATACTAGGGAGTATAGAAAGTTTTGGTCAATGACTAAAGATGACTACAATTTTATGACTGCAATGCATAGAGATTACTACAATTTTATAATGCCTAGATCACCCCTCCAGCTATTATATAAACAACCAGGGTACCAACAAGTCTCACACACACACACACACACACACAAAAGAAGATAATCATGGTGAGGTCCAGGGTGAAGTTATCACTCATACCTGACAAAACATCAAGGAGAACAACGTTCAAGAAGAGGAAGGCAGGGTTTATGAAGAAACTCAACGAGCTTGTGACTCTCTGCGGCGTCAAAGCATGTGCGGTCGTCTACAGCGATCAAAACGATACGAACCCGGAGGCTTGGCCGTCAAGGGCAGAAGCTGGGGAGGTGATTTCCAAGTTTATGGAGTTTCCGGAGGTGGAAAGGGACAAGAAGATGTACGACCAAAAGAGGTACACGTTGGAGAGGATCAGCAAAGAACAAGCGACACTCCAGAGGCTGCAAGAGGAGAACCGAGAGTTTGAACTTAAAGAGATTATGTTCAATCTTATCAAAGGGAAGAGGATGATGCAGCATCATTCTAATGATGCAAGTTTTCTTTATGATCTGACTAAGTTCATTGACTTTAATGTCAGTGAGCTAACTAAGAGGATCCATCTGCTTCAGGCTAACGGTGAGCCAATTTCGTTTCTTCCTCTTGATGACGGTGATGTGGATGCAGCTCATCCTGCTGTTGGGGATGTGAATCCTATTGCTGGTGCAGATGTTGCTGCCGTAAGGATGCCTTACGGATTTAACTTTGATCATATTCAAAATATGAATATGAATGTGAACCAACAAGCTCCTGCATATCATATTCCATATCAGAATATGAATCAGCAAGAGTTGTTTCGCAACCAGGTTCCAACTAACTTTTCTGGTCATGTTCAATATCCGAATATGATGAATTATCCAGAGCAGTTTCAATACCAAGTGCCTAATAATGTTTATGATCATAATAAACATGGATTCTATGGTTTGAACCAGGGTATGGGTTTGGATTTGGATCCTAATCTGAGTGAGAGTTTCAATCAGTATCCAAATCTACATGATCAACCGTGCATGAACCAATGGATGGCACAACCACAGCAGACGAGTTATGCCGAAGATCTTGCAACCCTTGCTTCCATGGATGACGACTACAACAACTACCATCAACTACCAAGCACCAGTTACATGCCTCCCATGGATCTTCCTGCTCCTAACACCAACAACTTGCCTACTAGGTTTGGTTTGGATTGAGTTTTGTTATTGTTTGCATTTGTCAGTTTTTCATATTAAAAGATAACATTATATATGATGTCTTTTCTAAAATATTTCAGTTGTTGTAATAATAATTAAAGGTTTTTGCCTTTAAAATAAATTATGTTGTTTTCATTTTTTTAGCTGGTTTGATCTTTTCTCGTACTTGTGATTGTGAACAAGATAAAGTTAAGTATAGACAAGGATTGCATGCCTCCTTAGAGGAAGTAATGGACCCTTAATCTATCATAGGCAAATACTAATTAAGTGGCCCAAATATATAAACACGGACATGTTGGGATTGGGAAACATGGCCATATGCAACCTAATGTTTCAAGGCCTGGGATGAAAAGGGGTCGTATCAGTTTATCTGTTCGGGCTTTTGCATGATCGGGTCCAAACACAATATGTTGAGGGTTCGTAACATTTATACACACTTGAAACGCTTCTCCAAAAGTAATAGATGAAAGTTCACGTAAACTAGTACTACACGTAACAAAACCTTTCAGTGATCATGTCGCTATAAATACAGTGGCGAATCTAGGTAAAGCAAGGAGGTGGCACTTGCACCCATAAATTTTTTAAATTCTTTATAATGTTACTCATATTTTGGTGTTCTTGTAACAACCGAATATGAGATAACAATGTGTTCGTCTATTTCTATTGTACACAGAAGTTTGCGCATGTTCCAAAGATGACTTTACACCAAAAAAAATGTTTCAAAGATGATGCATGCAAGATGGTTGTTGTTCATGCAAGATGGTTGTTGCACGTAACTCAAGCTTAACATCGACAGTGCATTTTTTTAGCATGGCAGATTCCCAATACCGCCAAAAAGTCAAGGGAAAGGTTTACGAATGGAAAGGATAAGGGCAAAATGCTTAGTCTTGAAGATAACCTTCAAAAAATTTAGACAAGACCACTTTGATTAGGATATAAAGTATGAGAATTAGTTGAGATTATACAAAACTGTCGGCCACTAATATTGAATTTGATGGTTATTTTTAGTTTTAGTATGAAATGAATCGTTGTTCAAAAAAAAAAAAAAAAGTATGAAATGAATCAATGATAATAGCTAATAAGAGTTAAGAATATAAAAAGCACCGTCAACAAAATAGTTACATATGAAAAATATTATTCATATACTCATACGACTCATACTATGGATATGTTTCAAGTATCGGAGAGCATGTGAGACCGTATCGTCATCAACTTCCTGTAAACCTGACCGGTGATAAAATTGATCGAGTCCGAAAAAGTTAAGAACTGACTAAAGCTAACCTATATATATATTTAATTAACTTAAACCTATACAATTGTTAAATTTTGTTTCTTAATAATCTATACATGTTAACTATTTAAAATTTAGAGAAAATAATTGTTTTATTTTATTTTTTTACTGATTTTGTTTTATTTTGTTTTTTTTTTGACGAATTTTTTTTTTTTGTTTAATTTTGTTACGTTCAGAATTAGTCCTGTCTGAATATATAAACATTTTTATATACACTTTATGTGCAAAAAGATACTTAAATTGTTCCACGAGAACTCTCGTCAAAATACAAGACGCAGCCATTGACTCTGCCCACCACCATTCTCTTCCTGGCCGTCAATAGCTTCTCCGTAATGGTCTAGCATTCGGTTAATGCATTGTTATGATTGTTTCGTTGTACTGTATTTGTAGTATTTATGTTTTAGATATTAGACATTTTATTTATTTATATATAAATTTGGATGTCAAAAATATATTTATGTATTTGAGTTTTGTTACATATAGACTACAAAGAGGTTCCAATAAATCACTGAACAAACATACAAATATTTTATTAAGACAAAAATTTATTATGAAACTGATAAAATATTTGTTAGCAACGAAACTTAAAATTTAGTTGAAGATCTGTTTAACCAGAGAAAATATTTAAATTTACATCGTTGAATTATCAAACATTTATTAACAAACAAACCGAATGGAACCAAACACTGTGAATTTGACTAAATTAAAGATAACAATGTGGTTGTGAGTAGTTGAGATTTTAAACATTTGAATAATGAATATGTTTGTAAGATATTCATCATTAATAAAGTATAGATAAAATAGTGACTAAATAATAATTATATAAAATAATTAATTAGAAAATATAGTATGTATTTGACTGGTTTTTTTTGTCAGCATATTTGACTGGTTTAAACAATAAGAATTAAAAAATGTGGTTGTGAGTACTTAATCATGTATAAAAAAGAAAGTTGGGATTTCAATATTTCATTAACAAATACGTTTGTATAATATCATACGTTTGTGTATAATATCTATGATTAGTTTAGTACATATAAAATAACAATTAAATCAAATTACCAATATATAATATTTTTAATTATTAATTTTATATCATTGATTTGATTAGTTTAAACGATAAAAATATAACTGTAAATACACAATTTTGCTGAAAAAGATAGTTGAGATATTAAATATTCAATTAATGAATATGTTTGTAAGATATTTACGATTAATAAAGTATAAATAAAATGGTGATTAAATAATAATTATATAAAATAATTAATTAGAAAATATAGTATGTATTTGAGTGGTTTAAACAATAAGATGTCAAAAAATTGCATACATGAACATACAATTTTATTAAAAAATAAATATTTGATTAAAAATACATTTTTAACTATTTATAATTAAACTTTTATAGATAAAATAATGATAAGATAATTTTTAATATATCACTAAATATGGTATGTGTCTCACTAGATTAATCGATAAAAAAGACAATCTTACAGGAAAGGATAGTCATGATTTTAAATATTTGATTAGCGATGTATTTGTAAAATATTATGACTAGTTGGCTATAGATAAAATAGTAATTAAATAAAAATTAACAATTATATTACAAAATTATGTATTCATAATTACATTCTTATTAATTACATTATTGTCGATGATAAGAACAAAAAATACACAATCTTACAGAAAAGTATAGTCGTGTATTTAAGTATTTGATTAACGATACATTTGTAAAATATCTATGACTGTTTGAATATAGATAAAATAGAAATTAAATAAAAATTAACAATTATATTACAAAATTTTGTATTCATAATTACATTCTTATCAATTACATTTTTTTTTGATGAAATTATCAATTACATTTTTATCTATGATAAGAACAAAAATACACAATCTTACATAAAAGGATAGTCGTGTTTTTAAATATTTGATTAATGATACATTTGTAAAATATCTATGACTATTTGACTATAGATAAAATAATAATTAAATAAAAACTAACAATTATAGTACAATATTGCGTATTCATAATTACATTCTTATCAATTACATTCTTATCGATGATACGAAAAAAATACACACAATCTTACAGAAAAAGAGAAACGTGATTTTAAATATTTGACTAACAATACATTTGTAAATATATATGACTAGTTGACTGTATATAAAATAGTAATCAAATAAAAATTATCAATTATATTACAAAATTGTGTGTTCATAATTACCTTCTTATTAATTACATTCTTATCGATGATAAGAACAAAAGTACACAATCTTACAGAAAAGGATAGTCGTGTTTTTAAATATTTGATTAACGATACATTTGTAAAATATCTATGACTATTTGACTATAGATAAATAGTAATTAAATAAAAATTAACAATTTACAATGTTGTGTATACATAATCACATTCTTATCAATTACATTCTTATCGATGATAAAAAAATACACAATCTTACAGAAAATGAGAGTCGTGATTTTAAATTTTTGACTAACGATACATTTGTAAATATATATGACTATTTGACTATAGATTAAATAGTAATTAAATAAAAGTTAAAAATTATAATACAAAAATGTGTATTCATAGTTACATTCTTATCAATTACATTCTTATCGATGATAAGAAAAAAAAATACACAATCTTACAGAAAAGGATAGTCATGTTTTTAAATATTTGATTAACGATACATTTGTAAAATATCTATGATTATTTGACTGTACAAAAAATAGTAATTAAACAAAAATTAACAATTATATTACAAAATTGTGTATTCATAATTACATTCTTATCAGTTACATTCTTATCGATGATAAGAAAAAAATACACAATCTTACAGAAAAGGTTAGTCGTGTTTTTAAATATTTGATTAACGATGCATTTGTAAAATATCTATGACTATTTGACTATAGATAAAATAGTAATTAAATAAAAATTAACAATTAACAATTATATTACAATATCGTGCATTCTTAATTACATTCTTATCGATGATAAGAAAAAAATACACAATCTTACAAAAAAGGAGAGTTGTGATTTTAAATATTTGACTAACGATACATTTGTAAATATATATGACTAGTTGACTATAGATAAAATAGTAATTAAATAAAAATTATCAATTATATTACAAAATTGTGTATTCATAATTACATTCTTATCGATGATAAGAACAAAAGTGCACAATCTTACATAAAAGGATAGACGTGTTTTTAACAATTATATTACAATATATTAGAATATTGTGTATTCATAATTATATTAGTAATTAAATAATAATTAACAATTATATTACAATATTGTGTATTCATAATTACATTCTTATCAATTACATCTTTATCAGTGATAAGAACAAAATACACAATCTTACATAAAAGGATAGTCGTGTCTTTAAATATTTGATTAACGATACATTTATAAAATATCTATGACTATTTGACTATAGATAAAATAGCAATTAAATAAAAATTAACAATTACATTACAAAATTGTGTATTCATAATTACATTCTTATCAATTACATTCTTATCGATGATAAGAGAAAAAAAATACACAATCTTATAGAAAAGAAGATTCGTGATTTTAAATATTTGACTAACGATTCATTTGTAAATATCTATGACTAGTTGACTATAAATAAAATAGTAATTAAATAAAAATTAACAATTATATTACAAAATATAGCATGTTTAATTAGACTAACCGATAAGAATGTAATTATGAATACACAATTTTGTACAAAAGTTAGCAGTTTAAATATATGATTAATGAATACATATATAAAATATTTGTGATTAGTAGGTTATAGATAAAATTTAATTAAACTAATAATATTAATAAATTATATTATAAAATATTGTATGTATTTGACTGGATTGAACGATAAGAATATAGTCGTGAGTAAACAATTTTGCATAAAAAGTAATCATGATTTTAAACATTTGATTTATGAATACATTTGTTAAGTATTTATTATTATGGACTATATGTAAAAATAATTTAAATAATAACATTGATAAACTGTATTACAAAACATAAATAATAAGTGTTTGATTGAACTAAACAGTAAGAACATAAATGTGGTTTGTACATAAGAGTATTAGTTATTTTAAATATTTGATTAATGAATATTTATAAAATATTTATAATTAGTTGAATATAAACAAAAACAAGTATTAAATAATTATTTAATAATACAAATCATTTTATTAAATATGTATTTTTTAGATTTGACTACATTAATCGATGAATATATCTTTTAATCGATAAATATTAGAATTATGAGTATATAATTATACAGAAATATATAGTTCTGATTTTAAGTGTTTGATTGACAAATGCGCTTGTAAAATATTTATAGTTGATTGATTAACCAATACAATTGTGAATAGATAATAAATAAAATTTTAAATTATATAATTATGAAACATCAAAAGCATATAATAATCTTAAATCATTAGTTCTCAATATTATAATCTGAAACCATGAGTATAATGCTTATATTGATTTGTATTCCTTTTAATTTGGATTAAGTTATAATTTTAATTATTTTTTTTATATTTTGGGATTAATGCAAGATTTAGAAACTTTCAATTTGATTATAGTATATATTAGTGATAAGAAAATAAATGAATCTTATAGATATAAATGTATAGTAGTGCTTAAATATTAATTAGAAAGTGAAATTTATTTATATATTTTATAATTACGGCATTTAAATTTTATTATTTTAAGGAAATATTTCTTTTATTTTAAAATTTTTAAATTGACATGAAATTGTATTTTTTTTTTTTGTCAGCTGCCCATCTTATCTAGATCAAGTGGTGGTCCGACGAACCGAGTCTCCGTGGAGTCTCTCCATCTGACCGGGTCTGATCTATATGGGAAAAAATGTATCCTCTCTTTCTTGCTTCTTTAGCTAGAGCATCGGCCCGTCCATTCATGTTTCGAGGAATATGAGATAGTCTCACATCCTCAAAATTTTCATGGAGGCCCTGGAAAATCCCGATCTCTGTCGCGAATGCTGGCCACTCCCCCGGATTCGTAGTCATGTTCACCAGATCTGTGCAGTCCGTCTCGAAGCTACTACTTTTAAAAGACATGAAATTGTATAATCTTTGGTGATTGTTATTAAATGCCAATAGCTACTACTTTTCAAAGACATTATTTATGAATGGTGGCGGAAAACCAATTAACCCATATGTATAATATTTTGATTAGACTTGTTGACGTGGAAATATATCTAGTCCCACGTGGTTCATGAGTATCTCAAGCGCCAAAAGTTGGTACTATATAGCTTGATCGCATTAAGATCATGATGAAGAATTATACTAGCTGGGAAAAAAATAAGTATATATTATATCTAAAAAAACTTGAAGAGCAAGAACCAAAAAATGGCGGACGAAGGAAGTGGAAGTGGAACAGCGAATTGCATAGATATTCTGATTGCTATCCTCTTGCCTCCTCTTGGCGTCTTCCTTAAATTTGGCTGCCATGTTTGTTTCTATATTATCTCTATATATCTTAACTTATCCATGTGTGTATGTTAGTCTATACACTGTACTATAGTTTCTATTTTTATACCAAAATATGGGGAAAATAAATTGCAGGTGGAGTTTTGGATATGTTTGGTGTTAACATTCTTAGGATACATTCCGGGGATCATATATGCCGTCTATGCCATCACCAAGAAGTAGTGTCTCTCCCTTCATTCTATCACATCGAAGATCGTGAGTTATCATAAAACCTTCTTGAATCTTGTCCTATATATGGCTACCACTTTTATATTTCATGTACAAGTACACCTACGCATATTTTGTATGTGCGTATGATAAATCACAGCTCTACTATTCTACTGCATTAAGACGATTTGGTTTTAAGGAGCTTTTTTTCTGGATTGTGTAAGTTTGTATATGATGAATAAACAGTAGTGTTACTTTGATAGTGTCTCTTTTTGTTCTTTTTTATATTGTAAGACAAACTTATTATTAAATATGGTAAAGTTAATATAGTGGAGATAAGTTTTCACACGTGAACCACCATGGACCTGACGTACACGTAATCAAAACGTATCAAACTCTCAGGCAACATTTGCAAAGTTAAGATCTATCTCTAACGTGACTCACGTGACCAAGGTTGCAAATAGTATATACAAGTGCCACAGAACGGACCAGAAAACTTCAGTACATTTTTGTGGTTACTTGTACTTCAATAAATTCGAAAAAAAAATGTTCAAACACATCTATAAAGAGGGAAAAAAAGCTAGATATCTAATCAAAGGCACAACACAAAGAGTCTCAGGTCTCTCTCTCTCTCTCCACTTCTTACTCTTTAAATTGCCATTCTCTACGGCACATAGGGCAATGAGCTTGACTCGTCTGTGAATTAACCCACTTCAATATACAATGGAGATGAAACGAATGGTTGCAAGCTCCCCAAACTGCTCAATCACCATAAGCGTCCACGCGTAAGAATACAAAGCAGGGGTTTAGTATCAGCCAAATTTTCAAAATAGACAGAAAAGCTTAACAAGATTTTTATCCAACAATCACACTGTGTAAGAGAGACGTGCAAAGAGAGGAGGGGCATACTTAGAGGGCAATCATCTCCAGGGAGTTTGCAATCAGGACAACAACCGTCAAATGGCATACGACATATCCCACATGTCTCATCTTGAGCGTCCCATGTCCACGATGCAACAGCATGCCACCTAAAGTTTTTTTTTCACAAATGTAAGAGTTCACGTACTGGAACTGAGAATCCACATAACACATGTACTAATCGGACAAAAAACTTACTCTGTTTTTTTTTTCGAAGTCAGAAGACATCGTAGCAACGGGAGTCAAGGAAAGAAAAAACAGTGTTCCTAAATTAGGAAACATTGAGCTGATCTTAGTCTACCCTTTGTTCAAAAAAAAAAAGTCTACCTATGTGAAAACTAGTTGAGACGAGATTTGATAACAAGAATCCCCATCAATATCAGTAATCAAAAATGAAACTCATGAGAAGACAACAGCTTTAGCTATCATGAATAAACAAATCATGTTTTGAACATCAAAGAAACTATGGATGCATGAGGTAAGAACTAAGAAGGATACGCAAGAGCTTGACTTTCATGGCTTCCTCCTAAAGAAACAAAAAAAAATATCTTATCAGCTTTACAAATCCTATAAAAAAAGACAAAACACAAAAGACAGTCTATTTCTCTCAGACATTTGATCGAACAACTTGTAGGCATAAACCAAACTTCAGACCAAATTTTATTCTCGACTATTAAAGACAGTCTCTAACACTGTAATGAAAATAAGCAAAACACAGTTAATTTCACAAAATCAAATCAAAGATTTTAACTTTATTACTCAGAGGTTCGAGGACGATTCTCTCGAGACTCCAGCGAATCAAAATTCGTTCTGGAATACACATAGAACATATTCATTTGAGATACTCAGATATTAAGAGGAAACTCAATAACGGTTATATTAACACAACGGAAGAAGGCAGTAGCAAAATTCAAAAACTCACCGGCGATGACGGAGAAGCGAGCTGCGACGGAGAAAGCAGCGAGAAGGAGGGAATGAAAGACGCGAATTGATTTAAGTTATGGGCTTTGAATTGAAACTGGGCTTTAAATGGGCTCTTAGTAACATCTTCTTATGTCAATACGTCAACAACGCAGAAAAAAAAAAACTTATTTTAGTCACGAAACTAAATCAAATATTTTTTCCTTTGTCATTATTTTACATTCTAGTTATTTTTACTAGAAAGGAAACATTTGATTATACTTTATTTGGATATCCATTTTAGCTTACTTTTTATTCAAAGATTATCTACCATATTTTTTTATAAGATTTTAATACTATATATATATAAACTAATAAACTTTTTGTTGTATGTCATATATATGAATATTTTTATTATTTCCATATTTATGAATATTTTTATTCTTTCCATACGTATGAATATATATTTTTCCTTATGTATGAATATTTTTTTCTAGATTTCTATACTATATAGGGAATATACCATATGTATACAAACAAATAATGCTTTGATATGTCCCTGTAAATATAACCATATTTGAATACTACTTACTTCCAAAGCTATATTTATTTATTTTTAACCCTGGAATGGTATGATATTGGTATATATATGCATGTATTTACATAAAAAATATCTCCTTAAAATTTGCATTCAAACATTGATGTGTATATAAAGAATGCTACCCCCACTTTGAGATTTATAAGAAACAAAAACAAACAAACACAAACAAAAGAGTCATGGCGAGAAACAGGGTGAGGATGGCTTACATAGAGAATGATAACTCAAGGAAGGCAACATTCAGGAAAAGAAAAGGAGGTATCATGAAGAAAGCCTTGGAGTTATCAACTCTCTGTGACGTCCCAGTGGCCGTATTCGTCCAGAGCGAGTACAAGCCGGTCCCTGAGGTGTTCCCTGCATCGAGAGAAGCTATGGGAAACGTTCTGGCCAAATGGGATATGCTGTCGCTCGTTGACAAGACCAAGAGGATGGTGAACCAAGAGAAGTTTCTCCAGCAGAGGATCGACAAAGCTACTGAGGGTATCAAGAAGGTTGACAAGGAGAACAAAGAGTTGGCGATGAAGGAGGTCATGTTTGATTGTCTTAGCGAAAAAACTGCACCATGTTTTCTTGTTAAGGATGATCTTCCTGAATTGGCTGGTGTTATTGACCTTTATATCAAACGTCTTAATCGTAGGATGCAGATTCTTACGATGAACGATGCATCGTCCTCCAGCTCTGTTATTCCTCCTGCTGTTGCAACAGCTGTTGCCATGCCTAGAGCTGAGATGGGTTTTTACTCAACCGGATTTAACGGTATGATTCAAGAGAATATGAATGTGATGACAAACGTCAAGGACTTTGATCTGAATCAGGCACAGGATGAGTATCCATGAACATCGTTAGCGGTCTGCCGGTCTCTATGTTTTGGTTATTTAAGCTATCAAAATAAAAATATGTTTTAAGTACTTTTGTTTTAATTACATGTGTGTTGCGTTGGTTTAGCATGTAATATTCTAGTTTATCTTACAATAAAATTTCATTTTCGCTAGTTTTATTTCATTTCCTTGTCAATAACATATCTTATGTGATTCACAATTTGAGTGGTGAACCAACGACCGTATTAACACAAACTAACAACTTGAGAAACTGAAATAACACGTATTGATCAAATTAAACTGATTTTTTAATAAATTTTATGGACTTTAACCTCGGATTAAATTGATTTTTTAATAAATTTTATGGAGTTTCCTCAGACTAATTGGTGATCATTGAATTGATCCAGTCTCTTGTATATTATAAGTTCCATCAAAACTCCTGAAACTCCCAATGTGTGAGCTTATATTCTTACATAGATTTTTTAAAGATTACGATCTATAATCCATTATTCTATATAATTTTAATGCCTTCTCCCAAAATAATAATTCTTCTGACCATTAATCTTTCGGACCATCATTATTGAGTCTGATAGTGCAAATCACTTGGACAAGATTATAAGAATGTCTTTCGGTTCTAAATATTCTTATAGTTATGTTCAGCCAGGGGCAGAGTGTTAGGAGGGGGTCAGGTGACCCCATAGAATATCGAAAATTAGTAGTTATTATCAAATATTCTATATTGATCCCAACCCAAAATCATTAATGACTCCTATTAAATCGAGTTTAATTGAGGAATTTAGAATAAAATTATATCCTTAATTTTTTATTTTATAACTTTAGAATTTATTTTTAATCAGAATGTTATAATTTTATATTCTGAATAACAAGATCATAAGGAATAATTCTATTAAGAACTGATTTTTTTCTAAATATTATTTTAAATAAAATATATTTATAAATTTAATAATACGTATGAAATTTAAAATTGATTCTAAATTAAAATAAAATAAAATAATATATATTTATAATAATTATTAAAAATGATTTTCTTAAACTTAAAATTTAGTATGACTCTAATAAAATTTTGTTCTGGCTCTGCCGCCGTGTTCAGCGGTTTTGATACCATATTAAGTTTAATGTGTTTTTAAATTTAAACCAATTGATAGTAAATTGATCGAAACACAAATTTAAACCAATTGATAGTAAATTGATCGATCTAAATTTTTTTATGTACTACTTATATCTCATCAAAACTCCTTAGTTGATATAACTAGAAGGACTTCTTAACACAAATGTTAAGAAGTGTGCCAACTGTTAAGGAAGTAATATAACTAGAAGGACTTCATTGTAAATATAGTAGAATACGATTTACCCTACTTGTAATACAAGTATATATATACTTTACATATTGTTAATGAGAAATCTATTCAATCCTAAATCCATATGGTATCGGAGCCTACTATACCTAATCTCTAAGCCGTCATATCATCTTTTCAAAAAAAAAAAAAATCTACGCCTCAAAAAAATCCATAGGTGAAACAGAGTCTTGATATCTAGTAATACATCAACAACAACCAAAAGTGTTGCACCAAAACATTGATACAATCTTACCCCAGCATCATCAGCTGTGTAACACATCCCACATGGACCTCCTTCAGGGGTAATTTGAAAATGCACTTTAAACTTTTCGTTTGCCATCTTTTGTCCATTGAACTCTTCTTCTGAGAATTTCACCCCATGTGGACCTGTATCCATATCAAGAGAGTAGAAGTCAAAGAGGAGAGGAGTAGGCTTTATCCTACAAGAGGATTCATGATATCTCTTCCTTGAAGAAGCAATCTCGATGAAATACACCTCGGGATCCACGTATATATAACCATCATTTCCAACGTCTGTCCCATTGCTCGATTTACATTTAATCACCATTTTGCCTTGAAACATCACACATGCAACCATAACAACTTCGTGATGACCTTGCAAACATGCTCTTTCTTTTGGTCCTGTGTACAGGCCCCCATCTGCCCAGCCCGCGTAGCAAAGTAGAATTGCACAGACAATATGTGTCTTCAGGCGTTTGAGAGCTTCCTTTAGAGTCTCATAATGATAGACCTCTTTGATCTTCAAAGTCTGTTCTCCAGCTTGAAGTCTCCTTTCGACCTTGCAAGAGAAATCATTATCATTCGTCTCGTCCTCATTGGCTAGAGGGATGCCCTTCTTCGAAGCAAATTTCAGAGCAGAATAGATTACACATGGGTAACAGTAGTGATCGTCCTTCTGTCTATTGTTTTTTACATACGTTTCTCTATCAGCGTACATGCAGGGGTACATCTAGCTAAGCGGCTTATATTATGTTCATTGTTTGTGCAATCTGAGACTAAACAGAATGTCAGCCTCTTATTTATATCAACTAGACTACATAATATACCACTTTTAGTTTTTTTATTTATTTATATGATCCATTTAAAAGAGTATTATTGAATTAATGAATACAATGAAAACGAAATTCACTTGAACTGAGTATTTGCTAAATAGAATATGAAAGCAATTAAAATCACATGTAATAAAAATTCTATTTGTTTTTGTTGAAATTTAGTTTTAATAGAATTTGATGTACTTTTATAAGAAAATTAGATTTAACAAAATCTTGCATTTCTTATTTGGATTTCTTCAAATATACTTTCTGTTCTAAAAGTTCTCATATAATGGTAACAAATATATGATTGACTAAAGTGGGAGTCTCTTGACTTAAAAATATATATATTTTGTTGTTTGCGTTTGATCTTCTTCTTTCAATAGTTTTTGGTGTTTAATCGAGATTGCTATTTTTTCTGATCTGAAACAAATAATTATGAATAGATAACTGCTTAGAAAGTAGATTTCTTTTTTTAAATCAGTAGTTTCTGGAAACAAAAAATTCCATAGTAGTTATGAAATGAATTACAACTAATTCCACATGCATTGTAGTCGAATCATTAAAGTCCATTGAAATACACTCAAACTCTAATTACAATATTTAATTCTAATTCCACGAAAATTCTATATTCAATAACACTCAAACTCTAGTTACAGTACTCAATTATAATTCCATTAAAATACTTAATTATAATTCCATTATAATCTTTAGAAATTATGACCCGTAATCCATTAGTTTCTACATAATTCTAATAATTTTTGTAAAAAAACAAGAAGAAAACCTTCAAACTTGGTGCACTTATCGTAGTATAATCATTTTGTCACAATGGTCCCCTGATTGTAACCAACGAGAATCTAAGAGTCAGTGACATAATATCTCCTGCCTCCTTGGATTGGGATGTCTCAGCAAGACTGCACCTGCCTCAATATGAGGCTGTTATCATGACTCTAGTTCCTAGCCAGCTAACTATGGAGGATAGCTTTCAATGGCTACCAGAAAAGGGAGGCGTTTACTCTACTAGAGCAGGTTAGGTCTTAACAAAGATCCAAGTCTCTGGCTCTTCTCAATCTTCCTTCGCTTGGAAACGTAATGTGTGGAATCTACAGTTCTCCCCTAAACTTAACCTCTTCCTTTGGAAAGCTGCAAGTGGAGCCATCCCTGTTGGCTCAGCTCTCTCACGCAGAGGTATGATTGCAAACACTACCTGAAAGAGATGCGGGGGACTGGAAAGTGTTCATGTTCTGTTACAATGCCCATTTGCTTCTTAAGCTTGGGATCTTGTTCCGGCTCTGTGTAAACCGATTGCTTCCAACAACAATGTCCATCCTCTACTGCAATCTTTCTTGAAATCCGTAACCTTCCGACGGGACTCAGCTCTCCTCTGTACCCATGGGTCCTTTGGAACCTCTGGACAGGACACAATCAATTCCTCTTCGAAGATAAAAGGTTTACGGAACAGGAAGTGGTGTCAAAAGCACTCAGACATGCCCGATCTTGGGCCAATGCTCAACTCTCTCGCTAGTCCCAAAGGCCAACCCTTCCCCAGTACTTAACCGGCGTCTTCAAACACATTCAGGTAACCCTTTCTTGATAAAGTGTTTTTGGCAGGAAAGTATCGGAAATGGCGGGTTCCGTTGGATTTTCCAGAAGTACAACAGGAGACAATGTCTTCTACGGATCTTGTCTAGACGCTTTGTAGCTTCTGCTGTTGGGGCTGAAGCTCTAGCAATTAAATCTGCTCTGTTAGATGCAGCAAACTCTGGCTACCGCGATCTAGAAATCTTCTCAGATTGCAAAAGCCTTGTCTCCATGATCAACTCAAATGATTCCTTGGTGATTTTGAAAGGTCTCCTCTACAATATCTCGATGTTGTGTCAGACTTTTCCTCTATCCCTTTCTCCTTTATTCCTCGTCTAAACAATGTAGCAGCTGATAACCTAGCTAAGGCAGCTCTGTCTACTCTTTGTAATGCCTCCTTCATGGAGTAACTATGCTTCTTATCGTAATTTAAATTAAGGTTTGCCCAAAAGAAAAGTATAATCGTTTTGCAGTACATAACAAAAGTCCAAAGGCGGACTTAATACATTTCATACGTCAAA
This sequence comes from Raphanus sativus, assembly GCF_000801105.2. Lineage (NCBI taxonomy): Eukaryota > Viridiplantae > Streptophyta > Magnoliopsida > Brassicales > Brassicaceae > Raphanus > Raphanus sativus. Next base: position 10,862,203 of record NC_079514.1, read on the forward strand.
CTAGTTCTTGAAACATGTTTTCCTAAAGTACATGCACGATGATTGCCTTCTCCGAATATTAACTCGAATCTCGAGTTCTTGACCATTCAAGCCGCTGTGTGCAGTATCCGTTAAGGGTAAAATTGAAACAATTGTCAGAATTGATTTTATGTCAGTTAAAATAAGGGAAAATCGCATAAGAAACTCTCAAGGTGGCAGCCATTTACACTTTAAGGTCTCAGAATATTTTACAATCACTTTAAACCTTTAATTTGGCTTACTTGTACATCAAGTCAAAATCGTAACCGGTACTGTTCAAAACTGATGACGTGTCGGTTTTTTTTTAAATTATTTTAATACTAAATAAATATAAAAATACAGAAAATATAAAAAAATCATAAAAATTCATAAAAATTCACTTAAAATTTAAACATATCATAAAAATTTTACAAAAAATATCACAACAATAATTATTTTATTAATAAAATAAATATAAACTATAATAATAATAAAAACTTGAAAAAATCAAAAAAATCTCAAAAAATCAAAAAAATCATAAAATTCAAAATAAAATAAAAATTTTAAATTTAAATAGAATAAATATAAATTCAAGATAATAAAAAATTATATTTTTTTACAAAAAATTGAGAAAACAGTGTATTTTGGTGTTTATGGATCGTGTATTTTCTGAATCATAAAAAAAATCATCATCTTCAAATGATTCTCTTGAACCAAATAAAAAATCATTTAATTTGTTTGCTTTGATTTGGTTTACGAGAATCATTTGAAGATAATGATTTTTTCTGATTCAGAAAAGCCCGACCCATAAACATCAAAATATAGTTTATTCTTGAATTTATATTTATTTTATCTATTATTATTATATTTATTTAAAATTAAGTTTTGATTTTATTTTGATTTTTATGAATTTTCAGATTTTTGTGGATTTTTTTATTTTATAAAATAAAATAATTATTTTGTGATTTTTTATAATTGATTCTACTGATTCTCGTAGATTCTAATAAAATAAAATTCATTATCTTGAATTCCTATTTATTTTATTTAAATTTAATTTATTTTATTTTATTTTGATTTTTATAATTTTTTGATTTTTTGGGATTTTTATGATTTTTCAAGTTTTTATTATTATTATATTTTTATTTTTATTTATTTTATTAATAAAATAAAATAATTATTTTATGATTTTCTGTAATTTTTTATGATTTTTTGAATTTTATTTTGAATTTTTATGAATTTTTTATGATTTTTTCTATTTTCTGTATTTTTCTATTTATCTCTATTATTAAAAGAAAAGTACACTTAGGAAATGCCCCTGAGTTTTCAATGTTAATTACACTTCTATACCACTGATCCTATTAATTAATATTCCTAAAAAAATGTTGTCTTTTCAGATTATTAAATGCATGTTTTTCACTATGTTTTTTCTTTAGCCAAAATAAATTCAATATCTAAACAGAATATCTTTGCTGACAATAAGTTCTAACCTATAATCACTCTCAAATATTTAATATACCTATAAACACACAGAAACTTATCCTATAATTACGCTAACTTATAAAATTTGGTGAATAATAAATTATCTTTACATTTTTTCCATATCTAAGTAATAAATAAATTGTTGTTTTAAAATGTTATATTAACAATAATGTAATACATATAATTTACAAATACATATATATATATATATATATATATATATTATCAGTAGTACAAAGAAAAAATTTAGTGCAAACAAATATTTATACGGCCACGGGTCAAACTATAGAAATAAACAACAACATCGCAAAATTATATTTTATTCATTTATATTTTTTTAAAGAATGTTAAGATTTTGGAATTGGAAAAAATTATGACCAACCTCTATATTATTTTATTTAGAAAATTTAAAATTTATATCAAAATATTTTGTTAAACATTTAATCTTAATTTTTATTATAACTATAAATATTAATATCCAATCTAAATTTATGTCTAAATATTACAAATATATCATTTTGTATAAATAAAAAACTAAAAACATAAAATAATACCCGCCCGGTCGGGCGGGTCAAGGTCTAGTTTATTATTAAAAAAAAATTTAAAAAAAAAAACACACATCATCAGTTTTGAACAGTACTGGTTATGATTTCGACTTGATGTACAAGTAAGCCTAATTGGAGGTTTAATATGATAAATTTGCCAATTTGAATGTTTAAAGTGCTTGTAAAATATTCTCAGGGTTTAAAGTGTAAGTGACTGCCACTTCCCGTTAAAATAATAAGTCCTTACGTATAATGAAGTCATAAGCCTGAAGCTATTATTAGAATTGATGCATCACCAAATCGATGCATGTGGCAACAATTGTAATTTTTTCTAAATTAAAAAAGAAAATCATTTCCGTTTTATATAATTAATATCACTGTGGAAGCCTCCTTGGTCCAGTGGTTTGACTAATGGTTCAATTGATTCTACATCCGGAGGTCTGGGGTTCAAACCCCAGAAAATACCAAATTATGCAGATTATGGAGAAACAGGTTACATGAGATCTTCAGCTTGGTGCAGGGCGTACCATCGAACATGGATCTCATAGGACGGCTCAGAGTGGTGCAGTCAGGCGGGTATTCTCACATGGTGGTAGAATTGTCGGCTGTAAAAATCGTCTTTGTAATATTCTCATCATTGTAATAGCATAATTAATCGATAATAATCGATCCGGACGTTCAAAAAAAAATATAATATCACTAACTCAAAGTTGTAGCATGATAACTGTCCAAATTGGCCCTGTATTCTTGGGGTTTGTATAGATTTTTAGATCTTCTAGATTCGAAAGAAAGTGACTAACACGTGAATGCTATATTCCAACAACATTTTCTAGCAGGATTTCAGTCTTCTTTTTACTTTAACATTGTGCGGTAGAACTTTTTATTCCAACCTTTTATTCATCTAATTATTAAATTCCTATGATCTGGTAAATAGTGTATGTAAATAGATACCCCAAGAAAAATAAATTAAAAAGCAGACAAAAAGGTTAAAATGAAATCAAAATATAGAAGAGAAAGGAAAAGAGCTTTCGGATGGTTGGTTCTAATACGAAAGACACGAAGGAAGTCCTGTCTTGTCCATTTTGGCAGAAAGTGTTTCCACCCACATTGATGGGCTTGATTTGATCTTCAAATCATGAATCTGTTTATTAAGAACAACTTTGTTCTATACGATTACATAGCATATTTGTACTCTAGCTTTTGTCTTTCGTTCCTTGTAGGTCTAAGCATTTAGAAACCCTACGAAGAATCTATAGACCAAATCATATAATAGGAGAGAGCACTATTCTTGGATGAGTATGTGTTATGTTTCAAATTGATGGTCGATAGCATTGATCGAGAAATTACATTACTATTCGGGTTTGTTATTGATTTGAACACGTAAAACGCAAGTAACGAATATTTGTTGATGTACAAAAATAAAGGACAAATATAAAATATTTATAATCTTTACGAGTAAAAACAAAGCTTAACATACATTGTCTGCAGTGGATTGGCTTTGAGGTATGACCAGCTATGTTACATGGCCTTCGCTAAATGAAGTTATAGCAACAGTTTCAGTGTAATCATTGATCCGTCGTCCTCACAAAATGTTTTTTGTTTTTGAGAAATCCTCACAAAATGTTGGGCAATGTTAAAACCTAGTTAAAAGCTACTCTCCGGTTTAGTAACAGTTTGACATTTTGAATCCGATCCTGCTCTTAAATACTTGTTATGGGTCAAAACCTACATAATTAATAAAGTTGAGCACCATATTCTAAATATTTTGTAGTAGACTCTCTAGACATGGACACTTTCTCAATGCATCAGAAAAATAATATATGCACTGCGAATATCACTATTTAAAAGTGAATTGTAGATTGTTTTTGGAACCTAAAACAATTCTAAACCATCCATAGCAAGACACAAAAACAGGAATCTCTATATTGTCTAGTTGACCATTTGGTCTTCAAGTTAGGACCAAACCCATATAACACAGCTACAATTGATGGATTTCAAAATCCATTCAGAGAACTTAGTTCGGATTTATACTAATGTATCGAGGAAGTAATTTGTAAAACATAGTGTATATTGATGATTTAGATTTGAAAATGTGTATGTTATTGATCTTTTAAGCTTAAACAACTTTGATAAATAAAAGTATCAAAGAGTAAGCGAATACAAAAGTAATTTGTGTATAAGTTCCATATGAGAAAACTTAGCTCCCCCTCTCCTTCTCCTTTGCCTCTTTTAGGGTCTGACTAGTTTAAACGTAGCGGTTACGGTTACGGATGCAGGAATCTGCGGATGCGAATAGTTGCAGTTTCAAGCGTTATGTAACATTTTGTATAACTGACATAACGTTTGAAAACTACTGTATTTGCTGGATATTTGTGACTGGTTGATTATAAAATATTGCAGCGGTTTAATAATAAATTACTAATATAAACATATTATAACATTATAAAATATAAAAAGATACTATTGTGATAAAATATAAAAATTATTAATATAATATTATTAATAATAATATTATGTTTACTTTTTAATTTTTTAATTTAGTTGAAAGTTATAATTAAATATATTTTTTTGAAGATTTATATTAAAACTTTTAAAAGAATATTTTGTTTCATTTTATATATGTGTATATCTTTGTAAATGTGTGTATATAATTTTTAAATATTCTAATGAATAACTAGTTTAAAGTTTTTATATAACAAATTATGATATTGTTTGTGAATTTAAATTAATATAAAAATGTGTATATATTTTTATTTATAATATTTCTATTTTTTAATTTCTAATTTTAAACTTTAAACTATTTAGAAAAAAAATTATATTTTTTTATCCACCCGCAATCGCTCTCAACCGCAGACGCTAACTGGAACCACCTTTTGATTTTAAAAGAGTCAGAGCGGTTTGAAACTATTTATAGCGTTTTGTATTATTATTTTGAAACGCTGTCAACCACTACCAATCACAAAAGCTGCATTTGCGGGTGGTAGCGGGGAAACCGCACCCTCTTAATAGCTGTTCCGAGGGAGATCATAACTGCTGTGTGATCTTCGGTGGGTATATTATGTCTTAAACCCTTTTTATTATTTCGATTTCCTTTCCGATTTGGATTGTCTGTGTCATGTAGCTTTAATCTTTCGTAAGCTTATTGTTTTCTTACCGGGGTTTTGGACTACTGTACCAGGTGAATCTACCTCCAACTACGATCAATTATTAATGTCAATTTGTCTGAGAAGTGTGTGTAACTATAATTGTGGATTTTACAGAGAGATCACTTTTCGACTTTTGGTGAGATAATTTAATCATAGATAATTTTCGAATAATTTGATATTATCCTTCTCAAAGACTTGTCAATTATTTTTCTTGATTTAGTTGAATCTCTTATATTATCCGAGACCTGCAAACTAATTAGAACCTAACCAATAAAAATAAAAGTTATAGATTGCATGTCACTCTGATTACTGAGAAATATTCTTGTCAATTTATGTTCGGCTTTCGATCATCTAGCGATAGCATTGTGCGTTTTTGATACAATCAACAGATTGGGTAAAACTTAGCTTTACTTAGTTGTACTCCTTTTAATCATTTATATATATATATATATATATATATTTTTTTTGTAAATTGGCTTTCAAATCATTTATATATTATTTAAGAAGTATTACAACATTTTATTTATGATTTGCGTCATTATTAGAATGTTTCTTAAAGTCACTAAAATATGTTGGTCCATCAAATATATATTATATTTTCATTAAACTTATGATAAAATTAATTAACAATCTACCATTAATATTTATTTTTCCTTACAAAATAAAAACTACATAATTACCTTATGTGAATATAATATGTATTTTAATATTAAACATTTGATAATAATTTATGTATCTTCCATCATTTTGGTTTAATGTTATATTATTAAAGTAAATTAAAAAATCACAATAACTATATAATAAAAAATATAATTTTGTCTATGTTATATTTTAAAAATTTAAAAGTACTATAAATTACTAAAACAGTAAAATTCACGCACTAAAAATTTTATGATCAATGATTTAAATTTTTTGTTAAAATATGATACAAGTGATCATAAAACATATAAATAAAAAGTCTCATTTAATAGATATTAATATATATATATATATATACATATATAAACTAAATACGGTATTAAAATATATAAATATTTTAATTTAAAAGGTGCATTAAATTTTTAAGAACGGTTATAAATCACTAAAACTATTAAAAGTGCAACACTATAACTATTAAAAAATGTCTCACACTAAAACTATTAAAAGTTTCACACTATAATATTCCAAAATGGTCTATTAAGATGCTAAACTAAGTTTCAACAAAGTTATTAAAACTCTTGTATCCTACATTACAGAAGTCTTATAATATTTCATTCTGAGGCACTGATCTTTAACTAGTAAAATTGGTATAAGAATAATAAGTGATATTATCAAAATGAATAAAACTGGAAAACAAAAGGATGTGAAAATATATAATAGGCAAAGGAAGTTGAGGAGAAAGAAAGAAAAGCAAGGAATAAATGTACTCTTAGAAATGTACCTTTGTGTACAAACTACAATATATGTGGGCGGGAAACTAATACCATCCACATATTGTTCTAGATTCTACAGCTGGATTCAAATCTTTGTTCTTGCTAACTAATCTTAATATACGACCTTTCGCTCTTGTTAATTGGTAGCTATATTAAAATGTATCAAAGTTAATCAAACAAAAAGGTTACATATTGGCTACGAATATCATTAGCCCCTCTTCAGGTTTTATTAGCTTAAGGACTTTGATTTGCCATTTTGCGATGGTTGCTTAAACATAGCAGCTAAACTTCCTTAACAAAGCGAAAATGTTTTTTTTTATAATTGTAGTGTAATTCCAAAGACTTTCTAGGTCCAATGACTAATCACCATGACACCTACAAAATTCACGTTTTCTTACCATTTAAAACATCCCAGATAGCTAATGAGAATCGAACCCAGAACGGTACTCATAGTTGTGAACCTTTTATCATTAGGTCAAGAACACTTGGTTGAAAATGTATTATTGTGAAGTTATTATTAGTGCAAGTCCTTCCGAGAGATCGATATACACATGAAACAATAGTGTAATATCTTAATTTCGCTAGCTAGAACTGAATCATATCTTAGTACTGCGTGCGTCTTGACATGTTGCTCTTGATCATGTCATTTCATTTAAGAGCATTTTTGTTAGACAGTATAGTTGACATATTTATATGGATCACATAAACAATGAGAATTTGCATGTTCTGAACGTGTAAAGTCCATCTGCATCAAGTCAGATTGTCAGGCGCTTGTTACCGCCATCTCCTCGAAGTCACCATCGGCTGATCTCTACGGAATCTTTCGAGACATCGAGTATCTATCTTCTCGTTTCTGTTTTGTATCTTTTAGTTTCATTAAGCGTTCCCTAAACTCTGTGGCTGATTCACTCGCCAAGTCTGTACTACACTCTTCACTCCCCAACTAGATCTAGTTGGAAGGTTTTATAATATTTGGTGTTCAAAAAAAAAAAAAAAAAAAAAAGACACAGCATGCGCCGGTTTAGACTACTAATGTCTCTTTGGATAAGATAGGCTACCCAGCCTCCTCCCTATTGTACCTCTTCCATGTTTTTCCTCTTCTTTTGCCATGGAAGTTGCTTTTAAATTAGGAAATCTACTTTGTAGCCACCTATTATTCATTTCATAATGATAGTAACGTTTTTAGCAAAAAAAAAACTAAATATAAGCATTTTATAAACAAATCATCATAAGGACACCATCATGAACATAAAAGAAAAGGGAATATACATAGAACCAAACTAAGTAAGCTATTGACATTCTTTCATTCATCAACCCATCAGGATATGATGATGGCTAGCTAGTTATGATGAGAGTGGCAAGGAGGGAGAGTTTGGCACTCAGACTCAGAGACACGAGAGGCATGGAACTTGGCGATGAAGGCAGAAGCTTTACGGTCAATGCCTGGCTCAGCCACCCAATATCGTTTGTCCTCGTCGCTGGCCCATGCCTTTCTTGTGTATACGCCGTCGTCCCATGCGTCTGCTTCAACTCTGTGAGACGACCTTCGGGATTTAAAGAAGCTGAAGAGCGAGAACTTCTTTCTGCTGCTGCCTCCCATTAGAAGGTACAAGAACACGCCAAGATTCAAGAAAATAGAACTTTAAATTTGTTTAGGTTTGATGTGTTTGTGTTTATGTAGAGGGATGGTTTTGCGGATGTATTTATAGGGTGACTGACAAAGCAGCTTCTTGTGGGAGGTTCTTTTTGTCCGGCTTGGTTCGAATCTTGGTTGTTTTTTTTTTGTTCAAACAAATCTTGGTTGGTTCTGCTTAGAAAATATCAAAGCGAAATGAAGCTTACAACCGACACTGTCGGACCAACGTGCTTTTATGTGTCCGTTGCAATTATTTGAACCTATTTTACTGTCGTTTGTAATTTTTATGGGTGTAATATATACTGTCTCCCTTTTAAAGTGGTTTCAAAAAAATATAATATCTCAATTCCAAAATGATCTATGTTTTAGATTATTATTTTTGTTATTAACTATTTTCTGTAATTTTTAGTTAGAAATTTAATAAACATAATTAATTTTTCAAAGTTTACAATTTACTACCATTAACTAATAAAATACATAAAAATATATCTTTCTGAAAAACCTTCTTTCAAAAATATAGATAATTTTGAAACAGAATAAGTATATATGATTAGATTTTTCATCAAAGTTTCTAAGACACCATTTCCCAAAATTTTAACTTTAAACCCGGAGTGTACTAAAATCTTCACATAGCATAAACTATGTTCCTAAAACACAAATTTTTATTCTAACTCAAACCTGATACTACTAATAATGGACATCTTGTTCCAGAATCTGAAAGATAGGATGAAGATGAAGAGACGTGGAAGCTGGTATTACAATCAGAGAGAAAAGTGTGTATTTCAACTTGAACTTTACCCATTGTATCTATTCCTTACCGAATTTTCTAGTGGTGTGTATTTTATATTGAACTACAAAAAGTCTCAAAAAATATTGCATGAGTTTTAAGCATTGTGATTTTTCCTTTCCAAAATTTATAATAGTGCATATTTCATACTGAACTAAAAAAATATTTAAAATACTACATAAACTCTCAAAATTGTGTTTATATATTGACTGTCAAAATAGTTATCAATGTACCATTAATTTATCAAACAATGTCGTTTTGATAAATTAAGTAAAATTTAAAAATACTATATAAACTTTCAAAAGTTGTGTTTATATATATTGAACGTAAAAAATATTAGTCATTCATAAATTTTTAAAATCACGTCATTTGGATAAATTCTATAAAATTAAAGCTTAACTTTTTGGAAGGTTCGAACTTTCATACCGGTTCACAAGTAAGAATATTAACTGCTAGATCAAAGTAAGTTTTTGTATAAATTTGTAAACATTAATATTTAAGTTTTAGTTTAATAAAAATGTTATCAAAATTTTATTGTTTCAGTTTTATCAAATAAATATATAATTATTTATGCTTTCAATTTGAATTTAAAAATCATTATTTTATTAATTAAAACTAATTATTATTAATTTTAATATTTACTTTATAGTATTACTTTAAACTGAAATATATTGTAACAATTTAGAGTTTTGTGTTATTTTGCCTTTAGATCAGAGGCAAATGACGTTATTTTTGATAAACTCTATAAAATTAAAAAAATATTACATAAACTCTAAAAATCGTGCGTATATATATATATATATATATATATATATATATATATTTATAAATGACGTTATTTTTGACCATCAAAGATATTAGTCATCCGTTAATTTATCAAAATGACATCATTTTGGATAAATTCTGTAAAATTAAAATTAATATATAAATATGATTTTGATAGTTTGTGTAGTATTTTTAAATTTACAAAATTTATCAAAAATAATGTCGTTTGGAAAATTAATGGTATGGTGAATAACTTATTTGATAAATTAATGGTATAGTGAATAACACCTTTGACAGTTAATATATTATTGGGATCGTTAAAATCCATGTCTAACTCTTTATTTTCTGATTAGTATGATATTATCCACTTTGAGTTTAATAAGTAAGTTCGCATGGATTTACTTTTGGTTTTATTTTCAAAAAGTCTTTTACTAATTAAATTTGGACTTCTTTTATATATTAGACACTCTTTGTCTAATCTTCTAATATGAGACAGAGTTTGATATCTCATGTTTATATAAACATGATTTAATTTGAAGGTTCACGTAGTATTTTTAAACTTATTGTTTAGTTTATTATAAAATATACACCACTATATATAAAGTTCAGAAACAAAAAGGCACAACGTTTAAAATTCATATAGTATTTTTGAAATGTATATATAATTCGGTATGAAATATACATTAATATAAAAATGCAGAAAAGAATAGGCAGGACGGAAAAAATTCAGTTTGAAATAGGTATTTTTCCCTTTAATCAGAAGGTTATTGAGACTGTATCGGACAAGGCATCCAAGTTATCTCTCTCTCCTCTTTAACTCTTTTCTCTTGAACTTTCTTCAAACATTTATTATTCAAGTGATCGAATCAAACAAAAAGTGTGTACTATTTTATGTTTCGTAACGGAAAAAGATAGAGTTATTGTAATAAATGTCCAAACACAGTGGTGTTTCTTCGTTGGTTCTTGCTTTCTTCTCTTAATGATGCCTTCTAGATACGGCTCTTTCAAATTTCAACGAAGTGCCAAACTCTATGTCTCTATCACTTAGATTCACCTGCCTAAAGTCTGTTAGTCAATCAAAATAAGAAATCATTGTGTGATGAGTTTCTTTTGCCTTAACAGAATAATATTTTGTGGAAACATATAATTTTGTAGCTCATTTGCATCTGAAACCTTCATCTCTTCACCATATGCAACTTCTAAATTTAAATATATTTTATTCCTGAATTTTACTACGTTTCACTTTTTCCGTTTCACATTTTCATATAAATGAGCACTGAGATTTGGGAACATATATATGGTCTACACTAAATATCTTTGCTGAACAAATTGTAAAACACGTTTGGTTTAGATTGTATTAACTACACAATAACACATCCACTCCATAATTTCATTATTAGAGTATTACAGATACACGACACTGCTGTAGTAAAACTTACTAGGGTACAGTATTTCATAAAATCATGTAAACTATTAAATCTCAAATTTCAAATTAAAAGGAATCTTTCGAAGAATAAAAGACAAATGTGTTATTTTATATGATAAAGAGCGCTTCTTCTTTCGTTTTCCTTCTTTGAGGAATATATTCAACAGCTTCAAGCTACACTATAACAAGTAGTTTATTAATATCTAGTAGACTCTTTCATACGAATGTCATAATCTTATAAAATAATCGTGTAGCCTATAACTGTATATTTTAAGCAATAATTAAAGCATGACCAATTACCACCAACAAAGATCGTTATCGAATTTCATAAAAGAATAGAAAAGTTTGATTGATTCTTTTGGATGTGAATGTATTAATCTTAGTGGATTTGCAGGAGAACAAGAAACTCTCTTTGGTATTATTGTAGGTTTGGAATTTTCTTTTTTTGGGAAAATTATTCCTTATTTCGAAGGAAATTGGTTTGAATAGCCATGAAATAAAATATAATTATATATCTAATTTAAAAGACACTCTCAACTATTATTACAATATATATTATATTATCCTTACTTGCTCGTTAATAAGTTATAAACTTCTTATTCTTCAGTTTACCTACCACTATTACTACTTCTTCCAATCCACCATTATTTTCGGTAAAACAACAATTTCAATTATTTGGATCTCTATCTATCACCGTAGATATTATCTGTCATTTTCTGTAATTTTCGCATATATTTTTTTCTATCATACTCTTCAAAACAACCACCATCTCTTTGATATCAGTTACCAAACCTTCCGTCGTAATTACTACCACTCGTATGTACTGTAAGTTCCTATTTTCTGTAAAACAACAATTTCAATTATTTGGATCTCTATCTATTACCAGAAAGATTATCGTCGTTTTCTGTAATTTTTGCATTCGTTTTTTCATCATATCTTTCAAAACAACCACCATCTCTTTGATATCAGTTTTTGTATTTAGTTATGGAAATTTTAAATTGACACTGAGATAAGCAGTACTTCATTTCTTGCAATCAGAGACATTTCAAATTTAAATTTATATATTAAGCTATTTCGTTTGTTACTATTTTATTTTGATAGTTTTCATATTATATATTATTTATTATGTACATATTTTGATATCTGAGTTAAGATTTATATTTTCTTTTAGGGTATAGTGAGTTTAGTTTATGGAAGGTTTGGGTTGACCTCGAATTAAACATTACCTCATTCCCAGTAATTATAAACATTTCAAAATTTAAATCATATGTACCATGTTATTTGTTTGTTACTATTTTATTTTAATAATATTTCATAATATGTACTATTTGGATATTTAGATTATTGTTTATATTTTTAGTAGTTATTAGTGTTTTAAGTTTAGTTTATGGAAAATTTTAGTTGACGTTGGAATAAATATTACCTCTTTTATAAATTTTATTAATATGAAAAATACCACAAAAAAATCTATACCATTTAATATGTTCTTTTATATTTATATAATACCACCCTAATCAATATCATTGTAGATATCATAATAATCACTACCATTCTAACAATAATTTTTATTTTATTTTTCATTTCAATGACATATAATCTCTTTAGTTATCAGCGTCAACCAACATAGAAAAAAGAAAACACAAAGAAAAAAAAGACTAGGAGATTTAATAATGTCAAACGTCAATACTATATTTTAATTTTATTCTTAAAATTGGCTATTACACAAATTGACTATTGTTGTAATGTATAACTAACATAAATTTTTAAAATATAACATATATTATTTTTGCTAAAATATAATGACAAAAACTATTTAAAATTGTATTGGAATTTTACCAAAAAAAAGCGTGTATTGGAAAAATCCTTGCATAATTTGAAAACATAATGGCATCTTGGAGATGCTATTTCTAAGGAAAATAAAACCAGAGGGATTTTAACATATAGTTTATACTTTCTTCGTCTTTTTTGATCAACATAGTTTCGACTTTCAAGTTACGATATTAAAAATAAAAAGCATACACCAAACATAGTATATATTTCAAAGTAAAAAAAGTAACCCACTAAGCTAACTAGCACCATATATGCGCATTGCAAAAGTCACTCATCTTTTTATCACGACCAATCATATGAACGAATGTAACCACAACCTTTAACATTTTTAATATAGGAAACTGAGTGGGTAATCCTCAACTTGGACCAGATTCCTTCTCCTTTTTCACTTTTCATTTCTAATTATATATTTTAGTAATTTTATATTAAGAATAACTGTCTAAAGTTCTTAAAACAAATGCTAAAATTATTTTTTAAATTTGAATTATAATGTTCACTTTAACCAAAATGTTTTTTGGTGGTTTGAGCCCAAGGCCCAGTACTAAGAATTTATGGACTTAGTAAACAGAACAAATAAAATATCTCAAACTATCTGTCTGTTGTTCTTCCCACTCTCCAACTCTCGAGCTCTCAGGTAAGCTTCTTCAGTCTTCCTCGTAGATCAAATAGTTTCGTATCTAAACGTAATTATCTCTTTCTTCCATTGTTTATGTCGATCTTAAAGCGATAAATCCTAATTTGGATCACGTGGAACCTTCACTTTGATTGTAATGACGTAGAAACCCTAATTTCGTAGCCTCTGTTGCTGTGTTGCAGTTCTTCATAAACACAGCTGCGTTTTCTTTGCGGGTGAGTAATGCATGCATGTGGTAGCGGGGAACTAGTCAACCCCTTAACTCACATATCGTTAACGCGTATAAGCCGACCAAAAGCGGCCACAAATTATAAAAACAAGCCCAATTGAAGCCCAGCCGTTGCTTGACCTAAACCTAAATCACAGAGAGGCGCTGAGATGGGGCGGGGGCGGAAGGTGAAGATGGGGCGGCGACAGACGCTGAAGATAGGGCGGCGCCAGAAACGGCGTTGGCGGAAGGTGGAGAAGGGGCGGAGGATTAAGAATGGACCGAAAGATATTCAGGAGAGGCACGATCTTCTAATGGCCAAATACATTGAAACACGGAGTAAATCGGAGGTAATATTATGTAATCTTTCATCGACCGACGAAATTTGTTTTTTTTTTTGGTTTATATCATGCATGTATGTATGAATCCGAATTGTCCCTCCTCTTGTTGATTTTTGAGGAATATTTGCTCTTAGGGTTTCGATGTTAGTCCAGCACCGTTCTCGCTTAACCCACTGACAGCACACCACTGTGGTCATGGTTATTGTGATAGTTGTTGTGAGTTTGCCCTCCTTTATGCGAGGATGGGCCTTCATCGTTACAGCTTACTCCAGGTTCTAAATAGTGTTTCTTTGCCCTGCTGGCTTTCTTATTATTATTTTTTTGCTTGCTCGATCTAATTTCTTTATTTTTTTTTTCAAATTTAGGGGAAAAAATTGCAGCTCAGTAGCATAAAGAAATACAACAAAACCGCTTGTACTCATATTGACTCTTACTACATCACTTTGGAAGCCGAGGATCCAGTCATCCCTGGTTCTCTCCTGACTTTTCAGACCAAAGTTAGTGAAAGAAGATACCGCAAATTCGATCTCAAGTGCACTGTTGCTAGACTTCTAGGTAATAAATAGTATTTCATTATTACTAGTTCACTACAACAAGTCATCAATCATATCAATGTCTCAGTTTTAATCTATCTTAATTTGTGTAGGTGAAAAAACCAAGGAGACCATCGAGGCCAAGAAAAGTAGCCTTCCCAACGTGCCTGAGTTGCCTCAAGAGGACCCTTTTGTTGAAGATGGCACCAACCGATTTTACAATTGGTAAATTGTTTTTTTTCTTAACTAAAAAAAAAAAGAACATTATAATCAACCACTATTACTTACTGATTTTTAAATTTCAGCTCAAGGATTCAGAGCTTGAAGACAATGACTGGATCCGTTTGTACTTGGAACTTGCCGTTGCTACAACCAATAGGAAATATGGTCGTCACCATGAAAGTCTGGCCGTTTTGAAGATTCTGGAAGTTGCTATTGAAAGTACCCAGGGACTTGGAGACTATGATGCAGTTTTCTACATAAGGTACGACGACTCTTGTGAGGCTCGAGTTGGTAAGGATATCCATCGCGTTGCTATTGTCAGAAGGTTCTTTGATAAGCAGTCCGAAGTCTTGTATCTCCTTGGTCATAATCAGAGCATAAACAAAACTGCTGCCATCGAAGCTGGCTCGTCCTCTGCACAAGACTAGATCCACTTAGCGTATATATGTGGATCAGAATAATAAACTCCATCGGTGGAATGCTTTTTATGCCAACTTTTGTGTGTGTGTGTGTGTTTTGACTTAAATGTGTTGTTATACATTAATAATATTTCGTTGGTCAGACTAATTTATTTTACTGTTAAGTACATTGCTTTTTTAATTTATTTTATGCGTCCTTGTGTGGTTTTTAAGTGTGTTGTTTTTTCTCTGTGTAGCTCATTTCGTCTTGACCAAAACTTTTTCACTAACCATATCTCATCTCACTTTAGGCTGTGACGGGCCGATTACTTTAGTTTTTAAGTGTGTCGTTTTATTACTTTAATTTACTTTTTAAACTTTGTATTTTGTCACTATATTGTATAATCACAGACTTCCTTGAAATGTTGGGAGCAAATAACATTTTATTAAAATTTTAACAAATTTACAACTCTATAAAAAAATAAATATTCTATTTTATGTATATTCATTTGTTTATGGAAAAATACATGTAGCCAATTGTATCAATTTGAAATGGTTAGAACCACTCATGTGTACAATATATTTTGTAATTGAATGTGTAAGATTTGTTTAATACTCCCTTCGTTTTTCAATAACTGTCGTTTTGACATTTTTCACACAAATTAAAAAAGTTGTTGAAATATATGTAAGTTGTAATTAATTGTACCTCTTTGACAATAGTATTTGAGATAAATAAAATTATTTATAAAATCAATGCAGTTTGTAATTAATTTTCAGCTGAAAGTTAGTATAATTTGTATTGGAATTGTAAAGTGACATTCTTTGTGTAACAAGAAAATGAGCTCAGAGTGACACTTATTATAAAATAGAGAGAATAGTTATATTGTATCAATAATCTATATTATAATAATTTATATTATTACAAAACAGAGGAAAAGGTTTTTGTTTTTAAAATATTTTAAAGTTTTGAAAAACAAAAAGTCAGTGGGTCAAATTTAGTTTGCTATCGTAAACAATATATTTATTTATTGTGTTATATAATCAGCGTCGTCTATGAAAATGTTGGGAGTTATAAAGACTTTAGTAAATTTTATATAAATTTGACTTTTTTTACAAATTTGGTAGTTTTTTAGATCAAATTAATTTATTATTTAAGTAAGAGGTCGATGTATAGTAGAATCATTTTTGTTGTTGCATAATGCAAAAACACATGGAGATTATATTAAAATAATAAAACTATAAATCAATAGCACACAATATATATTAAATATTTTGTTGTTGCATAATGCACTTGACATGGCACACGAATTTCTTCCTTTTTTTTTAAATATGGACAAGATTTAAATATTTCTTTTGATTGGCTGTGAAAATTTCTTTACTTTTTATTTTCACCCAATAATTTAAACGTATTTATTATATAATAAAACTTATATATATATATATATATATATATATATATATATCAAAATACACAATTTTTTAATCTATAAATAAAGATTACTCTCATTTTATTTGGATACAGAAAAATGTCATTTTTCACTATAATCAACTATTTTAGTGTCTTAATCATTTTTTTTTGTTAAATAGATCATAATAATAATTTTGTTAATACTCAAAACTCTTCTAATGTTCCATTTAGTTTCCGAAATTCCAACTACTATCAATTTCACAAGTCTTATAAGGGTGAACTTTTAGGTTCACCAACCAATAGAAATCAGTCATTTCACAATTAATATTTTTTTTAAAAGCAAACAAAGTATTATCGAGTTATATTATATTTTTTAAATGAAAAATGTTAAAAATAAATAAAATAGTAATATATACAAAAAAAAGATTTTTAAAAATAGTTTAACTCCGTCATCAAAACATTAAACCCTAACCTCTAAATCCTAAACCTTGGATAAATATTAAAACCTAAATTAAAAATATTAAACACTAAACCTTAGGGTTTAGGATTTAGTATTTCGATGACAGCGTTAAAATATCTATTTTTTTGCATATACTAGGGTTTATGGTTTAGAGTTTAAGATTATCCAAGAGTTTAGGGTATATCCAAGAGTTTAGGGTTTAGGATTTAGGGTTTAAGATTTAATGTTTTTTGATGATGTTAATTTTTTTTTTAACACGTTAAATTTTTTTTTAAATCATTTTTTGTAACTACTATTATTTTTATGTGTTTTTATTTTATTTATTTTAAAAATATAATATAACTTAACAATATTTTGTTTCTCTTTTTAAAAAATATTAATTATATGAAATACTTGATTCCTATTGGTTGGTGTACCTTAATATTCACCCTAGGTTCAAAACCAACCTTCCAACCAATACCAAAACTTACCAAACTATGGTTTCTCTCCAAATTTCTTTATGCCATCATCTGTACCGAATTAAACTCCAAATTACGGATCAGTGATGCAATTTTTTTCTAAACAGCTCTTTTTTCTTCTACTCCAACGGGTGATGAAAATGATCCGAGAGCAACTGAATTTTCCGAATTTTTTACCCAAATAGCTCTTGGTGGCGTGAGCGATGTTAATGAACCCATTCCAGATGCAAATGCAGATAATTCACCATATTCAATCTTGGTGGCACGAGCGGTGTTGGAATGTTTCATGGTTAATTTCTTTAAAAAAATTATGTGTGTGCTTTAAGAGTTTAATTGTATGTGAACTGAGTCTATTGTACTAATTAAATAATGTATTTTTATTTTGTGTGATTTGTATCGTGTGTGTTTAATTTTTTTTTAATAATGTGTATTTGTATCGGATGTATTTAAAGTTTCTTAATTTTAGTTTTTAATAGCATTAAGTTTCGTATTTTTGATGTTAAAATTAGGTAAATATCTTATTTAAAAATAAATATGTTCTTAATTTTAATTGTTTTATTAATATTTATTTAAAAAGTAATGCAATTATTATAATTCAAAATAAATATCATTAAAAGTTATGTTATTTTAGAATTTATTTAATTATTAATATGTAATTATTATGTTTGAAAAACAAAAATATGAAATAAAAGTTGTGTGGTAAAGCGTTGAGTTTTTAAAAACAAAATCATTATAAAGGTTTAGAATGAAATTAGTGTTGAATAAATGAGGTGGAAGAGAAAGAAGAAGAAGTGAAATGTTAAAAAGAGAAAATGAGAGTGTTAATAAAAGAGAAAACGTTGAAACTATTGAACATGGTGAACTTCTTCTTCAAAGTTGATAATTTGTTTTACTGTTTGCTTCAGGCATAACGGAGCCTATAAAGTCTGGTAATCAGGGACCAGAGACTGAGACTCGGTTTAGGAAAGCAAGAAGAGGATGATTATTTCACTGCAGAGTAGAATATCCAGGGGAGGAAGCTTGATATTGAGATCGAGGAGACTGAGGAGATTGCCAAAGAAACGGGAGGTATGCGCTCAAAACATATTTGGAAAGAGCACAAGGAAAGTGTGTACTGCAGTTTTGTATTAACCTGGTTGGTGCCTTTCTTCTACTGCCTGCTTCGTGCCCATTATGACAATCCAGGTGTAAGCAGAACGTGAGCTGAAGATCCAGAGCGATGTGAAAGAGATTCGCAAATTCTTCTATAGTCAGCTTTGCAACAAGCAGTATAGAACGGGGATGGAGTACATTTGAAGGTCATTTTAGCTCATATGATCACAACTCTAAGAAGGTAAAACGAATAACCTGAAACCCTTGTTCTTGTTTATAGTTTTTCGAAGCCCTAAAACTTCCAAGTGTTGGGACTATGCAGAGATTCAAAGAAATGAAAGAGATGCACGTACGGAAGATGCGAGAGCAGCAGCGTCCAGAGAGGGAGATGACTAAAAGCCGCAATATATCAAACGGTACAGTAACACGAGCTAGGACCGGTTAAAGCTAGCCTGCTACAACATTACATTACATTGCTCACATATCGATCGAAACTAATATCTGTTACATTTTTGTAGATCTGCCAACACACGAGCAGCAACAAGAAGCCTAAAGTAGCGATTTGCATCGATTTTCGGCAATAATAGCGACCAAGATTAAGGTTACTACATCTTGATTGAAGAAACATTGTACTTTATGTTTTTTCAAAAACAGAACATGGTCTATAAAAACAACAAAACTGACCGTTAAAACTGTCTCCTGTCCATTACCTATGAAAGATGTTAAACGGATGGCAAACATAGCTGACCATTTAACACGTGAGTTATAAAAGCCTTGGTGTTGGTGGTAACTTGGTAGGTGATATCTTCCACCCCCACGCGCCAGTCACGTGACACGAACATTTGAATATATTTTTTGTTTGTCCACTTGTCATCGTCATGGAACCGCACTTTCACAACTTGTCTTTATCCTCTTTAATAATTAGAATGAAAAAAAAAAACACAAACTCAAAACCATTCGCGTCTCCTCCTCCTCCTCTTCCTCTTCCTCCTCTTTGAACAAATCCAATGGCTTCTCTCTCTCCGCCTGAAGAAGCAGCTTCGTATCACCGCCGTCGCTCCAAACGCTATCCCTCCTCTTCCACCACCACCAACGGCGTCTCCGCCGCCGAATCTGTTCCCGACAAACGCCACAAGATCTTTCACGAATCCTCCTCGAGTCTCATATCTCCCTCCGAGATCGAAGCAGAGTTCTCCCACCACGACCCCGCCTTCGCTCGGATCAACAACGGGAGCTTCGGCTGCTGCCCCTCCTCCGTCATCTCCGTCCAGCGAGACTGGCAGCTCCGGTTCCTCCGCCAGCCGGATCGGTTCTTCTTCGACGACCTCAAACCCAGCATCTCCCAGTCCAGAGCCGCCATCAGACGCCTCATCAACGCCGAGCACGACGACGAAGTCTCCCTCGTCGACAACGCCACCACGGCGGCGGCCATCGTCCTCCAGCAGACCGCCTGGGCCTTCCGGGAGGGGCGATTCGACAGAGGCGACGCGGTGGTGATGCTCCACTACGCCTTCGGCTCCGTCAAGAAATCGGTGGAAGCGTACGTCTCACGCTCCGGCGGGGAGGTGATCGAGGTTCAGCTCCCGTTCCCGGTTAACTCGGCTGAGGAGATAATCAACCGGTTTAGAGCCGGTTTGGAGTTGGGTAAGGCCAACGGTACCAGGAGGGTGAGGTTAGCGTTGATCGATCACGTGACGTCGATGCCTAGCGTTGTGATACCGATCAAGGAGCTTGTGAAGATATGTAGAGAGGAAGGCGTTGACCAAGTGTTCGTTGACGCGGCTCACGGGATTGGTTGTGTCGACGTGGACATGAAGGAGATCGGTGCTGACTTCTACGCTAGCAATCTCCACAAGTGGTTCTTCGCGCCGCCTTCTGTCGCTTTCTTGTATTGCAAAAGGTCCGGTGGTGGTGGTGGTAGTAATCTGCATCACCCGGTTGTGTCTCACGAGTACGGTAACGGTTTAGCTGTTGAGAGCACGTGGGTCGGGACTAGGGACTATAGTGCGCAGCTGGTCGTGCCATCGATTTTGGAGTTTGTGAACCGGTTCGAAGGTGGGATTGATGGGATAAAGAAGAGGAATCATGAGTCTGTGGTTGAGATGGGACAGATGCTGGTTAAGTCTTGGGGGACGCAGCTAGGTTGTCCGCCTGAGATGTGTGCGAGTATGGTTATGGTTGGGTTGCCTGTGTGCTTAGGTGTGTCGAGCGAGTCGGATGCTGTGAAGCTTAGGAACCTTTTGAGAGAGAGGTTCTGCATTGAGATCCCGACCTACTATAGAGCGCCTGGTGAGGGGGAGACTGATGATTCGATCACCGGGTATGTTCGCATTTCGTTTCAAGTTTATAACAAACCTGAGGAGTATCATAGGCTTAAGGACGCAGTAAATGAACTTGTGAGAGATGGGTTCAAATGCACGTCTCTATCTGATTGAATAAGGTACGTTATATAGTCCAAAGTGAAGAGTATATATATTGTTCATAGTAGGCATATGCTAATGTATGTAACGCAGGGTAACAAGCTATTTCGAGGTGGAGTAAATGAATAATGAATGCCTGGTGGAAGTTATGATGGTTTAGGTACCATGAGGATTTGGGAAGAAGTGAAGTAGCCTATATATATGTATTTTCTAGTCAGGTCATAAAACATCTTCTCAATACAGTAATGATTGTATGAGAAGACTTTGTAAGCATTCTTCTATTTCATTTGCTCGACATGTCTGTCTTAAAAACGTTAGCAACGTCGGTAATAAAGTAACAACGGTCACTATTTTCAGTGTTGTTGTTGGTTCGATGTCACTGTCTTAAAAAAAATCTTTAATTTTGTGTGTACGTTTATAATGATTCTCTAATTAAATCCATTGTTATTCATTTGGATCACATTCATACAAAACCAGTAAATGGAAAACGTTGATTTGATGATGCTATTCATTTGGAAAGTTTTTGTTTTTTTGTCAGATCAGAATCTTTTAAAACGAGGACTTTTTACACGTTTTATAGTATAGCAAATATTTGAAAGGGAAAAGACTTTTCAAAAGATTGCTATATAACGTGTGGAGATATTTATGGCAACAGAAGAAAAAGATGTTTAATTTGGAGAATAACTACCTGATAAGATCATAGGACTCATAAGAGAGCTATTAAATTTTTGGTCGTTGGTTGATTGAAAAAGATTCCCAAACTTCAGATGGTGCATGTTCGCAACGTTTTAGTACCATGAAACCTTTGACTTTTGAGAGTCTTTGATCCAAAACCTACCAAACTGTGGGGTCCCATACAACTCAGCAATTCATAATTCTGACGTGGCGCAGCATTGGCATAATCAGTCTAAAGGGTAAGAGTTTGTTTAGCCTTTCTGCAAATTCCACAATGGTCTTTTTTTTTTTAAAGTATATCAAAGTCTTTGTTTTGCTTCTCTTATTCCAAATGATATTTTTTCCTTTGTAAGGGCGTCGTCAAGTCTCATCGGGGCAAAATCTGCATACTTTTCTCGGCGTTTTAACTCAAACAAAAGTTGAAAATTTGTACCAAAATGAATACTGTACTTTTTTATGGTACCAATGTGATGATGATAATCAAACAAGAGTTGTGATGAGAAAGAAAAGATTCACTAAAGCTCAAAGAGTACCAAACTTTTGATTTAAAATACTTGATGGTTTGCTTGTACACTATAAACCTACGACAGTCATAATAACTTCTTTTGTTTCTAATACTCATACAACAAACAAAGGGTACATCTCAGATTTGTGGATACAGAGAGATAGAGAGAGAGGCATATTATACAAGTTTAGTGCTTTGTGCTACTACATTTAAGGTTTTAAAAAAAAAGGAAATTACAAACCGAGCCAAGGACACTGCTTCCTCGCATGCTCAGGTACTAACTTAGCTACAGTCTCCACTGCCACACCTTTCAGCTCTGTTTTCACAACAAAATAACAAACATGATTTCAGAAACTTGGATGATCTTTATCAGGTAACTTTGGAGTTTAAGGAATCAAGAAAAGAAGATGTATGTACCGTGAGGCTTGAAGTTGAACAGTGGTGGAAGGAAACGTCCATTAGGCAGACGTGCATTTGGATCTCTTAGCTCATCAAAGAACGGGTGGACCAATGTGTCAAGCTGTCACCAGATTTTACTATGTAAGATAAAAAAAAACAGAAATGAAAAAAGATTCAAAGAAGAATGTTCTAACAACACTCACAGCGGCAGATCTCAAATTGGGAGAGTATTGAAGAAGCCTTGATACCAAATCAACAGCCTCCGGAGGCATACGTTTGTGAAAAATCTGTAAAATATAATTATGGTTGAGAAGACAATGAAACATGTTGGTTCATCTGATGTATATATATAATGTTTTAGTTAATACCTTGTGCCATGGATGAGCTTTAATCTGAGGGAACTTGAATTCCGTGTAGTTTGGATTCATACACTTGATTTCCTCCCTAGTAGGTGTTCCCAAAACCTATGCAAATGCAACACATAATAAACATTAGAAACAAGAACTTTTTTATGAAAGAGTGAACATATGCAACAAAGCTTGTTTACCTTAATAATCTCAACAAGTTGATCAACACCACTCTCACCAGGGAACAATGGCTGTGACCAGAAGACATGATAGATTTTGTCAATATCGCACAAGTACAATTTGAATTTAGATGATCTAGCAGCATTACCTGTCCAAGCAAGAGCTCAGCAAGAACACATCCTGCAGACCAGACATCAATGGCTGTTGTATACTCGGTGGCTCCAAAGATAAGTTCAGGTGCTCTGTAATACCTCGAGCAAATGTAGGAGATGTTTGGTTCCCCTTTTACCTGTGTTGCAATGATTCACTAAGAAGAAGAAGAATGTACACAAGACAGAATGAGATTTTTATAAAAAACGCACCAATACTTTTGCACTTCCGAAATCACATAGCTTCACTTGATGAGTGTGTGGATTTACCAACAAGTTTTGAGGTTTGATGTCACGATGACACACACCAATACAACGGTGAATGTAAGATAAAGCCCTAAAGATCTGCCAAAACATAGAAGAAGCTGATCAGTGATTAAATAAATAAAAAAAAACTCTAAAACCAAATAGTACCTGATAGGTGTAGAGTTTGACGTATATGATAGGCATCCGCTGGTTGAGTTTGTTGTAATGTTTGATAACACGGTGAACAGTCTCGGGGACGTACTCAAGAACCAGGTTGAGGTAAAGCTCGTCTTTCTCGGTGGTGGAGAAGAAGCAGTGTTTGAGAGAGACAGCGTTAGGGTGGTCAAGCAGCCTCATGGTCTGAAGCTCGCGGTTCTTGTACCTCCGGTCTTGCAAAACTTTCTTAATCGCAACGGTTTCTCCCGTCTCGAGGCATTTCGCCTGGAAGACAACGCCGAAAGAACCGTGGCCAACAACACGCTCCGCCATGTAGCTGATCGTCTGCTTTTTTGACATTTAGAGGGAAATCAAAAACACAAAAAAACAGAGGAAACTAATGAATCAACTAAAACTTAAAAAGCAAACCTGTTTAGGTTGGCCGTTTCTACCACCGATGGTAGTGACTATGATGTGGCCAGTCTCTGTGCTGTTACCATCAACCACTGTGGCTTCCATCTCCTATAGCCAAAATCAAAATCGCTTTTTAGTTTTCTTGCTAAACATAGTAAGCAGAAACACTATGTAAGAAACAAAAAAAAGAAGGGTACTTTATCGTCACGAATCTTCATGTCGTTCAATTCTTCAGGCAATTTATCAACACCACCAGTAGAGTCTATAGGAGGAGGAGGTGGTGGTATGCTCACGGATGCCATTATTTTTCAGGGGCTACAAAACAAAGTTATCTTCTTTCAATCCCTTCAAGCAGAGAGCTTCAAATACAAACAGAGAAAACAACGTTATATATATATATATATATATATCAGAATCAGAGTAGAAAAGAGCCAAGCTGTTTTACAAGAAGAGTTTGTAACACTAACAAGTAACAAATTACCATTGAAACTTAGAAGACAAATGACAATAAAAGAACATAAAGAGGAAAGCTTTAAGCAAAAAAGAAAGAAAGAAAAGAAAGACCCTCTTAACATCAAAGTAGGAAGATTTAAGACGAAGACCACCTAAATTTGATTGGATAGAAGCAGATCTGAAGCTATAAATACCTCAACAAACTATCCAAAAGAGACCCCCCCCCCAGAATTCGAAAATGAGCTTATATCAGAAGAAAGAGATGTTTAAAACGTACCGATTGAAAACGTAGAAATCTCAGATCGAGAAAGATTAAGAAGACGAATGATCTTTAGGAGGTAGATAGATCCGTACGATTTAATAAGAAGAGATTGTGGGTTTTGATGATGATGAATCTGCTCTTCTTTCCTCTCTTCTCGCTTTTAACTTTTTTTTTAGTTATTATGAATTTATTTTATTGTGGTGTTTCTTCTCTCTTCTCGTCTCGTGAAGTGAAACGTATGATATAATGCGCTGGTGACAATTTTTATTTATTTATTGATCAGGAAAAACAGTATTTATTTATTACAACATTTGACCCGTAGAATACAAAAACAAAATAGGCCAATGGGATAGTCTTCAAGTGAAAACTAGTAATAATAGTGGAGTCTTTGAAGTTAGTAAAGAACCAATGTAAAAGTTACATTGGTTTCGGTTTTTCCTGTCTTTTTTGAGTTTTTTTTTTCTGACCATTCAAACTTTTTCTTGTTCTCTCCAACGCACACGACACGACTAAAGAGAGATAAGGATGATGGTAGAAGAAAATGCTCATTATTATCTTAATAAACTGATCATCACTCAGTGACAAAAAAATGATCATCACATGACCTTCGATCAATTATTTCTTGTGTATGGATTGGCAAAGAATATACCAAGAGAGAGACCACAAGCTGAAAATTGGGCCGTTGGGTCAAACGTGTCGCAGAGGCGAACAAAATTAAATAAATAAAATTTAATCAACGACCACTTTTTTTATTATAAGGTGAGAGACCACCCTATCTTGTAAGCTATCTCCCCTAATAATTCACCCCCAATTATTGGATTTTTATCCCCTTACAACATTCAATAATGTTGAGACAAAATTCATATTTTAGACACTTCTCCTTCTGTTTAATAATTCCATTGACAAGGGGGTTCTGAATTTATTGTGGTTCTTACTTTCATACAACCAACAAACATGATACAACCAACAAACAATGAATTTTGATTACCGGAAAGTATTGAATACATGCTTTATGTTCAAATTTAACATCTAGCCCATAAACACATAAAAAAAATAAAAGAAAGAGGTAACAATGAAATCGCTTAGTCAATCATAAATTTCTTCTCAACATGCATATAAACAATTTTTCAAAAAAAAAAGCATGCATATAAACACAATAGTCAAAGTCTAGACATTTCAATTCAACTTACAAACCCACTAATCACGACTTCAGAAGTGTTCTCATTTATAACACAAGGAGCAACACAAGCGTCCTATTTTGAACATCCATTGGTCATCTTGAAATCATCTTGAAACCTTGTTCCAGGTTATTTAACATCCTATCTTGAACATCCATCAGTCAAAGCAAAAAGAGGCTTTTCCTTGATTTTCCAAAGTTGCTTTTCTTCTTCTGGTCTTTGTCTATTCTCCGCATCGGGTAGCAAACTGTGTAACACGGCCAAGTGGTGGCGGATGTAGAGAGGTGGGGGGGGAGGGGGGGGGCAGCTGCCCCATATGAATTTTTGGAAGAAAAAATATTTTCATTGATTTTTTTGAAAATTTATGATTATGCCCCCTATGATTTAAGTTGCACCTTTATACTGCCCCTGGTGAATCTGTTGGCTGGCTCTGCCAGTGAGTGGTGACAGGATATTCTTCATTGTCTTATAATCTTCATTTCCTATTCCACTACCTTCCAAAACCTGTTTTTATATTTTTCACATCAAAAATCAACTTATAAGATTTCACTTTTATTAATGTTCAATTCAAATGCAACTGACCTTGTTTCTGTTTAATATATAAGGTGCAATCCTAGGAATGCGGCATACAGACAACGCATCCAGGAACACAAGAACTACCACTCGCCATTGCTCAATCCTTAACGAAGGAACTGCCCTTGTCAACGACATCGTCTCCAACAAGCTTCCCTGTTCAACAACAACTCCCAACTACATTGCTGACAATTGTTAGTTCCATCCAATTCTATTTTGGGTGAGTTTGTATAAAATGCTTACAAGAGACTTACGGTTAGAGAGAAGCCTACGGGAGGTCCATGAAACCAAGATTGATCACGGTCAAAAAGATCAGAATCTTTCAATACTTTGTTGAGATTTCAATACGGTTACTTGGCAACAAAACGATGCCAGCTTTCGCAGCTATATAAAACATGACAAAAAATGCATAATTCAAAAAAGCTTATGGAACTCAACAAGGTATTGAAATCCAAAGCGGATAATAGCATAACTAACACTTTTTCATCAAGCATATTCAATTCTTAAATGTCGTCCTTGTCCATTTCTTGATCCTTGCAATACACACAATAAAATTCAATATCTTCCTAACAATCATCAAAACATCTCATGCGCCGAAGAAACAAAGAAACTCGTTCTTGATATAGAGAAAAGAGATATCCTGAAAGTAAGACCTGACTAATTAACTATCTCTCTACATCTCCCTGAATGCTTACTTTTTTTTTTTTTCAGTTTGTTCAAAATCCGTCAAAACTGTTTTCTCTTTGCCTGATTGATCCCTCTGCATGAGAAGGTTGCTTGACTTGTGTTGGAAGCTTCAAATCCTTCTTCTTAGACGCAGAAAGAAGGAGAGGATCCAGTTAGAGAACTTTTCTCATCAAACTCGAATTTCTTCCTGTCTCTTTTCCATTTCACGATGAAACCCTGCACAAACACAGTAGACTTCAAAACCATCCAGATAGACAGAGAGCAAGGACAACAACGGTATATTGTTGTCTTACACTGTCGCGCACACATCAGCAGAAAGGGCCTAATAACCATCACAAGATCTCAGGCTCCCTGGGGAATAAACAAAACCATTCCTACCTTCCAAGCAAGAATAAGTAACATATATATACAGCTACAAATTCTTACAAACGTAATCAGAGCTTCCCCGGAAAAGAAATATATGTTGTTTGCGGAAAACTGTAACGACTACTTCATGAGTTCTCTGGTATTTAAGGCGGTTATCCTTATTGGGCCGACAAATTGGTCTTTCCGATAGGCTGACAATAGAACAAACATTTGAAATTAGTTGAAGTGGACCATTTCTTGTAATATCTTTTTTTTTACCAGCGTGGCATTGCCAAAGCTTGAGTGATTAGATTTGGGTGTTTTGAATATCAGATCGGATATTTTGGATATCCTATAGTTTGTTAAGATATATTTACTATTTAATTTATTTTTGGTTCGGTTAGACTTTGGGATAGTTTCTGATTAGGTTTGGTTTGGATAATAAAATTAATAACCAAAAATACTGAGAAGAATTGGTTTTGGTTTTAATTCAGTTATTTCGAGTAATTCATGTCAAATATCAGATCTTTTTGAGTAAAATATTAAATAACTAGGATAATTTGGATAAAAAATTTGGATATGTCAGACAAAAATATCCTAATACTTTCGGATATTTTCAGATAGTTCAGATACTTACTAAAATTTAGTTTTTTTCAAAAAAAGATTGAATGCCAAAATATAGAAACCATTTGGATATTTGAGAATTTTAGTTTGATTTTGATTTTGAGTATTTCGGTTCGGTTCCAATTCCATTCTTGAACTATAGAGCCATTGCCTAGAGGATGGATAATCCTAGTATGTTTATGGCATTCATTCTCTGTAACTAAAAATAAATCATATTACTGTATAAAAAAAGTATTGCAAAGTGTCTCTTTTGTACCCTCAAGAACCATTATCTACTACTACTAACTACAACTACTACATTTTCACAGACAAAAAAAAACATAAGATAAGAGTTCAAAGATCATATAAACACCAAGAACTCATCATCTTTTGGAGACAACCACTAATATCAACATCGACATTGACACAACGATCTTGAACCCTGAAGTATCCCAAAAGTTCTGTTTCTCTCCAGACACAGATTCATTCATCTGTTTTCCAGTAACCTGATCTCTTAGCTCCTTCATCGCCTTGTCTCTCTTCTCCCCCATCTGCATTCCCCATTCATTCATCAATCACACACAATAAAATCATTTGGTTTCTAATACAAGACTAAAAAGCCACAAATCTTGAATTTTACCCTCTGTAGCTTTCTTGTCTGGCTCCGAGCTTCTTGCAGACAAAACTCCATCTTCAGCACCTTCTTCCTCAACTCTTTATCTGTTCTTCTTTGCTTCTCCAACTGAAATGTTCATTTGTAAAGTCAAAAGCCTGAAAAAACTTTCCGACAATAAAAAAAAAAACAGAACACAAGAATTACACAAAAGACTGCACCTGAGATTCAAGCTCCTTGGCCTTGAGTTTCCAGTGACCTGACATTAACCTTATCTCATCTTTCAGTTTTGCAATCTCTTCGTCTTTTGCACCTAACAGCATGTTCACTCTCTCCAAGTTCTTTGGAGAAACCTCTTCCACAAGTCTCCTTAGCTCACATTCCGTGTCTTTCCCTGACTTTGCAATCTCACGCTCGATTCTCGTGACCTCGTCCCTCAGCTGCTTCTGAGAACACACTCTCGTCTTTAGATCTCTCTGAAGATTGTCAAGCTGGTGGCCTAGCTGAGTCACGCGGTCTTCGTGCTCTCGTAGCAAACATGTTTTATCGTCGAGTTGTTCTGAAAGCATTGTGCATTGGAGCTGTGCGGATTGAGCAGAAGCAGAGCTTGTTTCTGCCAGTTCCTTTGTCAAAGCTAGCTGAGATCTCAGGTCGTCTACTTCTTCCAGAAACTGTTTCCATCAAACAAACAAAAGAACGCATAAGAGAAACATTCCCCCACAATACTTTAATAACTCCAAGATTATGCAAACCAATCAAATAACTGAGCAGGACTTATACCTAACTAATTGCATTGAGTGTTCTAGAAAGTAACGGTTCTGGAGTTGCATTAAGTGAACCCCCTTCTGATTAATAACTGATCAAATTAGTTCATTTCATCACAAGAACTTAAAATCATTTTTCAGGGCAGAGGATGAATAAGTCAAGCTTCACTTGACATTTATTAATATAATAAAGTTGAGACTGAACACAGTCAGCTTCATCTACTTTTATTGAAGATCTTAAAAAGGGCCAGTATAATGATTAGCTTAGAAAGATGAAACCAAGTCATACTCTTTCAGTAAACCATTTAACAGCACTTCTCAAAGACCCAAACTTTTTTCAGATTTATAATATCAAATTTGGAGCGTTTAATATTATTATATAACTCAAAAAGCCAAAAGGGTATGATAAAAAAGTTAAAACCTTTGTAGCAGCAGATGTTGAAGCTTCAAGCTGACAATTCCTATCTTCCAATGTCTTCTGCAATTTACAGATCTCCCTTTCCATGTTCTTAGCTTTTGTCTCTGCTTCCTGTAGAAAAACAAAAACCCACAAGACAAACAAATAAACACCAGATGACCCCACAAAGGCACAAACCAAAGAAGCAACACAAAAAAAAAGAGGAAGAATCAATCAGAGAATAAACACAAAAGGGACATACTTTTCTAGAAAGGCTTTCTTTAGCAAAGAATTGTTCTTGAGAAACCAAACGGCCTTTCACTTGCTTAAGCTCAGCCGCCATAGACACCACGTTGCGCCTGAAACTCTCTTTCTTCCCATCTAAATCTCTCAGAAGCGGATCCACCGCCGTTTTGGAGGAATCAGACATCAGGGTCTTGTCGGATCTCTCATAAAAATCAGTGAATCTGTTTCAAGCATCAGATCAAATCTCAGAAACTCTTCAACGAAGAAGAAGAAGAAGGAAGGAATAAAATTTGTATTCAATGCATGTGAACAAATCTTAAATTATTAACAAAATTTAAGAAAACAAAGGCTTAATGAACTTTTATTAATGAATCGGGATTTTAAATATATTTCTTCAGACAGTGAGAGGCAAACAAAACATCAAAGGAGTTTAAAAAAAAAGATTGCGGCTTTACGAGTTCTTGTGGAAACTAAAGAAGATGGAGAGAGAGAGAGAGAGTTCAGCAGGAGAGCTTTGTTTTCGAAATCGTCAAAGAGAAAAAAAATCAAAGCTTCATGTTCATTTTCTATCGTGACAGAGGAGAGAGAAAGGAAACACGCAGTCAATGAGTTTCAAATTAATGAATTTGGCTTTTTTCATTGTCTGAGAGAGAGACATACAACTGGAAAAGATTAAATTATTATTATTTCTTTTAAGTTTTGATTTGATTTTCCACTAATTACGGGTTGAGAGTCTATTTGTTTTATGAATTAAAAGGGACTTTGAACTTCACTGATAAAATTATTTCCCTCCCAATTCCTCGATGTTCGCAAACCCATCGAGAAAGAAAGACAAACTCACAAAAGTGAGAAAAGCAGAATTTTCTGTAGAAAAACTATTAATACCCCCTAGGAAAAGAACTGAAAATGTTCAAAATAGTTTAGTTTTCGTTTGCCTCAATACTATTACATTTTATTTGCAGGCAATACGATAAAAGTATGTTTGGTCTGAAGGATGTAAAGGATAAGTCTTGATATATAATTGGATCGTTCTTTTTTTTTCTCTTTTAACAACTGGATCGTTCAAAGTTGAATTTTTTTCCCAAATTAGATTATATTAGAACAATGAAGGAAAAATACAAAGTCATACACAGACGACAAACCGAAGGAAAAAGAAGATATCCTTAAGAATAAAAAGAGAAATTATTTTACCAAAAAAAAAAAAAAGAGAAATTAAAACCTACACTGGGGCATATAAACAATTGAACCAGATTGAAATTTGCTATTAAAATCTCTAAGTTACTGAAAAATCTAATAAAAAAAAAAGAGAAAATAATAACCAAAAATTTTAAAACCACCGGAAACTTACAAATAGACATTTAAACGAACCAAAGATGGACCTCTAATGCGGACAGACCACTAACACTTGAAAAACTTTGATAACCACACCAAAAGATAGAAACTGATCTATCAGCCAAAACCACATAACATAACGAAGAACAATATACCTCAAATCAGATTATTTTACTAGAGAAAAATCAATACCAAAAATTTTCGGGATGTTTCACCGCTGTGGGAAAAAACCCAAAGCAACATACAATTCCACACCAAACAAGATCTAAGTAGAACAAACCTTGAAAGCACTAACCGAAGAGCCAAACCAGGAGACGAGAAACCAATCTCAAGATATATGCATCTAAAAGCGTATACAGAAACACCCAGCCGTCACACAATCACAACGACTCAATTTTTGGGATCATACAAAGTTGAATAAAATGTTAATTTACTGGAATATAAGAGCATCTCCAATGGTGTTACCCACCATTGGAGTCCTTAGCATTAGTAAACTATTTTTTCTTTGTGTTTGAATAGTTAAGGACTCATCTCCAAATTTGAAGTCCAATGGTGTTCTCCAATTTGGAGTTTTTAATACTTGTGAAAAAAAAGCTTTGGCAAAGAACAAGAACAAATAAAAGAACAAGAACAATAACAATCCAGATAGTCATCCTACAAGTACACACACAAATAGATAACGAATTACTTCCTGACATCAAATAGCACTCATGAAATGCATAGCAACTAAACTCTTCTACCTGCACTTGGAAGTAAATTCCCATGTCAACGAGAACATTCTTGACATCAACATGGTTTTCCAAATTCTCGCCAGCCATTAGCAAAGCACAAGCAACCTAAGTACCAAAAATCACAGCTCGTTACACTAGATCTATATAAAAACATGATTGCTAATTTACTGTGGAACCCAAGTATAAGAGAATCAATACTCACAGGGAGGTAAAATGAGCAATTAGAGATTTTGTACAGGACAATACGCTGGTAGCTGCATGTTGAAAACCATTACATCACTCACAAATGGACTTGTACCCTGCAGCCTCCATCTCATTCTTTAGCTTGGTCAGCATTATCTGAATCTCTTTATTCATTCTGTGTGATCTGTCCTTACTTTACAAACTGTTTCAAGAAGATTCTGAAAACTGGAAAGCAAAAAAACATTTTAAAAAACTATAACATTTCATCAGTTATATTGTAAAACCTTCGTTTACATATATATCTTACAAGAAAAAAGCAAAAACAGAGCATATGCTTGATCTTCTTCTCATTCATTGCTTTTTCAACACCAAAGAAAGAAGCTTTTTTTTTTACCAAAAAAGAAAGTAGCTTTATCAATTCCAATCAGAGACCATGATAGCTGAAGGCAACACTAAACAATCAGAGACTACATGAACCCTAAAGAGATAAACAATTCCAATCACAATCATATTCACCTGAAACCCTAATTCCACGAACCTATCAAAACAATTACGACAGAGAGAGAGAGATTAAAGAGAAGCGTTTTACTTGGGAAGAGCAGGAGCCATCTTGTTAGTAAGCATCCCTGCGACAATCATACAATCCGATTGGCGAGGGCTAGGCCTGAAGATGATACCGAATCGATCAACACCGGATCGCATCTCGGCCGTCGCGCCGCCGAGCACCACTTCAAGCAATACGCATACGGAACATGCAACGGGATGACCATCATCGTCTCCGACAAAACCATGATCTGGAATGATTTTTTTTTAAAACCGAAATACATAGAAAAGAGCTTGCCACGTCACTAAGGATTTGCTCCTTCAAACCTTTAATTACGGACTGATCCTTACCAAACTGAGCTTTATTAATATTATTTTATTCCAATTAGTCTAGGATTATGTGCTAAGGATCCTTAAAATACACCGTTGGAGATGGCCTAAGGATGGAGACTTCATAAACACTTTACATGGTACTAGCATTCTACAAAATACAATAATTAGTTGAAGCAATTAAAGAAAATAATTTTTTGAACACTCATTAGATCACCAATATTAATGAACAACTCCATAGTGTTATGACGAAACTATTCTCAAAACATCTTAACTTGATAATGGACATGATCTTTGTAGCAGACAACCATAACAAACGACTCTACCTGCAATACTAGAATCTGTGATAAATTTTATATACTATAATTTTTTAAAAAGTTATCTATAATTATAAGTTCAAATTTAAATGTATAAATTTTAGACCTTAATCAGCAGATTATTGTATTTCCACAAAAAAATATTATTATTTTCACATATTCCTTTCATACCTCTTATACTTATCATTTCTTGACAAAATCATTCCACGTAAGTTTTCTTGTTTTATAGTATTAATTTGTGTTGTATTTTAAGAATGTCTACTGTTAATCTTTCTTGTGTTTATGTTTGTTTGTGACAATAATAAATATTTTTAAAGTTAAGTGCGCATAAAATGTCTCATTATATAATCGAAGAAAAACAGCGACAGAAAGTAGAAGGGAGAAGATGGTACCCAAAATAGTTGGTTCAATAAACTAATCTCATAAATAGGAAAATGCTTGGAATATATTTAATCAGATTATTAGTTGGATCATGCAGAGGTGGCTGGGTTTAAGGGACAATGTCGACACAAGAGACAAAGATAGAAGAAACGTGGAAAGGGAAGAGTGGTCTTAGGTTCGGATTTTAATACGTTCGGTAATTGGTTCGTTATTTCCGAACCTCTCTAGCTCAAGAAGTCCCAGAAGACCAAAAGACAACAACACGAGCCGTTTTCTTCTTTGGTTTGAACAGAAAAGTAAGAATACATTTGTTTAAACTCCAGAAGCTTCCAGAATTAATTTAAAGTAGTTATTTTCTGACTTTTGATGTGATTAAAGTTAGATACGAGAGGTAACGCAAAATGTCTTTGGTAGTATTTGTATATTGGGTACCATATAAAGGAGCCATTCACCTAGCTGCTTTTCTTTATTCACGTTAGATCTTTGAGCTGTATGCCTGTATCAGTAACAAACATTTACATATCATTAATAACCTTATGTTTCCGTTTCAGAGGTGGGAGAAAGCAGTTGATGTTTTAGTACATACTTCTACATAATACAGTATCACCTGATTCTATGTTTCTTTAAGCAGGCCTTTGATTATTGCAAACAGAGAAGAGGCCTTGAGACGAGAAGTCAAACTCCTTACTGGACCGTAATCCGAAACCAAAAATATTCGCTGGCCCGTTTGGTGCACAATGACTAGTATAATAGCCCCACAAACAATTTTCTCTGGCGCAAACCAAACCATCACATGTCTCTTGTGGCGTCTTCGTGGCATTGTATATCGACCACATAGATCTCCTCTGCGTTGTACTACTTACTAAAATATTATGAGTGATTTACAGTATAGGTCACTTTCTCACTTTTGGTTTCACTCTAGGTCACTTTCCACTACACAAGCACTTTTTGAGTGGTGAAATACCACACTACCCTCAACGCCAACAAATAACTTGTTAGCTTTATTTTCTGTTTGTCACGTGTGTTTATTTTATTGTTTGAATTTAAACCATACAAACCAAAAAACACTTATCTCCAATTTTTTTTTTTGAAACAACTTATCTTTAAAACAACTCATCTCTCTCTCTCTCTTTTTCCAGAAATTAAACTTTATACGTGATAAAAGATGGCTATGAGAAGAAACTGGCTTTCCATGGGCAAGCTTTTAATTTCTGGAAAATCTCCTAACATAAAAAATAGATCTATGTTGTAGTTCGGCCAGATTTATGCTTCATTTGTTTCCTTTACATCCTATCATCTCCATAACCAACACGAGTTTGAAACCACTGATTTTTAATCGACCAATTTAGAAACTTGTGTTTTGCTTGTCTTTTAGTTATAAACGGTTAATCTATACAAAATTTGTAAGTTTTAAAGGTGAAATCATCAAAAAATTAAAGATATCATAAAGAAAATCAATGGCGGCTGCGATATGAGTTGCAGAAAAAAGTGGAAAGCCCTAATTTAAAGAAAACGAGTTTATTACAAAATTGCCACTCCGTAAAAAATATTGTATGTATATTATCTTGAGTGATTTACATGAAGAGTCACTTTGTGAGAGTTTACTACATAATAAGTCATTTACATGTGTACACATCCGCTTAGTATACATATGTACATTAATTTATACATGTGCATTTTATCTATGTAGTGTACATTGGTAGATAGCAAAATAGTTTCCATTGTACACCTATTTGTACATATTTTCATGATCCTGATGTACACCTGTTTGTACATGTTTTTCACCTATTTTTACATGTTTTCCATCATCCACATGTACATCTAGTTGTACATTTTTTGTCGTGATCCACATGTACATCAAGATGATGATATCCACATGTATACCATTAGGAATCCACATGTACACCTTTTGTTTAAAGAAAAACAGATTTAAGTAAATGTACATGTGGATATTACAAATATTTGTACATATGAACAGAGAAAATCAATGTACATATGAATGGTACTGTTATCACAAGTAAAAATATACTTTTAATAGAAAATGTACATTCAAAAATTGGTTAATGATCACTCTCCCTTGTTCATATGACAGTCCAGTCTTTAATGGTCGCCTTTTCCACAATCACAGTGATCCCATACCTAATGTAGAATCCTTCCTCTGGCCTATCAGCTTCTTGCACATCCTGAAAGCAAACCACACACAATAACCCCTTAATAATGTTGAATCTCTCCCAAGACTTGATCAGCAAAGGCAAAAAAAACGTGTAAATAAGTAAGAAGGGAGAAGAAAACATATACCTCTTTGTTCAAGATTATCACGTTCTTCCCAATCTTGGCATTCTTGTCAATGATGCATTTCCTTCATTGTAACAAAAAAAAAAGATAAACATCAGACTTTAGGAACTAAAACTCTTGAGAAGAAGAGAAGACATAAGGAGAGTTCGGTTTGTTACCTGATCTTTGTATCCTGCCAATGCCAATTGAATTAAACACCTAATAATTCTGGGAAGTTTGCGCAACCCAATGAAATCAAATATAAAAATTGAAATTTTCAAACAGCAATTCAAAAAAAAATTGAAATTTTCACCCCAATCTAATTTTCTTTGTTTTTCTCAGCTGTGAGTTCTCTGTCTCCCGTCTACACGTAATTGCCGCCGTCGTCTTCATATATGTCGTTGTTTATGCCTATGTCACCACTGTCTATGTGTCCGCCATTGCCGCTGTGACTCCTCAATGGATCTACTAACCACCACTCCTGTTGATAACCCATATGAAGAAGAAGACGGTAAAGATGGAGTTCGAGGAGATCCTCCTCCGCCGTTGCTTAAAGGATTCGACAGTGGTCCTGAGACTGAAAGTGGAAGGTTTTAAATAGGAGATTTAGGAGAAATAATTGGTGTGATAGGAGATTGTTGAGGAGTAAGAGGAACAGAAGATGGAAGGCGGCGGAGGAGAAGAACAAGATGTGGTGGGAGAAAAAAAGATATGATATCTCTAATTATTTAGAAAGAAGGATATAATTGACATTTCATGTTTTCTTTTTTTTTTAGTATCAAAGGAATGGTTTGACAAAGTGCTTCAGTAGAAGAATGTGACCTAGTGTGATATTATAAAGAGGAAAAGTGACCCATGCTGTAAATAATTCAAATATTATTTTCAAAAATTCTAGTAAAAGTACACAGTTCAACTAGCCACAATGATTAGTGATGGAACTGGAACTATTCTACTTTTCTTTTCAAAAAGTTATAAAATAAAAAAGTTCAAAAGAAGCATAGTTAGAGATCCCAATATATCCATCACAGCCGCACATCGAAAATGTAACGCCACGAAATTATTCTACACCGTTAGATAAATCTAATCTATTAAAACTGAAGTACAATTGGAAATTAACCCTTATTTCACTATTTTATTTACATCTTATGCCATCAACATTAAGTGTAGTTCGTTACTAAGTATGTAATTAGGCTTTCACGTTTTCTATTAACCGAGCTTTACGAGCCCAACTCGAAAACCGCTATAAATAATCATTTCTTTGAACCTAGACCACGCTACAACTCGGTTCAGTTTATCGCAGCTACCACTTTTTTTTTAGCTACCACTTTTTTTTTTCATTTCTTTGATAATTTTATAACATTATAAAATACATTCTGTAAATTAAATCACAGAAACATTACCAAACCTTTTATATGTGTAGCATTAAGTACATTTAGCATAAAAATGCATATTATAAATGGGACTGAAATTTAGTTCCGGTTTAGTCTTAAGTTTTAAAAATACGTGTTTGCATATGATGATCGGAGTTTTATTTTACTAAGTGTACTGCACGTAATATATTTGTAGCTTTACAAAATATTCCTAAAATCAATCACCTACCTTCTAACTGAACTTAACAAGACCCTAATTTTCAGCTGCCACATTAACCACAAATATCTCACCGAATATTTATTTTCCATATAGTATCACATAGATAGAAAATAATTAATGAATAATTCATAGATTTCCATTCCCTTTTTATGATATATTCTCTATTAAAAGATAATTACAATTTTATCTACCACAAAAATCATGCTAGATCCATTTCACAAAGATATTTTATTTATATTATAGTTTATTTAATTACTTATTATTTTAAATATATATAAAATTAATTACAACAAATATATACATTAATATAAATAACCTATATAAATAAAATATAACTATAACTTCACTTATTTTGATAATATATATATACTAAGAAAAACATGATTTACAAATTGATGTACAATTATTATATTCGTAATTATTATTTATTTATAAAATTATGTGATATATATATTTTAATATATATAGAAAATTTATAACTATTACCATATTTCTAAAAGCTTACCAAAATGTATATATATATATATATATATAGAAAATACATTTGATATAAACTTTTTTAGTCATTACTATTTTATGAAATTTTGCAAAAATAAAATGCGTATATAGAAAATAGTTATTATGTTTAAGAAATCTTACCAAAAATATACATCTTAATATACAAATTTTAACATGTTATAATTATCTTAAACCGTTTAATCTTTTTAAAAACCGTGTAATAATTTTTCTTTGAGAATGAATGTAATGTTCAAGGAATTTATCCATTTATGACAAAAATTCAAAATGGTTAAAAATGTTTTTTTTTTAATTTGTTTATATAATCAGTTAAGGCATAGACATTCAAATACCTATTAAACTACAGGTTATTTTTCGGATATATAATCTTTTGGTTTTAAAATTAAGTTTCATTTGGATATTTTAATATTTTATGTGGTTTTCGAGTTGGGTCTTTCTCAATCCGAATACAATCAGTTTTGATGTATATGAAACATGTTTTGAATATTTGTACGATAAGTAACCATTTTAACCGATTCAGTTCGGATTTTTTTGAATTCAAACTAAAAATATTCTAAAATAACCAAATAACTAAAAATAGTCATATTAGCCTATTTGATTTGGGTTCCATTCTAATGTGGAGGAATCTAAAAATATTCAAATACTTATACAATTAATAATATGATCATATATAAAATATATAACACTAATCATGAAAAAATATTAGTTTATAAAAAAATAAAAGTTAACACCCGCACGAGAGTGCGGGTCAATCTCTAGTATTCATTATTTCTATTCCCATCATTTCCGTGATAAAAGGCTTCATTTTCCTCAATCAGCTACATCATTCGCCACACTAGCATTAGAGAGACAAGACTCACTTCACTTCCAGAATCAAGCTAGAGATTGACCGATGCCTTCAGCGACCAGTTGGTGGCCTGTCCGCTCGGCTTCATCTGGATCTGAGCCTGGTTACGGAATGTGGCGCTGGCTGAGCTGGAGTCGACCGGAGATGAGTTTCTTGTCCGTAATTGCGGACGACGTGGTGTGGAAAGTGGTAACAGCGTTCGAGTCAGTGGCTTTGGTCTCCATGCTCGGTTTCTTCTTTCT
This sequence comes from Raphanus sativus, assembly GCF_000801105.2. Classification (NCBI taxonomy): domain Eukaryota; kingdom Viridiplantae; phylum Streptophyta; class Magnoliopsida; order Brassicales; family Brassicaceae; genus Raphanus; species Raphanus sativus. The sequence goes on from NC_079514.1 coordinate 10,901,878, forward strand.
CTTCTATGGCTGCACCGTCTGATTTTGAATTTCACTTAAGATTTTGTTTTGTTTTTGTTTACTCAACTGCTGGAAAGTTTTGGTTTTTTTTTTGTTCGTCTCTTATTAATTTTTTGCTTTTCCTTGGTACTTTTATCTTCCATTGGTCTGTTTCCACCGAATGCTAGTGGGTGATGCAACGGCGGAGTTATTGATGCTGTGTTTTCAAGGAGGCGCGTGATTCTCACTCGCTAGTCGCTTTAGTTTGTTTTAGTTTTGGTTTCTGTTTCGTAATGATCATAACATGTTATGTTTGGTAGTTTATGTTCGAATCCTCCAAACCCCCCAAAAAAAAACTTTGTTCATCAATATGATTTCATTTTCTAAGTAACCCCATAAATAAAAAAAAAAAAAAAGTGGAACAGTAACGGTCTTTGACATTGAGATATTTGTTAATTTGAAATGGCAATCTGATTTTTATTCAACGATTAGGTAGGGAACCTAATCACTCTCCAAGCAAAATCAAATGTTAAAAAGGAGAACGCGGGAAAGTCCAATACAGTTTATTTGATCTGGGCTAACGGGCTTGGGCCGTTTAATACAAACAATCGTGAGCTTCTTCCTTGCTTTCAGTAAAAAGATAGCCCGTCATAAACCCAAGTCTCTCGCTAAAGTTGTACCAAGGAAGAAGCTTCGTCGGCGCCTGAGACTGTTGAGAAAAAGCTCCGATAATGGCGTGGATGCAAATAGTACAGAGCGCGAGATCTGTTCTAAGGACAACTCAACCTTCTTCGACTCCAATACTCTCCAGATTCTATTCCAAATCCGCTCCTTACGCAGGTAACCAAATATCTTTTTCCTTTCGATTTTGCTTCTTCGCTTATGTATCGATTCGGTACTTTAGAGCTCCTTAGGGTTCGAACTATAGTGAAATAATTAGTGGGTTTTCACTTTTTTTTTTCAGTTTTTAGAATGAAAAGGAATCATTTTTATCAATCTGTCAGTGATCCTAGTTTGCAAAAGCATTGAGACATCTCTTGGATCACACTGTCTTATTGGATTTGATCTATTTGTGATGTTTTGCAGTGAAGGTTGGGATCCCTGAGTTCTTGAGTGGGATTGGTGGAGGAGTTGAGAGCCACGTTGCCAAGCTTGAAGCTGAGATTGGTGATCTTTCGAAACTGCTCGTGACTCGTACCCTCAAGCTCAAGAAGTGTGGCGTCCCTTGCAAACATGTAAGTTAAATAATATGTTACCCTTGAACTTGTAACTACACAAGTTAAAGGAGAAAGTTGAGTTCTTGAACTTTTCATCCACAAAGTGATTAATGGGGATGTACTATCGACTTATCGTGTTGTCTTGCTAGTAGAGAGAGAGTCTCATTGTTGTCCCAAAAAGCATGACATATAGGCTTGTCCACAGTTACAGTCATTCACGAAGACATTTTTGCTTTCGTGTAAACGTTTGTAGGTTTCTAACAATTTTTGAATTCTGGTTTTGGCAGAGGAAGCTGATACTGAAATATAGCCAGAAATACAGGCTGGGGCTTTGGAAACCTAGAGCTGACGCTATAAAGGCCTGATTGGATCGTTATTGTGACTCTCTGTAACGCGTGTGGTTTTTGCTACTGAAATGAATTGTTCTCAAAATGATCTTATTTGAAACTCGGTACTTATTTTTCTGCGTTCATGTACTTGTTATCTCCATGGGTCTAGAAACAATAAAGCCATACTTGACAATCCTAAAGCAGTGTGTTTTTTGAAGTGGTCGATGTGTTTTATTGGGCGTCTCCCTGTATTCAAGACTGCCTTCAAAGTTCCTCTTTTTTTACCGTGACAAATATGCTCAGTTTCACTCTAATACTGAACCCTGGTAGATCATGAATTATCCATGGGTCTAATTTGCGGATAGACTTTTTGTTCTTGGGGCTAACAAATTAATTGGTGTCCCAGTTGTTAATAACCCCAAACCACTGTCCAGATTTTGTCTTCGTGGCCAACCAATAGGCTCGACCCACCAGGTGTCTTAGGTATGTTTTACAAATCGTTTATTATTATCAAGCAACAATAATATTTGATTCTGAAATCTCTGTAGAAACAAAAAAAGGAAACAAATATCTATTTATTTTTATTTTATCTCCACTTAAAGAAAGAGACTGCAAATTTACTAAATTTGGTTCAATCATATCTTCCCACCTAATATTATTTGTAGTAATTTTATGAATATTTATAATACAATTAACCGTATAATTAAACGTAATTTACGAATTTTAATTGTAGTAGTACTTATATATAAAAATAAAATTATATATGAATTATAAATAAATCCCCGAATGATATAACAAATATCGAAAATATCTATTGGTTTGTTATCTAAGTATTTTTAACTATGCCAGTTTTCATATTAATTTTGTCGTACTTTATTCAAATTCATATATTATACCTTAGGATTTTGCGATATATTTGGATTTTTAATTTTCTACATATTTGAAAGAATATTCGAATCTAAAACCATACCAACAAATCTAAAATCGAATTGAGCTAAAATTTATAAATCTTCTTACTGAATTTAAATCCCTAGTCTTAAAAATTCAAAAACTGAATAGATCGGAACACAATCCAAGTAAAAGACAACCTGCAGCGGGTCAATTAGGCCAAAATTCCATAAACGAAAATGTTGTCATTAGTATATTAGGATCCTATAACGAGAAAGTTTAGATTCAGAATATATCCTATATTAAATATGAAATATACCATAATTGACTTAAAGCAACCAAAAATTCAGCCCTCGCCACCATAATCATATTACAATCAAGAATCATATTACAATTTCATTCTCATCCTCTTCTTCCTTTTCTTTGATTTTTTCCTACATTAAGAAGGAAATATACCATTATCCACTTTAAGCAACAAAGAAGTCCAGCACTCACCACCATAATCATATAGAGTCATCCTCTTCTTCTTCCGTTTCTTCAGATTTTTTTTTACAAATAAGATCAAACTCAAATAAACATGTCTGATTTGTTCATCTTCATAGCGTTGCTTTTGAGTACTTGTACTGGATTGTCAGTAGCAACTGATCAAACTTGTGGTAACAAAGTCGTAAGCACAATCTTGGTCGACCAAACCGGTTCAGGAAAACACCATACGGTTCAAGCTGCCATTGATTCGGTTCCTGAACCGAATTCTCAATGGATCAAAATCAAAGTAAAACGAGGTGTCTACATGTAAGTAATGACCATACTCGCTACAGATTTCTTAAATAATTACTTCAGTTTTTGAACGCAGCGTTCTCAACCGCGGTTTTATAACGCGTTTGATATTGCCTCGATTTCCATTTCTTAAATACAACCTTGAAACGTTTTAACTTGTCTGCTTGGATCTTCTTCGTTTAAAACGTTTTAGAATCCTGATTAATAGCAAAGTAATTAACGTTTTAACATATAGTTTTGTGATGATGAACCAGAGAGAAGGTGAGTATACCGTATACGAAACCGTGCATAATAGTAGAAGGAGAGGGACAGAAAGTCACGACCATCACGTACAATGCTCACGAAGCCACTGATGTCAGCTCCACTTTCATCTCCTCCCCATCCCATGTTGTCGTCCGAAACTTAACAATCATGGTTACGTAGCCTCTATATTATCTTTGACTATTATAACTTTTTTGACGTGACAATATACTAACATATTGACTATAATTTTCATATGTAATATTGGTTGCAGAATTCGTATAATCGTTTGAGTTCTCTAAGTAAACCAAGTTGGAATATAAAGCCAGCGGTGGCGCTTGCTGTTTATGGCGATAAATCAGCGTTCTACGACTGCGAGTTCTTGGGGTTACAAGACACACTGTGGGATGTCCAAGGCAGACATTTCTTCAAAAACTGTTACATCGAAGGTGCTATTGACTTCATTTTTGGTAGTGGTCAATCTATCTACGAGGTAATGCATATATACCTAATCTCTCTCTATAATTATTCACTTAGATGTTGAATGGTGAGTGCTTTTCCTGCTATATATTACTGCACGGCCGCATAAACCGCACTTTAATCACACTATTTACACAAGAATATATTGTTACGTTCACACAAAACACACTTTTAGGAAATCTTTTCATATAGCCGTTTTGGTTGTTAGCAAAAGTAAAAGCAGATGAACTATTTGCTAGTATAACTATACAATGATAGATTGGACTAGTATAACGTGCAACGTTTGTACCATTGCCATCACTATTTGTTTGTGACACCAGATATTAAGATATAAAAGATACAGGTTTGTTTTTTTTATTTTTTGAGATAGATGTTTATGTGAAATGTTTCTGACAGGACTGTCGTATAAATGTAACGGCGGGAGCGTTGGCACCAATAGTGAACTTTGGGTACATAACGGCTCAAGCAAGATGGAGTATTAGGGACCCGAGTGGGTTCGTGTTCATACGTGGAAGTGTAAGAGGGACCATGAATGTATACCTTGGACGAGCCTATGGTCCATTCAGCCGAGTCATTTTCTTCCAGACTTATCTCGCTTCTGTCGTTATCCCTCAGGGCTGGTTCTCTTGGAACTACGCTGGACACGAGTAAGCACATCCTTACATATATATATATATATATATATATATATATATATATATATATACCCCATTCATTTTCTTTTAAAGTAATCATATTGGTAATTTGATTGTGTTTGTGTGTTCAGAGCGAGGTTCACGTACGCAGAAGTAGGTTGTAAAGGAGCGGGATCGTATTTATCTGGAAGAGTTCCTTGGATTAACAAAGTTCAATCTACGCTCGCTAAGGAACAATTCGCTACCTACTCTTTCATCGACCAAGATGGATGGCTCTCGAATATTCCTCGTTTCTAATAATCACTCGCTATTTATTCTGTTGTTACAAAACTATTTTATAATCTTGTTGTTTAGAACACTATATTGTGAGTTGACCCAAAAAAAAAAAGAGAACTCTATATTGTGATTTAATCTTTGTACACCGTTATTTCTGTGGACTTACCATTTATCTCTTACATCCCACTGATTAATAACGATGGATCTTCTCCTTCGAACTGATTTGAAGTATAACATTGAAATGACTTGTATAGTTAGTTTCCCTTTCGTTTTTTTAGCACAATATTTTTCAAATACTAACGCATAAGTAAACACAGAAATAGTTATATGATTACAGCAAAGTCGAAGACACCAAAGTCGAAGATACCAAATATAAAAAACAAAACAACAGATAGTGGCCTAACTAAGCGCGGACTCTGCTTAGGTGATAAGCAAGGCGGCGCTCGAATACACTTGTAGGAGCAACATAATCTTCACCTTTGCATAACTCATCCTTGACAGCCAAGCATCCTGTAAGCTCATTGAACTCGCTTTTGATTATAGCTCTCTGTTCAACTGACTCATCAGCACCATCAACAGCCAATCCTTTAAAAGCTATATAGAGGACTGAACTTTTGGCCTTGAGCGGAGTCTCCTCGTCAGTTTCTATAGCCACTTTTACAAACTCCAACTTCCCCTCTGGCAGTTTCCCAAATTTTATAACAAAGAACAAGCTCGAGGTACAAACGAATCCAGTGGGTGCTAAGTAACTCTGATTGATCCACCATGTAAAACCGTTGGATATCATCAGCATATGAAGGCCAAGCAGGCAATTCTCCACGCACTGAACTGTCTGTGAGAGTTGGTGCTGCCCGTGCGGAGGTGTCACCGCTGCTAAACCGGGCAACAGTACAAACGACACATTTAGACATGCATACTGCTGTTCATCAACACGAACCTGAAAAGTTTGCATGCAAGGGAGGCTAAATGCATCATGACTAGCAGCCAAAGTGATGAAGAAGGAAGAAGCACCAGAGCCCCACTTGTTGAATTTGAACAAACTATGTAGCTCCAAGTTTGTACCCTTGATCAAATTGTAACGATGAAGACCAAGTTTCCCGTAACACTTAACCTTCCAACCAAGGGGACAATTACGGGAGTTGAGACCTTCGCAATCAAAGGATACCATCTGTCCGGACATAACATTACCCACTGGTCCTACGATACCTTCAATGTCAAAACCCTCGGATTTTATATACACCACGCCAATACTCATTCAAAGCACGCTCAAACTCCTTTTTGTTGTAGTCACCCGAAAAGTCGCCATTATCTTAAATCTCAGTGGTATATAAAAACTCTTTAACTTAAATATCAAAACATCTCGTGAACAGTGCCTATCTTGAAATTTTAGGATTGAAGACAATTTTAATAAGAAAACTAGATTTTGATCTTTCGAAGCGCGGATATTATTTTTTACTTTTATGAAATATATAATTTTTTTGTAATTATTGAATATATTTATCTTAGTAAAACATTTTTTATAATAAATTTGACACATAGAGTGTTTCTGGTAAACTATGTATTTTTCTAACTTTGTTTTATTCCTTCTCTAATTAACATATTTTTTTAGCTTATTGTTAAAATTAATGATTATAAACTTTGATCTAGGTGCGCGGATGCATATTTTGAAAAATATGATGATATTTGTTTTTTATGTAATTATTAGGATTTGGCAAGGAACATAACCGATACCGATCCGAAAATATAGTACCAAACCCGAACATAAATTGATTAAATATTCAAATTATTCAAAATTTTGTTATTTAAAAACCGAATTTAATCCGAACAGAAGGATTCATGTACCTGAATTTATCTAAATAGATTTATATACTTATATATATTAATTATTTTTAGATTTAACGTATATAAAACATCAAAATGATACTTTTAAATTGGTTTAAAATACTTAAAAATATATATAGATAGTCAAAAATAGATATCTGAAATAGTTAAAGCATATTCAAATCACCAAAAATACTTAAAATAATTATTGATTTTGTATTCATAATTTTAAATCAAGCCAATTGTTATGTTAAGCTTAGGTATTCTGACATATGTTATTTAAACTTATAGTTATTATATTATTTTATTTAAAGATTTTGAAAAATTTAATATATATAGTGATTTAAAAATTTAAAAATAATTTAAATGGGTAATCCAAACCCGAACCAAACCCGCAAAGATTCGAATCAAACTCAAACAAAAATTTAGAAACATCCTAATAGGACTGAAATCTTTGACCTCGAAAAACGATCAGAACCAAACCCGTATGGGTATCCGAAAACCCATCCTTAGTCATTATTATATATCGTATATTTTCATCATATAATTAATAGTATTTTATACGTACAATCATATAAGTAATCATATAATTAATAATATTTTATATGTACCATTATATAAATAATTACATATATTATATTTTTAAAACTTAATATGAAATATAAAAATTATATTTTGAGTTGGTATTTCAAATCGGGTTTTGTATTATATTTTTCTTATATATATTGACAACAATTTTTTATAATGGAATTAATAACTTAAGCCCATTACTTTTTTTTGTCTAATACTACTATCTTTGTTTCCAAACAAAATTAATTAATTTTTAAAAAGACTACAATCCAGGTTTCCAAACACTTTAATTTTTTTTAATACTCCTATCCTTGTATCCAAACATCTCCATTTTGTACTACAACTTTAATAATATAGATTAACAAAAGGTTTGGTTTTATAGTTTAGGGTTGTTTATATTAACTACTAAAAATTTAGAGGTAATATGCCAATTTTTTTGATATTAAAAAAAAAAGCGAATTTTCTATTTAGCTATGTACCTGACCGGTGAAGTTGACTTCTGATTGTAACCGGCTAATCCAAAATTAAATTTCTAAACCAAGAATCGACACGCTAGAAATTATTATTTTCCGAAGCCAAAAACCATAGACCGTACCAAACCGAACTAAACCACTCAATTTCAACTAGGGTTGGTTTGGATTTTCTCTCGGTTTATTTTTTTGTTCCTCTCACACCTACTGTAAAAGCCCTAAAGGGCCTCGCCTCACTCAGATAACAAAAACCTTTATTTGATGCTCCTCCGTCTCTCGGCTCTTCGCTCTATCCGTCGTTTCACATCTTCTTCTTCTTACTCTTCTCATTCCCCCTCGCCGCCGCCTCTACCTTCTCGCTCACCCTCTATCTCCTCGTTCTGCACCGTTCCATCATCAATGGCAGCTAGCCATCACAAAGACGAGGCGTACCTCTCCGCCGTCATCCCCAAGCGTATCACCCTCTTCGTGCAGATCCAAGCCAACCAGCTCGAGAAGCTCAAGTCTCTCCCCCACGATCCAATCAAGTAAAAAAAAAAATCACGACGCGAGTGCTTATAATGTATATATATATATATTGCTTATCTAAAAGTTTATTAAAAGATCCGATGGTGTTTGTGTTTGTGTGTGTGTGTGTGTAGGATTACGTTGCCAGATGGGACAGTGAAAGAAGGGAAGAAGTGGGAGACGACTCCGATGGACATCGCGGCTGGGATTTCGAAGGGTTTGGCTAACTCTGCGTTGATTTCGGCGGTCAACGATGAGCTATGGGACATGAGTAGGCCGTTGGAAGGTGATTGCAAGCTTGAGCTGTTTAAGTTTGATAGTGATAAAGGAAGGGACACTCTCTGGCACTCTAGTGCTCACATTCTTGGTCAGGTATAAAAAATAAAGAGTGTTTTTTTAGTTTTAATCTTGTTTACTCTTGGCGAATGATTTGTTTTACTGTGGATATTGTTGGTGGTGGTGTGCAGGCTATTGAGCAGGAGTATGGGTGTCAGCTTTGCATTGGACCATGTACAACGAGAGGGGAGGTAAGAGCGGGTTGTGTGGTTCTTGCTCTTTGTAGTGCTTGTGTAAAGGTGGATTTTCGTTGATGTTTGTTGTGTATTGTTGTTATTTGCAGGGTTTCTACTATGATGCGTGTTATGAAAAAGACTTGGGGCTGAATGACAATCACTTCCCTAACATCGAAGCAGGTGCTGTGAAAGCTGCTAAGGTATTATTGTTTCTTCGTTAAGTCTGCTAAGTTTTAATATATGTTGTAAACAATTTTGCTTATTTCTTTTTCATCCGCATTCTCTTCTACTTTACATCTCAGGAAGCGCAACCATTTGAAAGGATTGAAGTGACAAAAGATCAGGCAATGGAGATGTTTTCTGAGAACAAGTTTAAGGTGTGTTAAAAAGCTACATATTGTTTATTCATTAAATTTTGCTATTATGCTTCTATTCACCCACATTCATATACTTCTGCTGTTAATCATCTAGGTTGAAATCATCAAGGATTTACCTGCTGACAAGACCATTACTGTCTATAGATGTGGGCCTCTTGTTGATTTGTGTCGTGGACCGCACATACCAAACACTTCTTTTGTGAAAGCTTTCAAGTGTTTGAGGGTGGGTTACTTTTACATCTCTAGGAATTACATCTATGCAGATTCTAGTTTTGGCTCTTGTGTTGATCAAAATGATTTCTTTTTCAGGCCTCATCAGCTTACTGGAGGGGTGACAAAGACCGTGAGAGTTTGCAGAGAGTTTATGGGATATCTTATCCAGATCAGAAACAGCTGAAGGTACCCAATTTTCTTATAATATTTTGACTGCTGCGCAGGGTTATAAGTATGCATAATATCGATTGTCTTTTGTCTTGGTTGTTGCAGAAATATCTTCAATTCCTGGAAGAAGCTAAAAAGTATGACCACAGACTATTGGGCGTAAAGCAGGAACTTTTCTTTTGTCATCACCTCAGGTTCTTTTAGTGTTACCCAACAGTTTTTTACTCTTTATCTTTCACTATACTCATATATATATATATACATACTCCTTTTGAGCTTCAGCCCTGGGAGTTGGTTCTTTCTTCCACTCGGCACTCGTGTATATAACAAGTTGATGGAATTCATCAAGGAGCAATACTGGAAAAGGGGTTACACTGAGGTTTTTTTCTAAGCTCTCATCTCATATATGACATTCTTGACGAGTTAGGATCGCTAAATTAACCTTGCACTTTCAGGTCATAACGCCAAATATGTACAACATGAATCTGTGGGAAACTTCTGGACATGCTGCAAATTACAAGGATAATATGTTTACTTTTGATGTAAGAGTACATAGCAAGCTTAAGAGTCCTCTTGACTCTGACTCTTCAGCATGCTCCTCCCTTGAAGCCAATGTTTGGCCTAAGTTATATTCTACACGTGAATGACTTTTTCGAATGTTCCTTATGCAGATTGAGAAGCAGGAGTTCGGGCTCAAACCTATGAATTGCCCTGGTCACTGCTTGATGTTCCAACACAGGGTTCGCTCATACAGAGGTGCGACTCTAATGGTTTACTCGGTGCTAAGTTTACTAGAATAAGAAAGACTGCTCCAAAGTATAATTTTTGCGTTGTTTCGGAGATATTGATAACGTCTCCCTTTTATATATCTTACTAAAGAAGTTGTCAAGTTAAGTAGGCCCTATTGCCAAGTCTATCTTTGTATTTGCTGACATCTGTTTACGGCTTGTATGGTCTACAGAGTTACCTATCAGAATGGCTGACTTTGGAGTGTTACACCGCAATGAGGCAAGTGGAGCCCTTAGTGGGTTGACTCGCGTCCGACGGTTCCAGCAGGTATTTTTTATATCATCGTTAACTTTGTTACTTATTATTTTTTCAGTTCCATGTTACATTTTTGTTGCTTAATACGAGAATCGCGATCTTATTTCAGGATGATGCACACATATTCTGTACAGAGGATCAGGTTTGTGATATACTTGCGTCTAGCTATGTTGGAGCTCCTTTTCCTCTCATTCTGTTTAGATTAATGTTATCTGTTTGCAGGTTACGGAAGAAGTGAAGGGTGTGTTGGAGTTCATTGACTATGCGTACAAAATCTTCGGGTTCACCTATGAGCTGAAGCTTTCAACGGTACCATATCGGAAGATTCTTCAGATTTTATATAATTGCGTTATATGTTCCTATGGCTCATTATTTTCATGTAATTTTCAAATTTCAGAGGCCAGAAAAGTACCTTGGAGATTTGGAGACATGGGATAAAGCTGAAAACGATCTCAAAGTTGCCCTAGATGCCTTTGGAAAGACATGGCAGGTATGGGCACATATTGATGAATAATACTCAAAAGTTTTTTCACTCGTCTGTATTTATTCTAAAGTGAGTTGTTTTGGCAGTTGAACGAAGGAGATGGTGCCTTTTATGGCCCTAAGATAGATATCACCGTCTCTGATGCGTTGAACAGGAAGTTCCAGTGTGCTACTTTACAGGTTATTCTCCCAAACTCTTTTTTTTTAGTTTTCTTCTTTTCTTACTATAGTCCGTGCAGGAGTTGATTGTGTTTCTTGTTGCCTCCTAACAGCTTGACTTTCAACTTCCTGATCGCTTCAAACTGGAGTACTCAGGTGACGACGAAGCGAAGAGGAACAGGCCTGTGATGATACACAGAGCTGTGCTGGGATCTGTGGAACGCATGTTCGCCATCTTACTGGAGCACTACAAAGGGAAATGGCCGTTCTGGTTAAGTCCGCGACAGGCCATAGTGTGCCCTATATCGAAGAAGTCTGAGGAGTATGCTTTGAAGGTTTGCATTCTTGGCTACACTCCTTATGGCACCTGTGGTTCTTGTCGACTTATCTGCAGCTTATAATCTCTGACTTTTCTCTTGTCTTTCATGCATCTAACTAACAGGTGAAAGCCCAAATTCATGACGCTGGGTACTACGTGGATGCTGACATAACTGACAGAAAGATTGATAAAAAGGTGAGAGTTCTCACGTTCATGTTCCAGTTTTATTTTGTGGTTGGCTGGGTTCCCTAACATTCTTGAGTGATGATTGTAGGTGCGAGAAGCTCAGCTTGCGCAGTACAACTACATACTTGTGGTTGGTGAAACCGAAGCTGCTACAGGACAGGTTAGTGATTGGGTTATTCAGGGGTCCTCTGGAGCTTAGCTATTTTTGTTTCGTCTGAACATTTGAAGACCGTTCTGTTTTGTTGTTGTTTGAAAATTTGCAGGTGAGTGTACGGATAAGAGACAGTGCAGCCCACTCGGTGAAGAGCATCGAGGATTTACTGGAAGAATTCAAGACCAAGACTGCCGAGTATCAATGAGAGATCAGACTCTTAAAAGTTCAAGTTTGATTTTATTTTGATGAATACTGTTTTGTTTTTGATTTAATTATGCAAAAAATAGAGTAAAGACCAGATTGAAGTGTTTACTTCTCTTTATCATTAAACCAGATTCTAAAGTTTCATTTCTTCTCTAGCGATTTTGCTTCCTATCTTTCACTCTGGGGTTGTTTGTGAAAACTTGTAGCAAATTGTATGCTTAAGTTATTACATAATCTGCGGCGGGCTCAGTCTATGTAAATCTGAAAATATGATATCTAATCCGAATTATCGTTAAAAACAGGAGCTAAGTCGGAAGTTAGTAGGATACAGAATTATTTGAGATACTAGCTGGTTCTGAATTTTGTTATCTAAACTGAGAATGGATGTTGTATACCATCAGATGTAAAAAGCTCTCTATTATCTATCAATGCACTAATCATAAGAAACATAAATTTTGATCATTCTTAACTTTTCACAACACTTGTGTGTGTGTATGTGTTTCCTCTTATTATAGGGCTTATTTTGCTATAAGTTTTTGCTGAATGTGGTTACGGAACTACTTGTCAATTCAAAGCAGGACACACCTACCATTCTTGGATGCCAAACAATGACAAGGTCCATTCACAGTCAGGTAAAAAAATATTTAATAATTGATAAAGTTAATAATGGCTAAGGTTGAAAATGTGAAGTATCTCACTCACTCTTCATCTGGTATAAATAAGGTTGATGGAACTTACACGCACAGCATTGAAAAATTTGCGCATAAAGTTTGCTCATTAGCTCGTGAAGAAGGGGATGAACATCAAAAGCGGTGTCTCATGTCTGAGAGCTTCTGGACTGCAATGCCTTTCAGCGGTGGTACTACAACCTGGTTCTTTTCCATCTTCCCAAAAAAAGTTTCTATCCTACACGTCGATTCTTAATGTTATACAGGTAATAGAAGATAATAGGAGAGATTCGTGGTCCATGATGAGTCTGCCTCCAACTAGTCCCTTTGACAATTTCCTCAAAGCAGCAGGAGAAGGAAGATGAATCAATTAAAATTAGATGATTACTAAAGTCTCGTGTAGAAGAAATAGCATATAATGCAAGTGTAATTATCTAGGCTAAGCACAATGTTTCTCTTGTCTGTTTTAAAGACAGACACAGCTTGTAATGATATAGAAATCACCTAGTAGAAACCTTTTTTTAGCTTTCAACGTGAAAAGGAAGTTTAATTAACCAATCAAACGTGATAACCACTTTAAAGACCGTATCTTTATTAACAAAGAAGACTGGTGAGCGAGACCGAGCTAAAACGACGCCGTTTTCGTGCTCTCTGTTCCTCCTTTAAAGCTGGAGGTTTTTTGCTTCGCCGTGGGGGTTTATGAAGGGGTTTGATACTAATCTCCGTCTCCAACCACAACTCTCCAATGGTTTCTTGCCCAACAGGCTAAGCATAGTAGTAAGCAACAACTTAAACTTCAGATCTTATTCTTCCTCTCCAGCGATGTTGAAGCTTTTCTCTCCCTCCTCTGCTTCCCGAATCCACCATCTGACTCCGTCGATTCGTGCCGCCGCTGGGCCTCCTCGCTCGGTGGACTCTCCGCTGTTCAAAGCGCTGAGTCAGCTCACTGGGTTGAATCGGAGATCGAGTTCGCTGGGTCACCGTGTTTTCTTCTGCTCCGATAGCGCTTCTGACGCAGAGGCGGCCGCGGCTGAGGCTGCCGAGGCTAAGGCCGCCGAGTACGATGCGGAAGGGGCTGATTCGTCGGCGATTGTGTCTACTAACCCTAGACCGGAGGATTGTTTAACGGTTAGCTCAATTTCTACTCAAAGCTTTAGTTTTTTTTTTTTGGGGGGGTCTTGTTGTTCCCTGGGAAAATGCATAAAGGTTGTGACTTTATTGGATCGTAGGTATAATTCAACTGTATAAGGCATATCTCTTTAAATGATTATGAACTTGTAAACTTCAGTTATATACAAGTGGTCTTAGATTGTGTGTTTGTAATTGTAATGAGATGCTTTGTTCTATTTAATGGAGGAATTTGGATTCAAGCAAAACTATTTAGTGAGCATACATTTTGAATCAGGCTTTTATGTTTCTGGTTGTTTAAATTGCAGGTTCTAGCATTGCCGGTGCCACATAGGCCCCTGTTTCCTGGGTTTTACATGCCAATCTATGTCAAGGTTTGTCAATTCTTCCTTGTTATGCCCTTATTGCATTATTATTATACAAAACATGCGTCTTGTCTATACCTCAAGATGTCTCTCTGAACTGAACTCTATGTATCTTTAGAACTAGATTCGATATATCGTATTTTCGAGTGTTTAGTAATAGTAGAGCCAGGATCATTGATTACCCTAGCTACAAGAAAAAACTGGAGAAAAATGAGTTATCAATTTTTTTGCTGCATTTGACGCACAAACGTTAATTTGCTACCTTGTGATTTATTATATTGTAATCTCTTCTGCATGGGTCATTTTATGAGTTTGGACAGTGAGCTAAAACTACTTTATCTCCAACCATAGTGATAACATTATCTTTGGTTTGGGAGATGCTAGATTTTGCTGGTCTCTGACCAGCATGTGCTTTTTTGCTGTATTCAGGATCCTAAAGTACTCGCAGCCTTGCAAGAGAGCAGAAGACGACAAGCTCCATATGCTGGAGCTTTCCTTCTGAAGGATGCCCCATCAACTGATTCATCTTCAACCACCGCCGACACAGAGAAAAACATAAACGAGCTGAAAGGGAAAGACTTGCTTGAACGGCTTCACGAAGTTGGCACGCTTGCTCAGGTATCGTGGCACCGCAACTGCTCTATAGCCGTCTGTTTTGTGTCCTTGTGATAAAATCAATAGACATTTTCCTGTTGATTTTACAGATTTCAAGTATCCAAGGGGACCAAGTTATCCTCGTTGGTCACAGACGGCTTCGCATAACAGAGATGGTAAGTCGGTAGAGTATCAGGTTTTCACATGTGTTCTTTGGTTTATCAAGTCACTTTTTTAAGGGAGAAATTTATGTCATATAATCAGGTGAGTGAAGAACCACTTACCGTCAAAGTCGATCATCTTAAGGTAACTTCTATGCTTTTCCTCCTAATGATGTAAAGACTTTTGTTTGGTTTTTCCCTTTCCAATTTCTACAAGGCATGAACCTTCTTGTTTCTTTCTCTCCGTGCAGGATAAGCCGTTTGACATGGATGATGATGTCATCAAGGCAACATCCTTTGAAGTTATTTCAACGCTTCGGGATGTGTTAAAGACAAGCTCACTCTGGAGAGATCACGTCCAGACATATACCCAGGTATATACTCTTCTTGATTTTTTTTTCACTTGCGCAGGTAAAAAAAGTTTTAGGATACAAGTATCTTAGTAGATGTCTTTCAAACTTGTGTAGCATATAGGTGATTTCACTTATCCACGGTTAGCTGATTTTGGAGCGGCAATATGTGGTGCAAATAGGCATCAGGCTCAAGAAGTTCTTGAAGAACTGGATGTAAGTAGTTTCACTATTACTGCAATTGTATGGTATTTATTACATGCTTGGTCAATCTCTCACATCTCATTTAATTTTCGATCCAGGTTCATAAACGTCTGCGGCTGACGCTGGAATTAATGAAAAAAGAAATGGAAATTAGCAAGATTCAAGTATTTCGTTTTCTTACTTTCTTGTGTTTCCAACTAAGGAGCTACTTATCCGATAAGTGTTTGATGAGAATAGATGCTTATGTTTTGAGCCTTTTTACAGGAAACCATAGCAAAAGCAATTGAAGAGAAAATTAGCGGTGAGCAACGCCGTTACTTGCTAAATGAGCAGCTCAAGGCTATAAAGAAGGTATTCTTCTTCATCCCGCTTCACAAATTGTTTTTCGCTATTTTCCTCCCCATACCTGGTCTATTGTTTTTCGCTATTTTCCTCCACATAGCGTATTTGGTAGTTTCTTTTTAATTCTTAAGTCAACCAATCCAGGAGCTCGGTGTGGAAACAGATGACAAATCTGCACTTTCTGGTCAGTACTAACTTAGAAGTACTTTATGTTCCATGTAGTCATTTTATATCCTCATAACAGACATATAATCTTAGTGCCTCATGGATCACCATGCCTCTTTGATATGATTCTGAGTGCACTGTTAATTGTAAGACAACTGCAGCTAATTGTCCGTTCGTTACTGCAGGGAAGTTTAAGGAAAGGATTGAGCCTAACAAGGAAAAGATTCCAGCGCATATATTACAAGTCATAGAGGAAGAGCTTACAAAACTGCAGCTGTTAGAGGCGAGTTCAAGCGAGTTTAACGTGACCCGTAACTACCTTGATTGGCTGACCATATTGCCTTGGGGAAACTACAGGTTTACAACTCTTTCTTTATCTTATATTTGTATTTGCTTAAGTACAGCAGTAGGTCTTATCGTATGAGAGAGACTGATAAAGAGCATGAATCAGCATCCTTGCTCATGTTATGACGCCATTTGTATTTGCTTTGTGTTAACATGGTTGAGGAATTGGTTTATTAAATCTGCAGTGATGAAAATTTCGATGTTGTGAGGGCGCAGCAAATTCTTGACGAGGATCACTATGGCTTATCTGACGTTAAAGAAAGAATACTAGAATTTATTGCAGTTGGAAGGCTTAGAGGCACTTCACAAGGTTTGATTACTTACACAGTAGTTCTGACCCCTTTCTGATTTGATCTTGAATGGGGAGAGAACCTGTCCTGGTTTATAAGCCCTGCTTCTGAAATTTTTGAGTAAACGTGTCACCAGGGAAAATCATCTGCCTCTCTGGTCCTCCTGGAGTAGGCAAAACTAGTATTGGTCGTTCCATTGCACGTGCTCTCAATCGCAAGTTTTTCCGGTTCTCTGTTGGAGGGTTAGGAGATGTCGCTGAGATTAAGGTACAAACTATTATTACTGAGCTCTGTCCTGAGAAACAATAAACCCATTCACGTAAAAACAACATGTTTTAGGGGCATCGTCGAACATATGTTGGCGCCATGCCAGGAAAGATGGTGCAGTGTCTTAAGAGCGTGGGGACAGCAAATCCTCTTGTTCTAATCGATGAGATTGATAAGGTAAATATATCTTGTTGTTACTTGGGATTAGCTTCTCGAAGTTCGTGATCATCAGATTCATATTATAGGATAAGTCAGATATCTCTGCATTGATATTGTTTTTTCTATTTTTTCCTGGGCAGCTTGGGAAAGGACATGCTGGTGACCCAGCCAGTGCTTTGTTGGAGCTTCTGGATCCAGAGCAAAATGCAAATTTTCTGGATCACTATCTCGACGTTACTATTGACCTATCAAAGGTTATTTATTAAATATGGATATTACCATTTTGGTTTGTAATATGTGATTGATTCTAGGCTGTTTGAATTTTAATTTGCTGATTCATTTCCCTGCAGGTTTTATTTGTGTGCACAGCAAATGTGATAGATACGATTCCCAATCCTCTGCTCGACAGGATGGAGGTGATTAGTATTGCTGGTTATATCACTGATGAGAAAGTTCATATCGCAAGAGATTATTTGGAAAAAAACGCTCGTGCAGACTGTGGCATCAAGCCAGAACAGGTCTCTCACTCTCATATCCTATTCTCCAGTTTTTTTTTATCTTTTGGATAGAACAAAGAGAGTTTTTGAGTAATTATTGTCAAGGAATCACATGATTGCTTTCTTTTGCAGGTTGATGTGAGTGATGCAGCTCTTCTTTCCTTGATAGAAAATTACTGCAGAGAAGCAGGTGTTAGGAACCTCCAGAAACAGATTGAAAAGATTTACCGTAAGGTAAATTTTGCTGCAAGACCATGGATTGATTGTTTTTTACTCAACCCCTCAAAAGTCTTTTTTAACATTATTTACTTTTGTTTTGTAGATTGCACTTAAACTAGTGCGCGAAGGAGCAGTCCCAGAAGAGCCTGCAGTTGCAACTGATGTGGAAGAAGCTGAAATTGTGGCCAAGCTCGACGTGGAATCACCAGAGAAGGAGAACCATGTGTCTGCTGCTAAGGAAGAGGCTCAAACCAAACAGATAGCAGTTGAAAAGGTTATGATTGATGAATCAAACCTTGCAGACTATGTTGGCAAACCTGTTTTCCATGCAGAAAAGATCTACGAGCCCACACCGGTAGGAGTTGTGATGGGTCTAGCCTGGACATCCATGGGTGGTTCAACTTTATACATAGAGACGACTGTTGTGGAGGAAGGGGAAGGTAAAGGTGGACTGAATATAACGGGTCAGCTCGGTGATGTGATGAAAGAAAGCACACAAATTGCTCACACTGTCGCCAGAAAGATCTTGCTAGAGAAAGAGCCAGAGAATCTCTTCTTTGCAAACTCCAAGCTCCATCTCCATGTTCCTGCAGGAGCCACACCCAAAGACGGTCCGAGTGCAGGCTGCACCATGATTACATCATTGCTATCACTTGCCATGAATAAACCAGTTAGAGAAGATCTTGCAATGACCGGAGAAGTCACTTTAACCGGTAGAATTCTCCCTATTGGTGGGGTAAGTTAGTTACTCTGGACTTCTCCTCGCACACTATTAAAGCTTTTTGGGTTGCTGCAAGTTTCTTACACAATATTTTCAGGTGAAGGAGAAAACCATAGCGGCGAGGCGGAGTCAGGTGAAGACTATCATATTTCCAGAGGCAAACAGGAGAGACTTTGAAGAGCTGGCGGAGAATGTGAAAGAAGGGCTTGATGTTCACTTTGTTGATGACTATGGAAAGATCTTCGAGCTTGCCTTTGGCTATGACAAACAACAAGACTGATATATAACTCGAGCTGTCACGTTGAACTCGGAACTCACGTTAACATTTTATTTGCATATTTCATTCCATCTTTAGAAAGATTTATCCATGCAGACAAATACAGAACTAATGAAAAAGAATGCTCCAGAGGCTTCTTCTAGAATGCCAAGAGAAGATGAAACACAACCAAACCAGAAACTAACCCGTTTCCTTGGCTTCGACGTTTTTCTTTGAACACCCAGACAAGAACATTAACTAACTCATCAATCAACTCTCACTCAGTGTCAACAATGCCTTCTTCAGAAAGTCTCTTTCTCAAAATAAAGCCAACTCCCTTCAACACTGCTCATCTCTTTGTGTCAACAAGCTCATCAATCATCATCTCCCTCATCTTAAACTCGTGAATCTCTGTTCAGTTCTTCCCCTAACCGATCTCTATGTTCAAACAATAGCTAGCCCATGCACCTAAAACACCTGCTCACATTTGAGGGTTAAGCACTTTTACAATATCAAACAGTAACTTTCTGTTGAGCTTGGCTGTTGTTGCCTTTTCACGGCCTTCAAATTCATCAAAGAGGGCTCAGGGTTACTTAGCTTTGCTTGTAAAGTTTTGATGCATCATTATACTTAACTATACAATGACCAACGTTGAGTGTTGGCCTAGTGATAAAAGAGGTTGCGGTTGTAACTACCGTTCCTCGGGTTCAATTCGCGGTCACGTGCTACCATGCAAGTTACTTGTGAAACAAGTTCCAAAGTTAGTATCTAGAAGACAATCTATCGTCTGATATACGTAGATATAGTTAAGAAACTTCCTGGATGCTTGGTTTGGTAATATTTAATTCAAGATAACAAGAAAATCTTACATCTGTCTACATGTACTCTGACTCATTCATGAGGGATATACCTGAAGAACAAAACATTTTCTATAAATTTTCTTATTTTCGAAAAACTGATTTACCATATTAAATATAATTTCCATTAAAAAAGAAGTTTGAACAAGGTGTAAAAGTAGTTTGAGACTCGATTTATGATATAACAATTACAAAGATACAATAGCACATTAAACAATAGCAAGTGAAGGTTATAATAAAAGTATATATGAAAGACACGTCTAAAGTGATTGGGTGATGAAATGGCTCGATCGAACTTAGATATATCAATCAACATAGTTTAGTTTGACTATTCGGGCCTCTCTTAGTTTCCCTTCGGTTTTCCTGGAACTTGGCAGGAAAGTTTCTCATGATTTTTACCAAAAAAAAAAGAAGAAAGTTTCTCGTGATATTTTTTGACCCCAGAAGAAAGGGTTCATATTTTCCAACAAAATTGTTTACATATATATATATATATATATATATATATGTATACTTGCCAATCTTTTAAAAAGCCATCCACAGATTTTCAGCTTTGCAGCCGATATGTCAACTGGGCAACTAAGAGTCCGAGACTGATTATGTCCGTAACTATTGTTCTTCTATGTGATAACTTTATTAGGTTTAACGTAACTAATGATTATTCTGAATCCAATCTAATAAATATGGAACTGATCAGGCTTGATCCCAGACCAGTATTAATTTTCGGAGTATAAACATGAAACTATATGATAAACGCAAATTTGTAACCGAACCTGTCCTAAAAAGAACATGGTAAGTTTAACATTTTACCAAAAAAGACATGGTTCGATACATTAACAACTTAACAAGAGATGGTTGTTCAAGGTTTACCTTGAACTATTATATTAAACTTAATGTATCTCTTAAATAAATCACTTTTCCAGTGTAAATGTCTACAACTTGAATATTGTATCATATTTTATAATCAATCGATAAAGACAAAGAGATAAACATATTTACTTATCTTGTATTCGATGGAGATGTTTATTTGTATCACAGAACTAGGAATGAGATTTGGACAAATTAGTCATTTTTGTTTGGGTTTCATGAAAGAAGGTGATTGTCCATCAGTATAACGCGTTGATGAAGTGAAAAAAATATGGACTTTATTCTCTCTTGCCCTAGTCACTACACTGTTTATTCTATTTTGCCCCATCAATAAAATAGATTATATTTTTAATCTTATTTTATCGAAAATGTGAGAAAAAACAAAACTGCCCTTAATGAAATCTGATATTTACAGGATTTAACCTCTCTTTATTTGACCCGACTCATACGACCCGGATCCATGAGCGTGACCCGCGTGTTTCTCTCCCAAACCCTCTCTTTCTCCCAGTGTCTCTCTCCCAAACAGATCAAACCCTTCCCAAACAGACCATCGACAGTTTCTTCCCCAAATCGAAAAAATCAATCTCTAAAAACCCTAGAACCCGCCTCCGATGATCTCGACAAAATCGACCGGAATCCACTGAAACCCAACGCAATCCACCGAAAACCACCACGTTTTCTCTTGTCCATCATCAGATGCACCTTCTTCTTCCGGCGTCAAGCTTCTTTTCATCCTCTTGTAACCTCTTCCATCACCATTCTCGGCGTGTAAGGTAACATTTTTTCATACCTTTTTCATAGATTCAAATCGATTTGATGTCGGTTTCTTTGAAATATATGATGTGTGGTTGTTTGGCTTAAAGAAATAAAGAAATTTTGAAGTGAATTTCTTTGAAATATATGATTCAAATCGATTTGATGTGGACTATTCTTCTCTTTAATCGATTTGATATTGATAAAAATTGTTTTATTTTTGTGTAACTTAATTGAAATCCTATTAGTAAAAATGGTGGAAATGGTTAATACAATTATGGATTGGACCTTATGGATTGAATGTTGACTGTTTGATAATGATAAATAGTTGTTTGTTGTTATAGGAGAATGACAAGCCGTGGTAAGCGGGGGAAAAGGCAGAACAAGAAACAAAACAATTCCACAAGAGAAAAGGTTCAAGAACACAACCCTGCTCCAGTAGCTGATGAAGAGCTTTCCGGCGGGAATGAGACTCAAACCGAAAATCATTCTGCAACATCTCAGGTATGCATTCTCAACATCTCAGACTCACACTGATCATCATTCTCCAACATTTCTTTGGTATTAGTATGGTGTAGTACTAGTACTACTGATTTTATTAAGACAGATTAATAAATAAAGTGCTAATATATATAAATTAATGTGGTTTGCAGGAATGTCAACCATTACCACCTGATGAGCTATACTTCAAGAACACGGAATTCACCAAGTCGTGTAAGATACAGAGCAAGTGCTCTGTGAGCGGAACAGTGGACCTCTTGAAGAAGCTTACGCCCGAGGATGAGTCGCCCGAGTTGGAGTGGTTCAAAAACCACCCTCAGTTTTGCCACATTTTCCACATGCCGAATGAACCAAACTTGAGGCTGCTGGGTATGTGGTCGCTGCTACTGCGCACAATTCCCTTACACGAGGGAGAGGACACAGCTTGGTTTGCGGTTAATGGCGTGCCCCTCCGGTATTCAATGAGAGAGCATGCACTCATCTCAGGCTTGGACTGCCGTGACTACCCACCGAATTATAAGAAGTTGGGGAGCTTTGCTTTTGTAGATAGGCATTTTGGCTCGCATAAGGAGATAACAATGGAATCTGTGAGAGAGAAGTTGCTGAGTATGAGTGCATGTGGGGATCGACTCAGGATGGCGGTGCTCTACTTCCTAGGCACGGTTATCAGAGCGAAGGCAAGGTACAATGCCCCATTCGACTCTTTCATTTTAAGAGTCGTCAACGATGTGGAAATTTGCAAAACCTTTCCATGGGGTCGCTTGACGTTCGATGATGCGATCGGGTCCATTAACTACGTGATGAAGAAACTCAAAGGGGAACCTAAGAAGAATGTCAACTTTCCCGGGTTCATAGTTCCTTTGGAGGTAAATTTTACATCTTTATATAATTGTTTTTGTTTTGTGAATCAGCTCTTACTCCTTTGTTTTGACATTCAGATCCTGGCATTTGAGTGTATTCCAGCTCTAAATGCACGATTCAGAGAACGTGTAGCTGGCTGTTTCAGCTCCTGCCCGAGGATGTGCAAGAAACGGTTCCAAAGTAACAGCATGAAAGGTTATCCACTCCAGGATTTGTACGACACGCTTGGACACACTACGGTATGAGTTGAATATTTTTTTTTATTAAATGAGTGGAATAAATAGTGTTTTGAGTTAAAATATGTGTGTGATATTGTTTTGATAATTTTTTCAGGTCATTGATAGTGTTTTGGTTCCAACTGTTGATGAGGAACCTCTCATGGCACGTATATGTGAGGGGGAGCCAGACTATGAAAATGAAGAAGGAGTGAGTAACTTGTGGAGCACATGGCTGACTATTAAGGAGAAGCCTATCTTTTGGCAAGGACTCTATGAGTTGGATGTGGCTGCAAGGGAGTTTCCTCAGAAAAAAGACAAAGGAAAAGGGAAAGTGAATGAAGAAGCATCCTCCTCTGTTCATGGTTTGGAGGACGTTCTGAAAGGGTTTGAAGAGAGGATGATGGCTTCTTTGAGTGAAGTGATTGTGAAGGTAGAGACAATGGACAAGAGGCTTGGTGTGGTGGAGAAGAGCCATGTTATTTTAAAAAGAAGGTCTAAGAGGATGAAAGCAATGGAGAAGAGGCTTGATGCCATTGAGCGGACGCAAGATGGTTTAAAACTAAAGGCCAGGAAACAGAAGACATTAGAGGAGAGACTTGATGGCATTGAGAAAGAAATGAAGAAGCAGGAGAAAGAGAAGGAGAACGATGATGGTTTTGAGTACCAAACCATGGATCATGGTTGGAATGATGGGCGTTATGACAGCAACCTCGTGGAGCCAACAGCTGAGAAAGCGAGTGAAGAAGAAGCTCAGAAGGAAGATAAAAGTTCTGAGAAAGAAAAAGAACCTGAAGCTGAAGCTGAAGCTCAAGCTGAAGAGGCTCAGAAAGAAGATAAAGGTTCTGAGGAAGAAAAAGAACCTGAGCATGAAGCAGAACCTGAAGAAGACAAAGAAGGTGAAGGCTTGACCCATGAAGAGAAAGAAACAGAGCAGGCTGAAACGGAGAATAAAGATAAAGGTTGTGAGGAAGAGAAACAACCTGAGGAAGAACAAGAGGCTCGGGTTGAAACAGAACAAGAGATTGAAACAAATAAGGAGGCTGAGATTGAAGAGAAGGAGGCTGAGAAGCAACCTATGGAGACTCCTACACCACCACGTGGTAGGACTAAGGCAGCCGCGAGGAAACCATCAGGGAATTGGAAATCACCACGTAAGAGATTGGTGCTAACATGTGATGAAGAGAAACAAGAAGAATGGCTTCTTTCACTTTGCAAGAGCTATGGAGAACCGGCTGAGGGAACTTCTGCTGTAGATGAGGGAGCTCCTGCTGTGGATAAAGGAGCTGACAAGGAGACGGATGAGCTTGATGTAGATGAGGAAGCTCCTGTTGTAGATGAGGGAGCTCCTGTTGTAGATGAGGGAGCTGACAAGGAGACGGATGAGCTTGATGTAGATGAGGAAGCTCCTGTTGTAGATGAGGGAGCTCCTGTTGTAGGAGCTGAGGGAGATGAGGGTCTTCCTGCTCGGATTGGGGTTAAGCATAGGCCTAAGGCGAGGGGTAGACCAAGAAAGCCTACTGACCCAAAGAAGTTCACAATGCCAGAGGAGACAAGGACGCCAGAGCAGCCAAGGACACGTATACGATCACAGTGGATTTCCTCTCCTTTCACTGAAGCTGACACTGATGAGATTGAAGGGCGGAAGAAGAAGCCAAGAACTGAGGCTTAGTGAACTATTGTAGGATGATATGTTTAATATTTATCTCGGCTTTGTTGTGAACTTGTGTAGGATGCTATGTTCTTGTTGGTTTTTGGATGCTATTATGTATGATGCTTGGATTCTATTATGTAGGATGTGCAATCTTTTTGTGTTGTGTGATTGTCTTGAAGCAGGTTTGGTCTAATGGAAGACAAGGCAATTTTTGTCCTAATAAAGGAAATTCGTATTACTTGACTTATTAGGTATTACTAAGACAAACACATTGTAGAATAAAATATATATATATATATATATATATATATATATGCACATGTCTAAAACGTGTCAAAAACGTGTAACACAATGTCAACACTTTGTAGAATAAAAAAATATATATATACACATGTCTAAAACGTGTTAAAGATGATATTGAACAAACATGTTTGAATATTAAAATAATATTTATCTTACTCTTAGTAGTACTCAAGGTGGTAGTAATATTTCATTCTTCATAGTAATACTTTTGCAGATTATAGCATTTTTTTAATAATACAATGTCATTAAATTAAATTAATTAGTAATACCAATTCATTTAGATAGTTTTAGACTGTATATAACAAATTGGCAGAAAAAAATTCAGAAAATATGTGTTTTTAGAAATTCATCTCATCATAGTCTTCCCATCAAGACATTAACAAGGAAGTATAAGGATGTTTTCTATTGAAATGAGAATTTTTCTACCAAGTTGAGATTTTAAGAGAATTTTATGTCTATTTTAAAAAATAAACACATGAATGGACATATAATCACGTTAAATATGAGATACATCTTCTAAAAATAAATAATTTATTGAAAATTAAGGTTTTTAGAAACATGC
Organism: Raphanus sativus; assembly: GCF_000801105.2. Lineage (NCBI taxonomy): Eukaryota > Viridiplantae > Streptophyta > Magnoliopsida > Brassicales > Brassicaceae > Raphanus > Raphanus sativus. Next base: position 10,927,190 of record NC_079514.1, read on the forward strand.
ATAACACATAGTAATACATGGTAGTTTTTGGTAGTTCATGGTAGTACTAGGTAATTCCTAGTAGTCCATATTACACATAGTAGTTCCAATAATAGTGCTAGTAGTCCATATTACACATAGTAGTTCCAATAGTAGTACTAGTAGTTCCATATTACACATATTACACATAGTTCAAATCACAAGAGTCCCATGCTACTCGGCGGTTGCAGAAGTACTTCCACACTCAAAATACTCATACAAACGTCCGCCTCTCCTTCCTCTGCTCCTTCCCCTTCCTCTTCCCATTCCCCTTCCTCGCCCTCTTCCACGTCCACGAGATTCTCCGGCTGATGGAAACCTTTGCTTCTGAGTGGGTCCTTTCTTTTTAACATATAATGGAGGAAGAACTTTTAGTGCTCGAATTTCATCTGGTATAACCCATTTAGACTGATGTGGCACAGGATAAATCGTCCTACAGTATGCCAACGCCCAAAGCTCCACCGTATAGTATACCGAACAAAAGTCTTGTAGATGGAGGTCCGTTCCAACGCTCAAGAACTTGGCAGCAGCACATGCATGAACACACGGGATTTTGTCTATATCAAAGCACCTGCAGCTGCACATTTTTCTTGCCAAATCAACCGTATAAACCTTTTCGTCACTACCATTGACATTGTACTCAAGGTGAAAGCTGTTTATCTCAACCACATCTAAACACCTCGCTTCCAAAGATCTTTTTGACAACTGGGTTTCTACTGTAGGCACAAGCTTCTTCGTGGCTGGTATTTGGGCTGCCTTCTTCCTATGTTTGTTAAACCATTCAGCCATTTTCTTAATGATAACATCAATCATCGGTAGCATGAAGTATTTCCTCGCTTCCCGAAGAACACCATTGATAGATTCTGCTGCATTGGTTGTGTCAACATTGTATCTGTCCCCTTCAAAATAACATCTTGCCCATTTTCCCACTTCAACACTCTTTTCTAGATACTCGGCAGCAGAAGGATACTTTCTGGAAAAAGCATCATAGAGAACATCGAACTCAGCCACTGTATAAGCATATGCGCATTCTCTAAACTTGATTGCACAAACGTCTCTGTTGTTGAATACATGTCCTTTCACATTTTGAGACAAATGCCAGACACAATACCCATGTGCGGCCGTTGGGAACACCTCACGTATTGACTTGATCAAGCTCGCATTTCTATCCGAAAGAAACACCAATCCGTCTACATCTGATATCACTGACCTCAATTTATTCATAAACCACGTCCAGCTTTCATCTTTCTCACCATCAACTACACCAAATGCAATAGGGTAATGGTGGCGATCAGGATCTTGAGCCGTCGCAACAAGCAGAACTCCACCATAAACATGCTTAAGATGTGTTCCATCCACAATGATAACTTTCCTCATCGCTACAAACCCTTCTATGGAAGCTCCAAATGCGAAAAATAGATACTTAAATCTTTTTGCCGCATCTACTTCAACATAACTTACCGAGTCAGGATTCTTCAACTTAAGCATGTGCATATAGGAGTGTATCATAGAAAAACTCTCTTCCGGAGTACCTCGCACTTCATTAGCAGCCAGCCTTTTTCCTCTCCATGCTGTGGCATATGATACCTTAACAACAACCTTGCGGGTAACCATACTGATCAGATCACTTGATCTTGGTGTGTCATATCTACCGGGATATTCTTCACCCAAAACAGATGCAACAACCTGTGGTGTGCCTCTCCTTCCATTTCTAAGGGTACTTGTAGTTACCACTGAGCATGTATGAGACTTGACGTAAGTTCTAACCGTCCAAAGATCTGAATTCTTAAGCTTTACTACACGCAAATACCACTTGCAACCTTCTTTGGCTCCTCGACATCTTGCCACAAATCTCCCAGTATCGGACTTAAGTGTGTCATACTCAAAACCATTCTTATGCGCACCCCTCTGAACTAGAACTTGCATGGCTGTCTTAGTTCTGAATTCTTGACCCTTAACCAAATCAAGACCATCATCCCATTCTTCTTCTACAACTGTTGTGGCTTCAACTCCCTCTCTTGCAGCTTCAACTTCCATTCCGACTTCTGTTCCTTCATACCCGTGCTCTAAATTCTCATGCAACTCAAAGTCTTCATGTTGTTCAGCTGTGTAAAGCGTGACCATGCCATCCATCTCATGATCATGATTTGTTCCATCTTGCTCATCTCCATCTTGCTCAGTCTCATCTTCCTCAGACTCATCTTCATCAGTTTCATCTTCCTCGGTATCAGTATCCTCTCCATCAGAAAGACCAATATAGCTTTCATCAGTTTCATCATCTCCTGAAAGCGGCAGACCACCATATGTATCATCCATGTCACTGCTGATCTCCACATGTAAAACACTTCTACATTTATCATGATTTACTTGCATGAGATAACCCAAAACGTCTTCATCACTCCAAATATATGATGGCTTGTTGGAATACAATACCAATGGAAAGTAACTAATCTTCACCATCCCATCTCCATTTGCCTTAATCTTTCTGCATATACACTCGACCAATTCAGAATATGTAACCTCTTCCACGGATTTTTTCATCACTAGAGTGTGAATTTGATCTTCTCCCGAGATCCACTTTATATCAGCCCCATCCTTGATGTAACTTCCTCCATAGTCAAAACATATGATTGTAATAGGAGACGCCATATAATTCCCTGAAAAGAAATAAAACTATGATTAGTTAACCATTTAAAGAATCTAAGTTGTCCAAGATCGTTGGTACATAGTCGTTCCAGTAATACAAGTAATACACGTTTCACTTTAGTAGTACCAGTAGTTCCAGTAATTCTTATAAATTTTTGCTTTTGTCTATTTAACACTTTTAACTGACCAAAAGGGTGTTATACAACCCACAGTACCGTTTACTACTACTGTAATGCATTATTTTGCTTTAAAACAGTGTTAAACAAGAACAAATATACAAAATCGCCCTTAAGCATCCCTTTTCATAACAAAATACCTAAAACCTCCATTTTTACCTAAAACTTTAGTTTTTCATCTTTTTAAGTATTTTTAATCAACTAATAACGTGTTACATAACCCAGATTATCGTCTAACACAAATTTCATGTTTTTTTCTTTCAAAACCGTGTTAAAAATAGAGAAAAATACAGATTTTTTTGAAATCTAATATTTTCATTTTTCTTTCAAAACTCTCACGAATTTTACAGCAATACTTTCATTTTTCGTTACACATAATACATAGAACATAAGTAGAATATTATTATGAAAATTTCGTAAAAAAAAACGCATGATTTTACCTCAAAAAGCTTCAAAATCGCCAATCTCAAGTGGAAGGGGAGAAGAAGTTCGATGGTGGTTGGGGGAAAGAGAAATTTGATGGGAGAAAAGAGACAGGAGGGACAGCTGTTGGAATGAGAGAGGTGGGTTGATGTGGGGTCGGCTGTTAGGTGGTTGAGTTTAAGGTTGGCTTTATGAGAGGAAGAGAAGCTGCGATTAATAATATAGAAAGCGCGTGGCGTGAGACATGGAGGGACGTGGGGACCGCTGAGAAAGGATAATAATAAAATACTTGAGGGCAATAAAGAGAAGGGAATTATAAGAAAAAAAAGTGGGGTATATAGAATTTTGGTAGGGTAATGAGAATGAATTTTTTTCAACTAGGTCAAATTAGAATACTTTCCAAAAAATATGCCATTATTTTTTTACATATATTTTATGATCATAGTAGATTACTAAAAACGCGCTATGGCATCACCTAACAAGCGTGGTCTTTTTATGGTCGATGTGCTTTTAGTTGAAAATCGAGGTTTGTCAACGCCTATGTCAACGTACGGCTATTTGGCTGGTAAATAGATTTTCAAATGCTCTAAATTGAATTATTTCAATTTCTTATTTGATCAAAGGCTATTCAGGTAAAAATACAATTGTAACTTTGATAGATTAGGAAAATATTATCTTTACATTTTTTTCTATTATATATGTTTTCTTTTGACGACCCTAGGTTTGTTTGAGATGTCTAAACAAAAATTTGATGAATTACCAAATTCTAATTAGATGCAATTGTAAACATAAATGCATGATCAAATCTAAAAAGTGACGACAACAACAACAACAACAAGAATGTCAGGTTCTTATCTGACCACGAACCATTAATCAAACACAAAAGAAAAAGAACAGAAACATCTAAAAAGAAAACACAACCAAATACATATTTAGGGTTTTTACGTTAATATGTGAATTAGCTATTTTACAAATTTTTAATCCATATTTATACAATTTTAAAATCCTTTTTTTGCTTTAATTTTTTTCTCTACTAAAACCAGTTTTTTCGAATCCTAAATAATGATGTGCACCAAAACATATTCTACACAATCTTGATAGTTGATTCTGAAATGACTTAAATTTTGATGCACCGGTAAAACACACATTCGCTTGTATAAATATCCTTTGGCTGATACACTTGCAACACTCGTTCTTGTTTTTGACAGTCGGGAGTATTTTTTAACAAAAATATGTAAGTTGAAGACAAAAGAATTGAATATACTGAAATTATTAAATCTCTTTACTCCACTTTATATCCGACTATTCCAATATGCAGGGACGTTTTCAAAAAACCGTTATATACAGATTTATATATATGTACTAGTTTGGCCGGATCAAGTGCCTATTCTATATAAATTATTACATGTTGATCTTTGTTTTTTGTACGAAATAACTCCACCAACTCTGATTTAATGACGTATAGAGATATGACGCTACACAAGTGTCTTTATGTTTAGTACAACCAACAAAAAAAAAAACTAAATAACTAACGCTACCGTGGTTGATGAATAAGCACTACTAAACTCCGCGAGCAACGACGAATCTTCCTCGAAATTTCAAGTGCTACTTCGTCAATGCTCAAATCCCTTTATAATACCACACCTAACTACTCTTCTCAAACTCATCTCATTGCTCTTCTCTCTCTCTCTCTCTCTCTCTCTCTCTCTCTCTCTCTCTCTCTCTCTCTCTCTCTCTCTCTCTCTCTCTCTCTCTCTCTCTCTCTCTCTCTCTCTCTCTCTCACACACACACAAAGATCTAGCTCGATCTTTCTTCTTTAGAAAAGAACCTATAAAATATTTGAAGAGCTTAAATCCAATTTATTTAAAACCAAAAGTAATCAATGAAGATGCGAGACCGCCTTTTTCATGGGGGTAGTGGGTACAGTGGTTTAAAAGCTCACAAATTAACATTCAAGACGTGAGTTTCTTCTATCTTACAAGACACATTAAATTTTTTTATTTCTTTCTATGGATGAGTTTTGATCGAGTTTGTTTTCTTATGTAAACCCTTTACAGAGCCGTGAAGAAAGTCATGAGACATATGTCAAATAACCAAATCATGGTTCATATGGAGAACATGTTCAGAAAAATTGTGAGTTTTCTCATCGTCTTCGATTAAACTATACACGCTGCGCGCATAGATCACCTAAATGAACTAAAGATGTGAATTAATCACAGGTTTATTTAAATGAACCCGTTCCTATATACATAGCCACCAACTTTGACCGTCCTCATCTCTCTCGTGTACCTTTTAATTTCTGTGGTTTAAAATTTTGTGGGGTCCGTACATGTCAACAATGAATGGTCCCCGTTTCCTTGGGTCTAGTTAGTAGTTACTATAGTATACATCAAAGTATAATCATATAATCGTTTGTATGCACATGAACGTGATGATATGCGGTTGTTGCAACTTTTGCAAACGTTTACTTATTTGTATTTTTAACGAAATATATAAACCAGTGATTAATTATCTTAATTTTTTTTTTTTATGATTTAGGTTCGGGAGGAGCTTGAACGTCATATTCAACAACACCACCTCTCTTCGTCGTGGTCCCAAATCGAGCGACCGCGTTCAGAAACGCCATCGTCACGTACACAATTCAAGCTGCGATTCATAAACTCGCCGCCGCCGTCGATATTCACGGGAGCAAAGATCGAAGCCAAGAACGGTTCCCCGTTAGCTATCGAGCTCGTGGACGCAGCCACGAACGCTCGAGTCGTCTCGGGACCGCTCTCGTCTTCTCGAGTTGACTTAGTGCCGCTGAACGCTGACTTCACGGACGAAAGCTGGACCGTTGACTTATTCAAACGGTATATTCTAAAACCACGCGACGGGAAACGTCCGTTACTCGCCGGAGATGTAACGTTGACTCTTAAAAACGGTGTTGGAGTTGTCGCCGTCGCTTTCACGGATAACTCGATATGGTCTAGGTGTCGGAAGTTCCGGTTAGGTGCTAGACTAACCGGTGATGGAGCCGTGGAGGCTAGAAGTGAAGCGTTTAAGTGTAAAGACCAACGTGGAGAATGTAAGAATAATTACTAGAGATTATACTGCGTTTTTGCAGACGCGGTTTAAACGTTATATTAATTTTTTTTTTTGTGGTTATGCAGCTTATAAGAAACATCATCCTCCGTACCCCGGTGACGAGGTTTGGAGACTAGAGAAAATCGCCAAAGATGGCGCTTCAGCGTTGCGTTTGGCTGAACGGGACGTTTATACTGTCAAGGACTTCCGCCGTTTCTATGCAAAGGATCCAAGTGCGTTATATAATGTAAGATTATTTAAAACCTTAAATAGTTTCATCAATATTCACGTATATGTTAACGTAGTTGATCATCATATATCAAATAAAATTAGATGTAATTGGTGATTTATGAATTTTGATGTAAATAATCTCTAAATTATCCACAGATCTGACTTGTTTTGTAAATAATAATAGATACTTGCTGTTGGTGGAGGGATCTCGAAGAAAATATGGGAATCAATTGTGACTCACGCAATGTGTTGCGTTTTGGATGAAACAGAGTGTTACATCTACGACGCAATCGCTCATGACGTATCACTTGTCTTCAACTCTGTTTATGAAGTGACCAAAGTGTTCATCTGCGGTGTCCTTGGACACGTGGATCAGCTACCTAGCTATCAGCTGGACCAGCTGAAGCGTGAAGCTTATCAAAACGTTAGCCGCTTTAGAGACGGTAGGACCTTTGCGGATGATCCGCAAAGGTCCTTACAGTGCCCGCAAAATCTAGGATTTGGTCCTGGATTCCAGCAGCACATGGACTTTCAAGGTATACAAATTTTATTATGGTGACGACCGGTCTATAGTCTTTTGATATACAAATATATCTTTAACATATTCTTTAACTTACTTACTCGATCTTTTTTGATGTTCAGGACCATCAGACTCTTCGATGCATGCTTACTTCACAGGTTCGTGCTCCACTTCCCAACCCGAAACGCTGATGAGTTTCGAGAACTCACCAGCCAAAACATTTCATATCGACCCAACATTCATACCGACTTTCAGAAACAACTTTAGGGCAAGTGAACACGATATGATACATGACGAATTACAAAGCCTAGTGTCAAGAGGTTATAACAAAAATAACGAGGATGAGAGCGGTTTTGCTTATCATCACCATCATGATAACTGGTCACCTGGTGCGGCAGTTTGGGAGCAACAAGAGTATGACAATTTGTGTGTTAGCGTATCGGGCACGGAAAAAGCTGGGATGTATGATGTTCGTATTGCAAATATTGGGGGATCTCCGAGAGCCAGGTGGTGCAAGGTTAAAGCAGCTTTTAAGCTCCGTCAAGTCTGGAGACACGCAAATGCTAGAAAGCGAGGGAAGGCTTGTAAGAAGCCTTGCTTGCTGTTTTAGATTCAGAGGTTTCTTGCTGCACAAGAAAGATGTCTGTATAAAATATATATATATATATATGGTTAGATAAATGAATCCCGGCCATTGACTGGTACAAATGGTTTAATAAGTAACGGGGATTAGTCTTTGTGTACAGCATCCATGTATGATATTATTGTAAGAAAAAAGAAGGGCTGTGTCTGACCAAATCAGAGTACGTTTTCATGTTTTAAGTATTTTCTGTTCCTTTAGTAATGTTTCTAGAGGATCCTCCAACAAAATGTTGAATCGTTACCCTTTTGGCTATTGCAAAAACAGTTATGCATCTTTATTCTTATTTACGTCATATAAGAAGTACAAAAAACATCATTATAAAATACATCAAATCAATTAATTCTATGAGCTCCCATAACATCAATATGTATTATCTTACATAAATAAATGTCAATAAAACACTGATTATCTTAATCTAAAAGTGGATATTACTTGCCTAAAACTTAAAATAATCTTTTGGATTTGGAAGACTATGCTATTGCCTTGTATTTTATAATATGTGTACTTTTTTGCTTCGAACTATCTAGGAAGAAGACTATTGGCTTCCTTCCTGGTCACAAAATAAAAGACGATAAGTGAAAAAATGGTGGTTCATTCCTTTTTCTGTCTTCATGTGAACAAGTTTCCAGAATCTCTGGTTTCTTCTACTTTTTTTTCTCTACTTCACAAACACACACACTCGTAATTAATATTTCCAGAGATTCATGGTCCTGCGTACTGCCACTTAGCTTTCCGGCCGACAATGATTTGGTAGATGTTTTGTCCTGAATCTTATCGACCAGAAAAGCCGTAATCATTTATTGATTCAAAAGTGCGGCTAAGGGCATTTGTGTCTTCTTATCACAGTCACCCTTATTTTTAAACGGTTTTTTAAGGAGCTCTTAGGCCTAACTTGATCACTCATACCGGACAAACAAGAAAGCAATCTTGTCACCGTTTCTCCATGTCAATTCTCTAGAGTTTTCTACTGATCAGATAAGTGGTATAGTTCTTGGCTTGGCTACTGTGGTATCAAAAAAGGAGCTCCCAAAACAAAGGTTGGTTTGTGACAAAAAAACGAAAAAAAAACAAAGGTTGGTTCTTTTGATTTGATTGGTCCAAGAAAAGCTATGATCGGATCTTGTTCATCGTCTAGTATGTCAATGCTGCTCTTCTAAATTTTAACAGATGGAAGAAGAGAAGTGTTGCAGTGAGTGCAAGACCACCAAGACACCGATGTGGAGAGGTGGACCATCTGGTCCCAAGGTCTCTTCTTCTACCTTCAATCCCCATAACCATGTAGATTTATTTGATCTTGAGAGAAAAATGGGGTAGCTATTCTTAAGCTGTTTTTTTCTTGTTGTGAGATTTTCAGTCACTTTGCAATGCATGTGGGATCAGATTCAGGAAACAAAGACGGTCCGAGTTATTGGGTATTCGTATTATTCACACCCACAAAGACTACAAGAAGATAAAATCATCAACATCTTCACCATCACTACCACTATCAAATGGTGGCGTCTCTACTAAGAAACGACGGATTCTAAAGGAGGAAGAACAAGCTGCTCTTTGTCTACTATTATTGTCTTGCAACTCTGTGTTCGTCTGAGAGAAAAACAGAGGGTATCTCACTGAAAAGACAGTTTTGTCTTTTATTTTGTCCGACGCTCTTTGGGCCACCTTTGAGAGGATATACTTGTATAATTTAACGCACTAAATTTAGGCCTATTCTTGTGTCAACGGCCTGGCCCATACAGATCATTGGTCAACTCTTAAATGAGATGGAATTTTAACCGGATCATTTCGGTTTTGGCTTTGCATTGGCTTCGGCACTGGCTGAAGTTAGTTCAGATCTGATTCTGTTTAGTACAACCAAATCTTTTTAAAATGTGAGTTAAGTTTGGCGTATTCCAAAAGTCTTTAACTAAATTTTTCTTCTATTCAATTACGTAACTAGGTGATTTTCCCGTGCTCATGCACGGATACAAATATTTATAAATTAAATATGTTACAATAGTTGATTGTTATTTAATTTTAATTTTGAATTAATTTATAATTTGTATGCATAATTTATACTAATAATATTATATTATTTTAATCAGACATATGATTTTAAATAAGTTATCATTTGGGTATATTGGATTGCATCAATCAATTTCTCTAAATTCAACTAATATTTTTTATTTTAAATATATGAAAATTATGATTATTTGCTTTTATTTTGGTTGTTATCTTAGATATGTAAATATATTTGAGGAAGATTATGTATAACTTAAGATATATTGTGCTTAGAATGAAGTAAAAATAAACTAAATATTTGATTCCAAATTACAAAAATTAAACTATATGTTGACTTTTAAAATAAAATATTAGAAAGTAAAACGATAATCAATTGGAAGTTACTTACATAAGTAACTAATACTTTTTGGAAGCTCATGAACACATATCAATATTTACAATAACTAAAATATTTAAATAATTTTATGTCTTATATATATTAAATGGTAAACTGAAATTTATGCAAATAATCCTAAAAATGAAAATTCAGATTTGCGTTGGTATTTTGATTATGGTTATATTAACTGTGACAAACATAAAACATAAAATTTAATATTAAAAAACATTTTTAATAATGATAATATATAATATTCTACCTTGTTAAATTATATAGTGTTATGTTAATTTAAAATATTTTAATTATTTGATCAAAAGTTAATTTTACTTTATTTTTAATATCTCTTTAAAATAAACCGTTTAATTTTTTTGTGATTGTATTTTAGAAATCATATAATATAAGTAAAATATAATTTATAGATTAAGAAATCACATTATATACAAATATATATTTTCATCTAAGAAAATATAGATATAAATAAATACTTTATTACTTCAAAAGTATATTTTATGTTATTTAAAATAGTCTTTGGAATATTTCTATTTTGTGAAATTTATTTTTTTAATGAAATCATATTATATAAATATATATTTTCGTTTTTAATTTTTTAAAAAAACTTTATAAATGTTTCCTTTTTATTATATATGTTATTTGGAAAAATTTAAAAGGAAACTAAATAAAAATTTCAATAATAGTATCTAAATGTAATTTTTTTTAATTCATTAAGGGTATCAGCGTAATCAACTATCGTGAGAGTTAACGTGAGAGCGACACATAGGAAACTGACTTCTCAAATAATATTATAGAGATATCAAACAAAACCAAAGAGAAAAAAAACAAACGTGTACGTATTTCTAATGGTTCCATCATCAATATTGCAATTGATATATTCTTTAGTTGTCAGAAAGAAAGAAATAAAACATGTGAAACTGAAACAAGTTATCTAAAAAAAGGTCATATACGCAAGTTGAACCAAGTGACTTGGTGGGATGTTTTCCCTATAAAAATAGGAATATTCTTTTCTCTCATAGATAACATAAAAGATCCTGTAATAAGTCGATAATTAGAATGTTTTACTTTTATCAAAGCGTAATTTAAAACATGAATGTATAATGTTTTAACACAGATCTGTTTGGTATTTAAACTATCATAATTTTTGTGATTAATCTAAGACTAATTTCTTTCTTTCACAGTGTAGTGCCAAAGTAGAATGGACATTTTCCAAAAGGGGAAACCATGTATAAAGTAAAGCCAACTCGGATGGTAGATCCGTATTTATCGGATCGGGTCAAAGATCCGAATTAAACGGGTCTCCCTCTCACGCAAGCGGGCTTCCTTCAATCTCCACCATTTCGCTCTCTCTCTCTCTCTCTCTCTATCTATAAACAGTTGAAGATTCTCAAAAACATCTCAATTCCGTGCAGATGCAAGTTTTCATTACACACGAACGAGGCAAGTATCTTCTCTTTTCCTCCTTATGGGTCTGTTTAGATTCTCAAAACATTACATAAAGTTCGCTCCTTTACGGTCTCTTCCTTCTTCGATTAGGAATCGATAGCAGGACGGACGAATTAGAAAGTCGTCGTTATTTATATAAAGTTCGTCACTTTCGTCTATGTCGATTCTAAATTACGATACTTTTCTAATTGAAGTGTTCAGATTGGAGTTTTTAAAAACCATTTCTTTAATATATAGTTTGATCTGAATGCTGAGAATAAAGAGTAGATAGACTGCGTACGGTTGTCTCTGGCTTGTTTCCATTGTAACTCCAAAGTTATCAACTTTTTTTCTATTTATAATGTTCATTCTATGGATCTACAGATCGAGAAGAGTGATTATTGATCTTTAACTTAGAGAGGAGAGGAAGAATGTGTATCTCATCAATCTCGCAAGTCTCTAGATTCAGAATCAACCTATTGGGAGGAACTTCTTTCCATGGCTGGTTCAAGAACAACTCAACCCCCCCTAAGCTTCTCGACATCAGAGCCTCCTCCTCCTCCTCCTCCTCCTCCTCGGTTAATAATAACAGTAAGAGCAGATGGGTCAGGAGAAACGTGAGTACAACCACACAAGGAAGCAGGAGCAACACCAAGAGCAGTATCCTTGGAGGAGCAGTTCCTCCCGTTACTACCAGGATAGTAGATGCAGAGAGCACGACCAAGATACAACAACAGCCTTTCGGAAACCTTCAGCAACGTCTTGCCGAAAACAAAGATCTGTCTAGTCTCCTCACTGTTATAGTCTCTGATCTCGAGACGACCGGCTTGCATAGGGTGAAGGAGAGGATTATCGAGATCGCTGCTCAGGATCTAGCTGGTGGTGAGAACAGTACGTTCCAGACTCTGGTCAACCCTGGTGTTCCTATATTGAATGCTAGCATCCATGGGATCAGGAACGATATGGTTTGTCGACCTGAGGTTCCAAGGTATATATATATACAATATCTGTGTCTTTACTACATACAATCTTTGAGTTTGTGTTTATTGGTTGTTCTGTTTTGGTTAGAATGGAGGAGATGATACCGATATTTCTGAGGTATGTTCAGAGCAGACAGAAGAAGCCTGGAGGGTATGTGATGATTGTTGCACATAACGGCAAAACATTTGATTTTCAGTTCTTGATCAACGAGTTTAACCGCTGCTCTTACGAGATTCCTCCTAACTGGCTCTTTTTTGACTCCCTCCCACTTGCCAGAGAGAGCATGAAGTCTGTAGGTAATATGATGTTCTTCTGTCTCTTATATTTGATTGGTTTTGATCTGTAGAAAGTTCAGAAACTGAAAAATTCTTACTTGGTCTTTTTGCAGATGCAACAGTGAAGCCAAAAGCGTCATTATCAGCTCTAGGGGATTACTATAACCTTGTAAGGGATGGTGAAGCTCACAGAGCATTGTCAGATGTCTTACTTTTATCTCAGGTGTTTCAGAGACTAACCATTGATCTCAAGCTCTCGCTATCTGATCTTGTCCTCCGCTCTCACACCACGTCCGACCTTATTGCTGCCATGGCAAAGAACAAGAAGGCATGAAAGATTTTTAGAAACATTGGTCTCTTATTAGCAGGGTTTCTTTTCTCATTATTGATCTCTGATTCTATTTGTTTCTCTATATAGTGTATGTAACTCCGGAAAAAATCCCAAGTCATGTAACCTATTGTTTAATTTATCGTGGGATAAATTAAGTGAAAAAGCATATGTAATTTCACCAAGTCATAAACATTCAATACAAGCCAGTGATAGTTTCACCGTTTTTCTTTATAGTTGATCTACACTGTTACACAGTACAAGAAAATCTCATAATTTTTCTTTTAAAAATCTACATAATTAACGTTTAAAGATTTTAGTTTTACCATATTGCATCATACTTTCAGGTTTCAACACACCGAACCACTTTATGAAAATGCAACGCGTGAAAGTTTTGCTTGCGTCATATTGAGAATTTCATATATTTTTTAAAAAAATCTGCAGAACCAATATGATAAATTGCATAACCAGACTTCGTGATGTACACAATTTACTGTTTGGAAATAGTTGAAACTTCTGTTAAAGCAGCAGCTAAGTTGACCAACATACTATAACTGAAAAAGTAGCATATGACACAAAGCCTGAACTTAACAGCATGACGTTTTTAATCAAGGTGAAAAATCGTGCCAGTTTTGTACTATCAGAGGGGAATACACGGCGGGGAAAAGGTGTGAACGGCATGCACTCGTGCGGGTAACTGAAAGCGAGAGTCGAGAGATTAAAAAAAAAAAAAAAAACATAAAAGAAAGTAAATACATGTAATAGAACTTTTTATGTAATTATTACATAGAACTCGTCTCCTGTCTTGTTGTTACAAAAAAAAAAAGCTCGTCTCGGTCTCCTCCTATATGTCTCTCACTCTCTATCCAAAGAATAAATAAAAAAAAAGAAACAAAATCCGGAAAACCGACGTAGAATCGTCATCTCGTCGTCGTCTTCTTTTGCATCTCGTCGGAATCAATTCGATTCGGAATATCCTTTGTATAATCTTCACCGATTAATCAATTTTCCCCTTGGAATTAATTGCTCTGATCTCTTTCTGGATTCTCTTCGGTTTTTAATTCGTTGAAAAGTGGGAATCTTTAGTTTTCGATAGAGAGAATATGGATTCAGATTCGTGGACTGATCGTCTTGCATCGGCTTCAAGAAGATACCAGCTCGATTTCTTGTCCCGATCTGGTGAGTCGGTTTCGTTTCATTTTCTTGAGATTTGATTATTGTTGTTAGCTTAATTTAAATTTACAAAGGAGGAACAGATCATATTGTTGCGATTATCTCGATCCTATGCAAAAATTAATTAATGAATTAGAGAAGGTAAAGTTTCTGTTTTTTGAGGCTTCTTGATCGATTAATTAAGCGTGTGTGGTAGTTTATACCAAGAGTTTGTTCTTGGGTTTCGGTATGAAACTTTCTCCAAAGTTTGAACCTTTTTGATTCTTGTTTTTACCCAACAAGAAATTCAAAAACTTGTTGCTCGGTACAACGTTAGTTTCATCTCAAACCTGAAGACATATTTGACAGGGAAAGGTTATGAATTTGCTACTCTGCTGCTGCTAGTGTTTCCATCCTTTATTACTTAAATCTTGATGTTCCTTCTGATCCCCGATTTATTATTTGTCTGCCCATATAGTGTGACACGCAAGAATGGAACGCATTTTTAGTAGTCCTGTCCTATTCTTCTTTTTTTTCAAATGCTCTGTTTTTGTACTTGTACCATTTCTTTCTTTGCATTGTGTTTGATCGATTTTTTTAAAAAAATAAATAAATAAATGAAAACGCAGATAATTTCTTGGGGTTTGAGGAGATAGAGGGAGAAGATGATTTCAGGGAGGAGTATGCTTGTCCCTTCTGCTCTGACTACTTTGATATCGTCTCCCTCTGCTGCCACATCGACGAAGATCATCCTATGAACACTATTAACGGGGTAAACATATTTCTTCCATATTTACTTATTCTGGTAATCAAACCTTTTTCTCATGTTGATCTACTTATTAATGTTTCATCACAATGATTCTTGGTAGATTAGGCAGACCGCTGATCTTTGTTTAGTAGTTGCTCATCTTGGATGTAACAATAATGAAGTGAAAGTAGCCCTTGTTCGTTGTCAGGACAGATGCTACAATAGGTTCTTGTGTTTGAATCCTGGAGATTGACTTTTTTTTTTGTCTCCTTGTAGGTATGCCCCGTTTGTGCGGTGAAAGTGAGCTCTGATATGGTTGCTCATATAACACTTCAGCATGCAAACATGTTCAAGATATCCTTTTTTTTTGTTTCTTTCTTCCTTTCCTTCCTTAAAACCGTTATCTAACTTATGTGATTGAGTGTGTTTCATTCCATTCCTTAACGAAAATGTTTACGTGACGACTACGCGGAAAAGGAAAGCAAGAAGAGGAGGTGGAGGTGGGGCTCAGTCCATGCTATCAATCTTGAAGAGGGAGTTTCCTGATGGAAACTTTCAGAGCTTGTTTGAAGGATCCTCGCGTGTTGCTGTGCCTCCTCCTTCGTCGTCTTCCACTATAGCTGCTGACCCTTTGCTCTCTTCCTTTATTACGCCAATGGCAGATGAACTTTTTGTTTCAGATTCAGCCAAGAAGGCATTGAATCAGAGTTTGCCTCAACGGTATTTGCTTCCTCATCCTCGGATTTGATTGCTTACATATCTGGATATTTACACTGCATCATCATAGCTCTCTCATGGTTCTTTGTCTTGTGGCGGATTTTTACAGGAATGTTGAAAAGAAGTCGCTTTCAGCAGAGGATCACAGAGAAAAGTTGAAACAGAGCGAGTTCGTTCAAGGGATCTTCAGCTCTATGATTCTTAATGATTGTTTATAAAAGGAGAAAAGATAAACTTATCTACGGTTTGTTAGATCGATCATTCAGCGATTGGAAACAAAAAAGAGTGTAACAGAGTTGTTTATGTGATCTGGGGGAAGGGTTCAGGGATAACCAGAATAATGTTAGTGAACTTTGTAAGAGTCAAGAGAGACATGAATAATGAAGTATTATTTATCTTATTCAACACTTACTTTCTCTAGTGAGAGCACTCGATTTGTCTGTAAGAAAAACATCATCATAAGAAATGTATGTAATTCGTTTACATAGTTGCATTGACTTCTCTCTGCTTTAGATCTTCAGTAAATGTAAAGAGGCCTTTGTTATTTGGACAAGGCCTGAAAAATAACAAATATTGAACTAGAATCTAATCCAGAAGGGAGGCTTTATATGTGATTATTCACTCCAGATATTGAAATTAACTAACAATGATTTAGGACTGATGATACATGGTAGGAGCCGCGCGAACGCAGGCTCCCTCTGCCACAAATAATGACACAGGCTCTCCCACTTGGGGAGACCTTAGGCTAAGCGCCCCTCCTTAAAGTGCAATGGAGGTCACTAGCCTAGGCCACTCATCTTCTTGATCATGAGTTGACCCTGTCCAGGTAAGTGATTTGCTTGTTTACTCTACTTCTCCTCTTATACTCTCCTTTGCGAGTCATTCTTTCTAAGTGCAAGCGATGTGGGACAACTTACAACATCTAAACTAATGGCACAAGCCTTAAATGGGTTGGGTACATTGAACACATGAGCCGGACATACAGGCCCATAAAAATGAAAAATGTGGGTGATGTGTTGAAAGAAAGATCAATGTCTTAAAGGAGAAACGAGAGAATGCTGATAACAACCTTCTACCATCAAACTTTCGAAAATATATTATAGCCAGAGATGATTCGAAAATTTCAAGTCATCTATCAAATCTTAGACGATGGTACCAGTCTAATGCACTGAGTTTGGAAACTGAAGATACTGATCTAATCAGCTTCATAAACCGAATGTAGTTCCAATTTTGTTCATATAATTTCTTCATGTTACTTCTTACATTTTCGGATCTCTGCAAGTCGTGGGGATTATAAAACCCAGAAGCGATTCATTTTCAGAGTGTACCAAAAGATGGATTTAAGAAACATGAAAAAATGTCACTAGCTGCCTAGAATAGGAGGAATATGCATCAGCAATGATAAAAGAATTTTTTTTTTTGTCTTTGGTCAAGTTGTCGGACTTGAGAAATTTGGGGTAGCGATCGGTGGCTCCAGTACTCCACTGCAGCTGCTCCAGCTTGAGCGGCTAATGTCAGCGCCTGAGCGTGTAGCCTGACAATACAATCCAATCACAGAAAAATGTGTGAGAGATGTTAATGGTGAAGAAGAATCTACGATCAACATTATCATCTTAAATTCAGTAAAGGAAAAGACATAGCATCATGGTGGACTTGTGATACATCATCCAGCACCACCCTAAATGTTTCTTCAATAATACGTTATATTGACATTGGAAAGGATAGTGTATATGATGACATATATCAGGGACTCAATCTGTTGTTGTTGGGATGATCATTCTACAGCTAACCAGTTAAAGAAATGAGGAAAGGATAATTATTCATTAAGAGACTCTCAAATATTCCAGTAATTCTCTACTATGTCAGATCATTCAGCGACTTGGAAAATGGAACAACAACAAAACGTATGTTTTTTCAGTTAATAGCACTAAGTTGTGTTCTTAAGAATCAGTATCGTCCGGATTGGTGTTTGTAATAAAAAGCTTTGTGAGTACATTATAAAACATCATTTTCACTTTAAACAAAGATGCCGACAAAATGCCTTAAAAAGAAAAAAAGAAACCAAACTTGAACTAGAAAGATTGTAGGACTTTACCCAGAAGGAAGTCCTTCCAGAAATTCTCAAAGAACTAGGTCAAGCCTAGGAACAATGAGGGGGTTTGGAAATAGTTTTCAACAAGCAATAGACGCGCCTCGGTTAGTACCTCATTAGCTGCGTCATTGCCCCAAGCGCAAAGATGAGTTTCAGCCATCAAACGCCACTTTCTTTTATACTCCAAACAAAACCGACCTACTTGATATATACTTCCGATGTGGGAGTGTTGATTTTGTTCCAACCAAATCAGTGTATCATCTTTCGGCATATATAAGATGATTGTTCTCAAGTATTCACAGAAATACAAAAGTTACCAAAGTTTTTTTTTTTTGCCAGCTACCGAAGTTTTCGTTATACAAGGGAATTACTTACATGCATTTGTGACAGAATGATAAAAAGCTTACAACGGATGGCAAGGCTGCGGGTAGCATGGTGTTGTTTATGACATATTGAAAGACTATTTTTGTTATTGTTCGAAACAGTATTCTACTTAACAAGTAAAAAAACAAGAACGTATGATAAAGAGTTCATTTAGAGAATCTCATGCACATGCAGAGATAAAAGAGTGACCGTACTTGAAGAAGCTCATGCCTACATGGATTCGGATGTGGTTTCAACGAAAGTTAGTTTCTTTTATTACATGCTTCCCATGTGGGATAGTGGATTATTATGTCCAAGAAAACTCTACTAGAGGTTTTTGTTCTCTGAATATGTTTTTCTGAAATACGCTACATCAAAGATTTTAAACTGTGTTGCGCCACCAAAAAAAAAAAAAAAAATTAAACTGCAATGTATGGTAGGGGTCGCGCGAACGCAGACCCCCCTGCCACAAATAATGACGCAGGCTCTCCCACTTGGGGAGACCTTAGGCTAAGCACCCCTCCTTAATGTGCAATGGAGGTCACTAGCCTAGGCCACTCATCTTCTTGATCATGAGTTGACCCCGTCCAGGTAAGTGAATTGATCAATCACCCCACTTCTCATCTTATACTCTCCTTCCCGAGTCCTTCTGTCTACCTGTAAGCGATGTGGGACAACTTACAACATCTCACTAGTCACTACAAGCTTGAAGCGGCAAACTTGTTGGGTTTTGCAACCATGGGCTGGATGCTACAGGCCCATTTATGTGTTTAAGCGGCAAACCAAAAACAAATCTTTGAAGTCCGAAGTTTGTCAGAAAAAAAAAACACTCAACCACTCAATTAAGAGACTGATGATGTTACACATTTAATCGATCAAACCACTAATGCTATTGCTTCTTTTGCTTATTTGAAGCGAGAATGACCTGAAACGCCAATGGATGGAACATCTAATAGCACTTTAAAGATATGGCAGATGTAGATATTTGCATTGAAACTTCCACTAAATCCTCCCACCAAAATTATGAAGAAAATAAAGACACAGCCATATACTTCTAGGCCAAATCATTTAACTAGAAAATTGAGACAGTTGTATACATTGGGGGGGTTAGTCTTAGAGATCATATATATCGTGTAATGGTATAATGCCTCATATTTTCATAAGTTATTCACTATTTTTTGTCAACTATTCATTCTATTAAGGGCTTATTGCAAAAGTGACTCAAAACTTGAATTCAAACAGAAAACTAACCTTTTCTTTTGACTCATTTTTTTTTTGAGTTTTTAACCCCACATCTGCATTTTATCTACGAAAATGCCATTAACCCTTTTTTTTTTTTTTTTCGAAAATGGCTTCTTTACTGTCTCAACCTCATTTTCTTCAAGTATTTACAATATTGCCACTGCCATGAATAGTGGGAACAACCTTGTACGAACTGTTTGGAGCTTTTAATGCCCTTTAATGCACGTAAATCTCTTTACACTCTCTCTGTTTCAATTGTTATGAACTAAAAACAACATTTCTTTCACTTTCTCTCCATATTCATCCAAAAAACTGAAGCTTTTGATTCAAAATTGTTTGGAGCCATATTTCTTTCGTTTTGACTTACGGTTGCTTTCGTTTGAGGTTCTGGGTGGTTGGAGAAGACCCTGTGTGCAAACAAAGTCATCTCACCTAGTTGAAGGTACGAATTTGAATTTTTTTCAAAATCTGTTCGCGTAGAAGACTTACAAGTAAGTCATCTGTATGTAGAAGACTTACTGATGAGTCTTCTGGTCAAACGGACGACTTAAACTAAGTCGTCCAGCTTTGTTTGGTGAAAAAAAACAGTCCAGACGACTTATATATAAGTCGTCTACGAGAAACAGGCTAGTTTTGCATTTGACCGAATCGTGTCAGATCTTTGACTATTTCTGGACGACTTATAATTCAGTCGTCTCTCGGAAAGTTAAAATTTCAATATTTTATTAAACTAGACGACTTACGTGTAAGTCGTCTTAGGTTAGTTTTGTAGTTGAAAAATAAAACTTCATAATTTAATTTTTACCAGACGACATAATATAAAGTCGTCCCGTCAGAAGACTTAATTTAAAGTCGTCCGGGGAAAGCAAAGTCGTCCAGAATTTTTCCCAATTAAGTCGTCCAAACCTTGCTTATCCCGGACGACCTTAAATTAAGTCGTCTAGCTGGACGACTTTTAGTTAAGTCGTCTGGAGAAAGTTAAATTTCAAGTTTTATTTTTCAATTACAAAACTAACCTGGGACGACTTACGTGTAAGTCGTCTAGTTTGAATAAAATATTGATATTTTTACTTTCCAGAGACGACTGATTTATAAGTCGTCCAGAAATAGTCAAAGATCTGACACGATTCGGTCAAATGCAAAACTAGCCCGTTTTTCGTAGACGACTTATATATAAGTCGTCTGAAATTTTTTTTTTAACAAACAAAGCCGGACGACTTAGAATTAAGTCGTCCCTTTTAATTTTCAATTGCAAAAGTGACCTCTTTAGACGACTTACCTTTAAGTCTTCTGGACGACTTAAATCTAAGTCGTCTGCGATAATGTTTGTTGAACTTCTTCATTTTCTCTATGTTTACTAATGTGTTTTATTTTGAATATTTGCAGATGATTTTTAAGTTACATGCAGTGTATGGAGAATGGTTGTTGAGAGATTTCCGTTGGGATTTTGTGGTTGATGATCTCAAAGGAGCAAGATTGTTTTTATTGAATGAAGATTCAACACATGCTGAACTTGTTGCAATGGCTCAAGAAGATTATAACCTGGACATGAGATCAGTGACTGTGGAGATTAGCTACTCATTACCAGCAGAAATGATGATGACTCCAAGCAGTCCTCCCATTCATGTTACAAGTGATAGACAAGTTCGAAACTTGCTCGAGATACTCAAAACGCATAGAGTATGTCTTTGTGTATCAAGCCGCAGCAAGGTGGAAACGGTTTCAGAGAAAAGAGAAGAAGCTGGTGATAATGATGAAGCTGGTGAATGGGAAGAAGATGTTGGTGATAATGATGAAGCTGGTGAATGGGAAGAAGATGTTGGTGATAATGATGAGGCTGATGAATGTTTTGAAGATGTTGGTGATAATGAGTCTGTTGAAGATGAAAATCAAGATGGGGAGGAGGAAAATGGGGAGGAGGAAAATGGGGAGGAGGATGCTGATAACACTATTGTTGGTGAAACGGATCAGAATGGTGGGGATTACAGTCTTTATGGAAAGGTTCTAGATGAGGACGAGGAAGATGATGATAATATTTGTTTTGAAGAAATTGAAAAGACATATGCTAAGACAAATGCTATTGAAGGAGGAAAATCGGATTGTACCAGCATCTATGTCAACCAGAGTTTTGTTAGCAAGGATGCACTGCTTTCAGAGCTGCGGTTGACAGCAGTGAGGGGTAGGTTTTCTTTCAGAATATACAAATCAACAAAAACTCTCCTTGTGGCAATATGTCGGGTTAGCGGTTGTGGATGGAAGATCAGAGCGAGTGTGAAACATGGGTCAAACACGTTTTGGGTAACAAAGTATGTGGAAAAACATTTATGCTCAATTGGAGACCGAATCGCTCAGCGGAGACACTGTACTCCAAAGTATGTTGGTAGTCTTTTCATTGATCGTGTTGGGATCATTGATGGGATAACTCCACAGCATATCACTGATGCAATGAAGAACATGTTTGGCATGACGCTTGATTACACCACTTCATACAGAGCACTGTTATATGCACAGAAATTGGTGAGAGGATCAGCAGAAGAAGGGTATTCGCGTCTGCCTTCATATCTCGAGCAAATCTCCATTGCAAATCCTGATTCTATCACGGCTATAGAACTTGATTCTGAGAAAAGATTTAAGTATCTATTTCTCTCTTTTGGAGCTTCTATCAAAGGTTTTAAGTATCAGAGAAGGGTCATTGTGGTGGATGGAACTCACCTAAGTGGAAAGTATGGAGGTGTTATGTTAGTTGCAGCCGCACAAGATGGCAATTTTCAGATATTCCCATTGGCTTTTGGGATCGTGGATGCTGAAGATGAACCTTCTTGGGAATGGTTTTTCACAAAATTGGCTAGTTGTATATCTCATGACAAGCCTCTGGTGATAGTCTCTGACCGGCACGCGGCCATTAAAAGTGCGTGTGAGAAGGTGTTTCCTTGGGCAACCCGAGGAATATGTTATTATCACCTTCAAGATAACATTGTCAAAAAGTTTAAAGGGAAACATCTCATGTACTTGGTGAAAGGGGCTGCTTATGCGCACACGGTTCACGATTTTAACCGGTACATGGCTGAGATACGGAGTGCAAACCCGGAACTTGCAACGTATTTGGAGAAGGCCGACGCCAAGCTATGGTCAAGGGTTTATTGTAAGGGGAACAGGTTCAACATAAAAACAAGCAACATCGCTGAATCTATTAATTCCGCACTGAAGCGAGCAAGAGGATTTCCGATTCCGTTCCTGCTGGAGTTCATAAGGCAGAAGTTAGGAAAATGGTATTGGAAAAGGAGACAAGATGCTTTGAGTCTCCCAACTGTACATAGCCGGGGTGTTGAATACTTGCTTGCTGTTCGATCAGAGATAGCGGATACGATGACGGTCGAACCAATTGATGGATGGCGTTTCTTTGTCAAAGGTGGCAAAATGGACTGTGCGGTTGATTGGAACATGTAAAGTGTGGTTGTGGTGTCTATGGAGTGGAGAAAATACCTTGCTCTCATGCCTATAGCAGCTGGGAACACATGCTGGTGTGCATATCGACACACTTGTATGCCACTTTACTCAAAGAATCATCTGTATGCAGGATACTCAGAGAATATATATCCTATCGTGTCACAACATATTGAGGAACGAGAATGCTTCTCTCCAAACGTAAAGCGTGGTCCGGGGAGACAGAAGAAATCAAGATGGCAATCTTGGTTGGAGCTATCTAGGATGAGGGGACACAAACCCAGGAAGAAACACAGGGCACGGAATGCTCAAACTGCAAGGAAACTGGATAACGAAAACAATGTACACAACCAGTTGACTAGTTGTCCAGGACCTAAATATAAGTCGTCCAGTCTTGATTACCCGTCCAGACGACTAATTTCTAAGTCGTCCAGTGTTTCGTCTACCTTCTACGAAGTCGTCCAGTGTATTAGACTACCTTCTACTATCCCTTAAGTGTATTTTTTTTAGACGACCTTTTACGAAGTCGTCCAGTGTATTTAGTCGTCCAGTGTATTTAAGTCGTCCAGTGTTTAGACTACCTTCTACTATCCCTTCAAGTGTATTTTTTTTTTAGACGACCTTTTACGAAGTCGTCCAGTGTATTTTATTTTTAGACTACCTTATTTTTTAGACGACCGTTATTTGTAAGTCGTCCAGTGTGATTTTTATTTTAGACTACCTTATTTTTTTTAGACGACCTTATTTGTAAGTCGTTCCAGCTGGAAACCTTCCAGACCGATTATTTGTAAGTCGTCCAGCTGGAAAACCTTCCAACGACTTATTTGTAAGTCGTCCAGCTGGAAAACCTTCCAGACGACTTATTTGTAAGTCGTCCAGCTGGAAAACCTTCCAGACGACTTATTTGTAAGTCCGTCCAGCTGGAAAACCTTCCAGAACGACTTATTGTAAGTTAGAAAATCTATACAAGTTAGAAAATCAAATAAATCATACATGCCCCACAAACATACAAATAGATTTGTGTAAACAAATAGTTCAAATATACAAATAGATTTGTGTATACAAATAGTTCAAATATACAAATTGATTTGTGTATCTATACAAGTTAAAAATCTATACAAGTTAAAAAATCTATTACAAGTTAAAAAATCTATTACAAATTGATTTGTGTATCTAATCATACATGCCTACAAACATACCACCATCCTCATTATCTTTCAGATGCTGATCAACAAGCTCCGTCCATATAGCCAAAGCCATAGTATCCCTCATAGTCTTCGCATTGGACCTAGCAAAGTCTTTAGGGCTAAAGGGACCCCAAGAGCATGACATCAATGTACTTTGCAGCGTACACGCCACAATCACCATTGTTGGCCGTGGGTACATCTTTGAGGAGTCTCTCATAAGTGTATCGCTCCAACCCATGCATGGGTCTCCGCACTCCACAATCAGATAAGGGACCATCTCGAGAAAAGGCTCCATTATCTCATCCCATCTTTCTGGTATGGTAGTTGAAGGTATGCTGTCCCAGACGACTATGTGCCTCTTAGGGATCGATATCCAAATAGCCACCCAATGTTTGTTGTCCAAGTTCAGTGGCGCATAGATATCATCAATGTCCTCCCCCCACTTCTTGTTTGATTGGCAAAATGAAGGCATTGATCCGTCATACAAACTCGCCGCCCCACTAGGTAGCATTTTTCCTAACCATTGTGATCAGACGACGATGTTTTGAAGACCAGATACTGTTTCTCCCAAGACTGGGTAAAGTTGTGATCCAGGAAGCACATTCGCTCGCTCCGGAAACATTGTGGTTCTCCTTATACCTCTGCCTCAGCACATTCATCCAGCATCTATATGCTGCATATAAAATAATACAAGTTAGAACCTTCCAGACGACTTACAAATAAGTCGTCTGGAAGGTTTTCCAGCTGGACGACTTACAAATAAGTCGTCTGGGAAGGTTTTCCAGCTCGAAAACCTTCCAGACGACTTATTTGTAAGTCGTCCAGCTGGAAAACCTTCCAGACGACTTTATATATTTACAAATCTATACAAAAGACAAGTTACCAGACGACTTATTTGTAAGTCTTCTGGAAGGTTTTCCAGCTGGACGACTTACAAATAAGTCGTCCAGCTGGAAAACCTTCCAGACGACTTATATATTTACAAATCTATACAAAGACAAGTTACCAGACGACTTAAAGATAAGCAGAAGACTTACTACGTCTTCCAGCCATGCTTTGGATGTCCGGAGTTTTTGATTACCACCAGTTGGTGATGTACGTGGTTTGTCCTCTTCCTTAGTGAAATAATCACTGCAAACAAAAGCAATCAGTGTTGGTAGACTAAATCAAGCTATTATGGGTAAAGCAATCACTACGGATCAGTTTTCAACCAATCAGCGAGCTCTTCATCTTAGGTCTGTTTAGTGTGGGAAATGGATTATACTTTCCCACTCTAAGGAGTTTCCTTCTCTCTGCCGTATATAAGGAGATATCTGCGTGGAGCAGGTTTCTTCGTTTCGTTCACTCCTTGCACGCACAGAAGCAGTGGGAGCTGTTTGGTCCAATACAACCAGGCTCGGTTCTGAAGCTGAGCTGGATCGGTGGATGCGAAGCTCGGTTGTTGATCGTTGGAAGCGAAGCTCGGTTGGTCAGTGGAAGTGAGAGGACAATCTCTTTGGAGGTGACACCATCTGCTTTATCCTCCGGCAAGATCTTATATACCGAGATCGCCTCATCTGCTGTATCCTCCAGGCAACAATCTCTGCAATAAAAGAGAACAAGTTAACCCTGGACGACTTAAATAAAAGTTGGGAGAGGATTTGGTTCCAGCTGGAGTTCAGACGACTTATTTGTAAGTCTTCTGGAAGGTTTTCAGCTGGACGACTTACAAATAAGTCGTCTGGAAGGTTTCCAGCTGGAAAACCTTCCAGACGACTTATTTTGTAAGTCGTCCAGCTGGAAAACCTTCCAGACGACTTATATATTATTTACAAATCTATACAAAGACCAGACGACTTAAAGATTTGATACTAACCTCTTTGGGCAGAGGGAGAAGGCTGTTTTTTTTGTGGAGAAGGCTTTTTCGTTTGAGGAGCAGGGCTGTTTCGTCTGAGGAGCAGGGCTGTTTAGTTTGAGGAGCAGGCTGTTTCGTTTGAGGGAGCAGGCCTGTTTAGTTTGAGGAGCAGGCTGTTTAGTTTGAGGAGCAGGCTGTTTCGCCTTTTGAGGAAGGGCTTTGCCTTTTGAGGAGCAGGCTGTCTGGTGGGAGGAGTAGGATGATTTGGTTTGAAGTGGAGGCTGATCTTTTGAGGAGTAGTCTGTTTGTTTACTAGCCCCGGTTTCTGGGGCTTGTGGGGTAGGGTGTTTTTTACTAACCCCTTCTCGGGGCTTGAGGGGTAGCCTGATTGGTGACACCAAC